>NC_042616.1:219786787-220097051 GCF_901001135.1 Rhinatrema bivittatum | reverse complement strand
GCTACTGCTGGTGCCCTCTTTTGAAGCCTTGGGGTGTTTTGCCACTCTGGCCGCTGCTTTGCTCCTTTCACGGTGCCTTGGAGGACTCCTGCCACCGATGATACTCTTTTGCTCTTTTACAGTGCCTTAGACTATTTGTGCTTCTTCCGGTGCCACTTTGCCACAGTTTCGGTACCTTGGAGTTCTTATCCCCCATGTGATGATGTCTACCCACATGTTTCATTGGAATTAATTAGAAAACACACATTTTGAAGCTCATAAGAGGCCGCATTACTTTCCCCATTGATTTTAATGGGAAAAATAAAATGAATGGAATGAATGAGCAAAAACTTTTTTTTTCATTTGAAACAAATCCAACAAATTCATGGTGACCTTTAGGGAAAAAAACCTCAAGACCTGGCTGTTGCAACAAGTCTTCCCATAACCCTTTTCCCTTCTTTCCCTCCCCCTCCCCCTTCCCCTTCCCCTCCCCCTCTCCTAATCTCCTCGATCCTAGAAAGTCACCCCTCTGCCAATTCCCCCCCTCCCCCCAGCATTGACTCTACTCCGCATTGTTAGCCAGACTCTTGGTTGTATATTAGTTCTAAATATTTAGAGTGCCCTATATCTGACCCAAGGCACAACCAGTACATCCTTGTTAAATTTATAACGTTATACTTCTGTCTCTCGCACTTTCAGTTCCTAGTTTACATATCCTTGTTTTATTGTAACTTTGTCTTCTTCCTCATTATCAATGTTACAACTCCCCTGTTCCATGTGAACCGATATGATATGATTTATATCATGAATGTCGGTATAGAAAAGAGTTAAATAAATAAATAAATAAATAAATAAATAAATAAATTGAGATGACTTACGAAATGAATATAAGAACCAAAAATGTTGCCTCTGTCCATTCCTAGATTTTATAGACCTCTATCATGTCTTTGCTCAGCCATCTCTTCTCCAGGCTGAAGAGCCCTAACCTCTTTAGCCTTTGCTCACAGGGGACATGTTCCATTCCTTTTCCATCCCTTTTATCATTTTGGTTGCCCTTTACTTTACCTTTTCTAGTTTCACTATATGTTTTTTGAGATGGGGTGACCAGAACTGCTCACACTACTCATGATGCGATTGCCCCATGGATTGATACAGAAGCATTAGAATATCCTCTGTTTTATTTTCATTTCCTTTCCTTTCCTAATAATTCCTAACATTCTATTTGATTTTTCTTGACCGCCATTGCACACTGAGCTGAGGATTTCAATGTTTTGTTCACGGTGATTCCAAGATCCTTTTCCTGAGTGGTGACGCCTAATAAGGAACTCAGCAGCATGTACCTGTAGTTTGGATTATTCTTCCCTGTATGTATCACTTTGCACTTGTCCACATTAAATTTCATCTGTCATGTAGATGCCCAATCCCCCAGACTTGCAAGGTTCTTTTACAATTCCTCACAATCAGCTTTGAATAATTTTATGTCATCTGAGCACCTGATCATTCATTTCTCCCTTTTCTGTATCATTTATAAATATATTGAAAGCAGCAGTCACAGAGTACAGATCCATGCCTTTCTCCGTCGAAAGAAAGGACCATTCAGTCCTACCTTTTGTTTTCTATCCTTTAGTCAGTTACCACTTCACAAAAGGACAGTGCCTTCACGCCCTTGAATCTTTAATTCCCTGATAAGTGTCTCCTGAGGGACTTTGTCAAATACGTTCTTAAAATCCAAATGCACGATATCATCTGACTCCCTCATGTCCACATGTTTATTAATCCTTCCAAAAAAAATCTAACAAGACTTCCCTTTTCTAAATCCATGTTGACTCTGCCTCAGAGTCGTCTTGCAATGGCGAGACCTGGTGGCCGGAAAAGGACCCAAGATTGCACTTTAGGGTAGGAGCCATTTCTGCAATGACTGGAGTAAAGTAAGCCAGGAGGCAGGGCTGTCATTAGCACTGTGCACAGGAGGCTTATGCCCTGAATCTCTTTCTCAGTGCGCTGAGTCTTTGGCTGTCGGTGGAGACAAAATAGAGGTCCTGGGGGATGCAGGCATTTCCCCTGCAGTCAGTGGCCAAGGAAGAAGCCCAGCAATCTGCTGGCATTTCTTCACCAGCCAGCAGCCGAAGAAGAGAGGGAGAGGCCATGAGTGAGCTTGTGTGATAGCCTATGTGTTTGTATGAGAGTAAGAGAAAGAGAGAATTTGTTTTTGTGTGAGAGAGCCCGTGTTTGTGTGAGAGTGAGTGCGTGTGTGTGAAAGAGAACCTGTGTCTGTGTTGGTGTGAGAGCGAGCCTGTGTGAGAGTGATAGAAAGAGAGTGTGTATATATATATATGTGTGTGTGTGTGTGTGTGTGTGAGATAACAAGTTTGTGTGAGAGTGAGAGAATGTGGGTTTGTGAGTGTGTGTGTTTTGAGTGTTTGTGTGAGAGAAAGTGTGTGTGTGTATGTGTGTGTGAGAAGGGGGCCTATGTGTGTGCATGATTGTGTGGAAGAGCTGGTTTGTATATGTATGAAAGAGAACCGGTGTGTATGTGTGAGTATTTGGGTGTAAAACAGAGATGGACTGTGTTTGAGAGAATAAACATGTGTGTATTAGAGACTGTGTATATGACAGAAAGAGGATAAAGTTTGTTTGCTCCCCTCCAATAACAATCTCAGGTCATTGGATTCTAAATCCAATTAAAATCTAAAGTTCTCGGGTATGGAGAAGGGGGTATTTTTTAAAATCCTTCTTAGTTTTAATTATTGGGTGATATTTGATGTGTTTGCTGTTTTGAAATGTTTTTGGTATTTGGTAATTTTTAAAATAATTTTATATGTGTTTTTAATTATTGGATGCTATTCTATTTGTCAGCTAATTTGAAATATGTATTCTTTTTATTGATATGGTTGATGTTTTATATTTCTTGATTATATTTGATGTTTACTGAGGAATGGTGATGTTTCTGTTTTATTCCATTGTTGCTCTACAGTCTGCTTCTTGTGGTTTCCAGTTCAGTTTTTGCTTTGCATGTTTCCAGTTATTCTTTATGGTCCCTTTATTCTGTATTTGGTAAGGGTCTTTTGTGTTGTGCATGGGTGATCAAGGTGAGGTGTTCTACTAGCATGTAATTTCTGTATAGTTTTTCTAATAGTGACACCAGCGTTTGAATAGTATTTTTCTATGGTGAGTGGTAAGGGGCAGTATCCTTTATTGAAAGAGCTTATATGAACGCAGGGTATTGTAGAATTTGAGGTGCAGGGTTTATATTGGGATTTGGTCCTATCCTGTACAGACTGCAGACTGCCCTCCCATAGAGAAGAATTTTATTGATTAATGTTCTCGAGTAATTTTAGTGGTTGTTTTACTAGAAAGGTTGAAACTGGCCAGGGGTTTCTTTATTGCATAGAAAGTCCGTCTGTCTAGAGATGCCACCGACATGCATGCCCAGCACTTTGTGACAATGGAGCAAAATGTTTGTAGCGGTGCCTCCTGCGTTTTGAGCAGGGGTGTCCCATCTCCATATGGAAAAAGTTAAGAGGCGGGTATGGAGAGAGCTATGGGACCCCAACTGGGATCGAACTAACTGGATGGTTTTCCTGTCCAGGTCATATAAGGTGACTCCCTGATGACAGCTGCATGGGAACGTAGAATAGAGATCATTTAAAATTTAATATATTTAAAAGTGTGATATCTAGTTATGTGTTTATGCAGGATTGTTTGGGGTCAGGGGGAGGAAGCTGCTGATCGCTATTGAGCTAATTAAATTATTAAAATGTCAGAGGGGGGAGGGGAGGGTTTAGGGACCTGTGGCCTTGATCTTTTAGGTAATCCAGCAATGTCTCTGATAGGAGGAGATATAAAACAGGAAGAACAAATCCCCAAGAAGTTGTGAAAGAAGGCTCATAGTGCCAGATGCCAATCCTGGTTCCTACTGAGCTGGAAATCAAAAGGAGAAAACTGCCAGGATAAAAAGAAAAAATGAAAACCTTTATCCAAATCTAAACCATTGCAGTCTGTTCATGTACCATGCTAAAACCCAATGTAACAGGCCTGCGAGAGTGCCATGGAAATAGTGGAAAGCTGTGTAATCACAAGCCACTGTACACACTAAAGGGCTGCTTTCCCGATTCTCCTAATGTCATGTGCCTTTTCACTGAGGGACCTTTACAGAGAGCATTCTGTAGCCACAGAAGGTGTCAAAGCTTGCATAATATTCTCATTTTTTTTATTGCCCTGAGTGTGGTGAGGCATGATGTCTAAAGTTGTAAAGAGGGCAGCATTTGTCCGCTGCACAGCTTTTCTTTCTAAGTATCTTCAAGCTAAGTGAATGAAATATTAAATTACCTTAGTAGTGAATGTCAAATTGATGTATCACCACAGTTATTGTTCAAAAGGGCTCAAATAAATAAACACATGAGCAAATGCACGCCTCACGACTCAAAACTTTTCAAACGGTGTGTGGTCTTAATCTGTGGAACCTTTTCAGCATTTGGAAAGATTTTATTTTATTGTTTTTATTGCTGGCACATTTTATTTTCAGGGGCTCCATAAGCCTGTACCTGAATACGCAGGTGCCATATGCTTTGAACATGGACAAGTCATCTTCAACAGGAGAAGCATCAAGAGCAGAACATGACGACAATATAACCTGCCATCTATAAGGCCTGCAAGGTTCTGCCAATGCTACAACTTCCCACTGCTGCTTGTTTGCACAATGTCTCGTGCCAAGGGCTGTGCCACTCATCTTTCTGACAGAAAGTATCAGGATGGAAGGAGTTTTACTCTGCCATGCTTTGTACTTTCACATTTTACTATACCACTCAACAAACTTTTGTCATTATATCAAATCAATGTGTTAACTATCTTTTTCTTTTGGCAACAAAAATTCCTTCAAATACTGCAAAGTAAGCCTGACCATCAATGAGCTGTGACACGAGGGCAAGATAAATCGCATAAGGAGCTTAGCGGCAGAACACTGGAATGAAAAATGTTGCTTACAAATTTAGATTGAAGTAAACACAATGAACGGCAAAATCTATTCCAGAGAACTGATTGACAGACAGCAGCTGTGTGTGTTCTTTATGAGGAAGAGTCAGGGGGTGTCACCTCTCACGATCTGATTTCAAATCTAGATTAGACCCAAGTTAAATTAATCATGATGTGAACTAAACGAAGGAGGACAATAAGCAAGAGTTTACATTACAGTCTGGCACAAGAGAGAGCCTGAACTTGGAAACCATCGTGAAGAGAATTAGGAGGGTGTATATGTTCTTATGTAATACAGATTGGCTTGTGATCAGGGGAAGAGGAGGGGGCTTACTTTTCTCTAAATAATAGGATACATGACCTATTACTTTCATAATAAAACAATTGCATTTGTACTGAGTTGGGCCTACAGCGTTTTTTAATTCTTTAAATTCAATTTGAAGTGGCGTCCCAAAATCAAGATCAATTATGGAGGTGTGTAGCAGGGGACAAGTAGTCTGCAATGTTGTTTCTTTCTACATTAGCTTTGGTAAATGTTTTTCAGATCAAGTCCCATAAACTGCTGAAATTTCTATACTACCAGGTAGGTGAATATAATGAGTTTTATTAAAGAAGCCTCATTCTGTGAATGGAACCTTTTCATTTCTCTGGTGCTTAATCACTTCTCTGGGGTTCATTTACTTCTCTGGAACATAATCACTTCTATTTATTTATTTATTTAAAAACTTTTATATACCGGTATTAGTATGCACACATCATACCGGTTTACAATGTAACTTTAAAGGTAGAAATTACAATGAACAGGGAGGGCGAACAAGGAGGAGTATACAAAGAGCAGGAGGTGGCACACAAATTTTATGCAGAACTGCAACATTTCTAAAAAATCTTAGCCAGGTAGTAGACTATTGAACAAGTTTTCCACAGAATTTACAAGGGAAGTATGTGAAAATATTTTATGCTGTTATATATTTATAATACCTACAGTACCTGAATGTGCGAAAAGCGGAATATAAATCTAAATAAATAAATGAAATATTTAAACAGCAAAAAATATTATTTTGGCAAATTTGATTCTTAAATAAATAAATATCTGCAGTTTTTCTGTGCTATAGTTGATATCAGAAACCAGTTAATCAGGATATTTATTTCCTAGGAGCAGCTTTAATAATATTTCCAACTCTGTTTCTGCTTTGACAGTAGAGACACAGGCATAGAGATTTACCCTTTTGCTCATCCAGGTTCCACCTAGGGTTCAAATCATAACTATCTTTTCCAGGGCTGGATTTAGGATTTGGGCACCCATACACAGAATTGGGGAGTGTTTGTTTGTGTGTGTGTGTGTGTGTGTGTGCATGCATGTGTGTGTTTGTGTGCGTGTGTGTGTGTGTGTGTGTGTGTGTGTGTGTGTTGAGGGGGGAGGAGATGTGGAAGACCCTGGAAATCAGATAGTGGGTGAAGTTCCTCTATCACTACGCACCTCCAGAGTCACAGAGTGCCCTAGAAGTGCCCTTTTCTTGAAAGACGAGTTTTGATCGGCTTGCCAAGATTCCAAAGACACTAACCTATTGAAGATTGGTTAAATGTAGATCACTAGATTTTAACTTTATTTTCTCTCCAATAATATATAGTAATATAGTGTGGGCCAGTGACTCAAAAATATATGTTTATCTTTGTGGGTGGGTGTTTTATACGTATTTATTTATTTATTTATTTATTTATTTATTTATCTTATTCACATTTTTTAATTTGGATGTTTATGGCACTTTCAATTGGATCTGTTTTACTCTTAGGTCAGAGAGGAACAGGGCACTTCATCCTCCAAGTCTTTGTTCTGTTTTCCTGAGGCTATTGAGTGTAGGGAGATGTGCACCCTGCAGAAAGTGGAAAGCTAGCTAGAGCTTTATTGTCAGCCAGATGATAGCAGCTTTAGAGAAAAAAAAAAAGCTTGGAATTCATGCTGGAGCAATTATCAATCAGAACACAGACTGCATTTTTAGAGTATGTGTTAGCCAATGAGACAACTTTAAATACATTTTGATATTTTGTGTGTGTGTGTGTGTGTGTGTGCATCTCACCATATTCTGGTATATGCAGATGGCGCTGATCTGTGTAAGAAAATACAGCGACGTTTCTGTTAAAAGTGAAAAGAGTGTTCAGTGAACCTTGTTTCATGACCCTTACAGAATAGCCCTAGCTCAGGTGAGAAAAGGAGGAAGATTCCAGAACCCTTGAAATTTTGCAGAGAAGGCATTTGCATGGCAGAGAAAAGCAGTTGTGAGTTTTGATGAATGCAGTAACAGGCTTGTAATGTCACAGAAGTGTCTGCTGATGTATCAGCGCCCAATTAGCAGTAAGAAATATTTGCTAGTAACTATTAACAAAGTTGTAATACTTATGAAATGAGCTGTAATCCTTCTGTTAGGAAGTACTCTTCATTTTTTAATTTTATTCACTTTATCGCCACATTAAAATGAGCGCGCCTATACCAGCCATGCTTACAGCATAATAGGGAACCTATTTTGGAAGAACTCTTATGATTAGAGAAAAACAGGTTTTGTCTTATGAGAGGTTAAGAATATTTAGTAACATTTGTTATGAGTCGAGAAGGGCTGAGAGAGTCAGCCCTGAGGCCCAGTTCTGTCCAGTATAGACAGTCTTCAGGGAATTTCATCACACCTGCTCTTCAGATACACCATGGGACTTCAGTTCCTTCCTTGTGTCACTTGAGCTCACTAAAAGACATTTAAATAATTCTGACCAGATTTAACTTCGGTTCTAACAGAGTGCAAGCAGTAATTCTTTAAATCATCATTTCTGTGAAATTCACCTGTGAAGGGCATGTTCTTCTGACTTAAAATAGCAGAGGTTAACTGTGAAGACAAAAGGAGACTTAGCAGGGACAGAAATTTTGCCTGTAAAAGTTATTGGTAAAAAGTGATGTTTATATGACTTCTTGCCTGAAATTCTTTTCAGATGGAAGTGAGAAGAGTTCATGGAAAAATAAAATGCCATGTTAATTTTCTTAATATCTTACTGTCTTAGAGTGACTGTAAATTATGCAAAAGTGTTTCTTTTACTTACCTGCATTACAAGGGTTAGTTACTGAGTCTCATTCCAGTTTCTCCTTCCTTCCTTTTACAGAAGGTTTGGTTTTTTTCATTTAATAACACAGTTGAGATACAGGGTTATTTTTGTGAGCTTGGAATAAACAGGGTGGTCATTGGTCAGTGCTGATTGCCTTAAACAACTTTGTTGTCTTTCCATTGTGACAGGGGAAACATCGGTGACTCTGTCATTGTGGGCAGGAGTTTGGAAAGGGAACATAATAAATGATGGCAGAAAAGGATCAATTAACCCACCCAGTCTGCCCACTGTGATATTGTGGAGTATAATCTCTTGCAGTTTAGCGTATGTAATGTTCAGTTATAGGCTGTGTTAATAAAGTTATTTTTAAAGGTCATGGGTCACCAGAGGGTGCCCTGGGAAATAATAAAGAAGTTCACTGGTTCTGTTAAGACTATATGATTCAGTGTCTTTCAGTTAGGACCTAATTATACTTAAATAACCAGCCTATAACATGGCAGATACATCCCAGCTCTCAGTAATTCAAGTTTGGCTTCCTGCAGGATATAATTGGTATTGTTGGTTTTCCCTCTTAGATCTTCTGCCATTATAGGTAGATCAGCAAACACGTTGCCATCCTTAAACCAAGACCCCCCCCTCCCCCCCCAATGCCTTTACTCAACCTCTCACTTCTGTTCCTACCATTGCCTTCTGTATCTGTACTAATCAAGAGCATCATGACCATTGGGTGCTCAGGGCTCATGCCAGGGTCTCCTTCTTGGTGCCTCGAGTCTCCAGCTACTGGTGGAGAAAAAGAAGAGGTCCTGTGAGGCTGCCAGCATTTCCCCAGCAGTTGGTATTTGAGGAAGAAGCACTGCAGGACCGCTGGCTTTTCCCTGCAGTCGGAGGCCGAGGAAGATGTCCTGCAGGTCAGCAGCATTTCCTTTCCAGCCAGTGGCTTAAGAAGAGGCCCTGAGTAAGCTTGTGTGACAGCCTTTGTGTTTGTATGAGAAAGAGTGAACCTATTTGTGTGAGTAAACCTGTATTTGTTTGAGAGTGTGTATATGAGAGAGAGAGAGCCTTTGTCTGTGTTTATGTGTGATAAAGAGCCTGTATTTGTGTGAGAATGAGAGAAACAAAAGATTTTGTATGTATGTGTGAGAGAGAAAAAGCCTGTGTTTATGTGGGAGTGAGAGAAAGAGAGAGTGTGTGTGTGTGTGTGTTTGTATGTGAGAGAGAGAGAGAGAGAAAGAAAGAGAGCATGTGTGTGTGTATGTCCTTTTGGGTGTGCATGTGTGTGTGTGTGAAAGATAAGGTTTATGTGTGTGTGAGAGAGAGCCAAAATGTGAGCATGAATATGTTTGTGTGTGTTGAAGATGAGCTCTGTGTGAGAGAATGAACATGTGTGTGTTAGAGATTGTTTATATGAAAGAGAGAGGATAACAAATTTGTGTGCCCCCTCCAATTTATGACAATCTCAGGGTGACTGGAAATCTAAAGTTCCCAGGTATGGAGAGTGAGGGATTTTTTTTTAATCCTTCTTAGTTTTAATTACTGGATGTTATTTCATGTGTCTGCTGTTTTGAAATATTGTTTTTAATTTTTGGTAATTTTTAAAACATTTTTATATGTGTTTTTAATTATTCGATGTTATTCTATTTGTCAGCTGATTTGAAATATTGATTCTTTTGATTGGCATGGTTGATTTTTTATGTAACCCCTTCTTTGGTTTAGAGCCAGAATGTAGGGGTCACACAGTCTCCAGTGCTAATCTCAATGTCCCAGACCTCTCACTCTTCTTCACAAATTACACACAGTTAGCCACTGAGGAACTGGGATTCAACCAGTGGGGAGGAGGACAAGCTACCAGGGCCCTAGGTACAATCTGGGTGAGTATCAGTAGAGGAAAGATACTCTGGGCCATTTTACAAACTGTGGCATAAAACATTGTTTAAAAAAAACCACCCATTAGTGTTGGTTTCAGGTAAGGCCATTGGTACTAACCCCTGGGAACCCCATCTACCACTCAAAGTAGCAGCAGCACAAAAGCCAGAAAAAAGGGGGAAGTCTGTCTCCCAAGTTGATTCTCATGGCCCTTTCATCCTTAGAGGTTATAGGCAAGCATCTTACAACCTCACATCAGTAGCAAATCACCATGGAGAACATAGGGTGTTTTACCACATCGCTGTCCTGTAGAAGAGGCAGATACTATCAAAATAAAGAATCACCTGAGTTAAAGGATTCCAAATTATCCCTGTCAATTGATAAGCAGTTGTTAATTCAAATGCCAAACACACTTTGAAATGTCTGTATGCCAATGCCTTAAGTCTAAGTAGTAAGATGGGAGAGTTAGAGTGTATAGCAGTGAATGATGAGATAGACATAATTGGCATCTCAGAGACCTGGTGGAAAGAGGACCAGGGCACAAATTATATTGCAATGATAGGGAGCATCAATTTTGTGTGTGTATGTGGGAGGTGCTTTATGTCAAGGATGTCATAAAGTCCAACAGGATAAATATCCGGCAAGAGACTAAATGCACAATAGAATCTTTAGGGGTAGAAATCACATGTGTGTTGGGGAAGAGCATAGCGACAGAAGTATACTACCATCCGCCTGGCCAAAATGATGAGACAGATGATGAAATGCTAAGAAAAAATTAGGGAAGCTATCCAATTTGGCAAGGCAGTAGTAATGGGAGATTTCAATTATCCCAAAATTGATTGGGTAAATGTAACATCAGGATATGCTAGAGAGAGAAAGTTCCTAGATGGAATAAATGATAGCTTCATGGAGCAATTGGTTCAGGAACTAATGAGAGAGGGAGCTATTTTAGATCTAATTCTCAATGGAGCACGGGATTTGGTGAGAGAGGTAGTGGTGGTGGGGCCGCTTGGCAATAGTGATCATTACATGATCAAATTTGAATTAATCTTCAGCTCTAGCTCTAAACTTTCAAAAGGGAGACTTTGATAAAATGAGGAAAATAGAAAAAAACTGAAAGGTGCAGCTACAATGGTTAAGACTGTACAACAGGCATGGACATTGTTTACAAATACCATTTAGAAGCGTAGTCCAGATGTATTCCATGCATTAAGAAAGGAAGGCTAAATGATTGCCAGCATGGTTGAAAGGTGACGAGAAAAAGGCTAATTTAGCCAAAAGAATTTCCTTCAAAAAATGGAAGAAGGATCTATTTGAAGAAAATAGGAAAAAGCATAAGCATTGGCAAATTAAATGTAAAAAGTTGATAAGACAGGCTAAGAGAGAATTTGAAAAGAATTTGGCCGCAGAGGAACAACTCATAATAAAAACTTTAAAGAAATATATCAAAGCAGGAAACCTGTGAGGGTGATGGTTGGACCGTTAGATGAGCGAGGAATTAAAGGGCCATATTTTATCGTATTTTGTTTTATTTTATTTTTTAGATTGTTGTTTTTATTTTATTATTTATTTCATTTGTTTTATATATTTTATTATGTTTTATAAGTTATTATTGTTAGTCATGCTTATTTTAATTGTACATAACTTTGTTTTACATCTGTAATTAATTGTGATTAATCAAGAAATAATAAACATAAACATTTTCAGAAGGCATTTGACAAAGTCCCTCATGAGAGGCTTCTAATAAAACTAAAATGGCGATGTTAAACAGTTAAACAGTGGAGTTCCTCAGCAATCTGTATTTGGACCGGTGCTTTTTAAATATATTTATAAATGATCTGGAAAGGGATATGACAAGTAAGATGATCAAATTTGCAGATGACACAAAATTATTCACAGTAGTTAAATCACAAGTGGATTGTGATAAATTGCAAGAGGAACTTGCAAGACTGGAAGATTGGGTGACCGAATGGCAGATGAAATTGAATGTGGACAAGTGATGCATAGAAGGAAAAATAACCCATGCTGTAGTTACACAATCAATGTTGGGTTCCATATTATAGTTCCCCCCCCCCCCCCCCAGGAAAAAGATCTAGATATCATAGTGGACAATACATTGAAATCGTCAGCTCAGTGTGCTGCATTGGTCAAAAAAGCAAACAGAATGCTAGGAATTATTAGGAAGGGAATGGTCAATAAAACAGAGATTGTCATAATGTCTCTGTATCGATTTATGGTGAGACCTCATCTTGAATAATGTGTGCAATTCTGGTCACCGCATCTCAAAAAAGATACAATTGAACTGGTGAAGGTACAGAGAAGAGTGACCAAAATGATAAGGGGAATGGAACAGCTCCCCTATGAGGAAAGACTAAAGAGGTTAGGACTTTTCAGCTTGGAGAAGAGACGGCTGAGAGGGGATATGATAGAGGTGTTTAAAATCATGAGATGTCTAGAATGGGTAGATGTGAATCGGTTATTTACTCTTTCAGATAATACTAGTACTAGGGGGCACTCCATAAAGTTAGCAAGTAGCACATTTAAAACAAATTGGAAAAAAACTCTTTTTCACTCAATGCACAATTAAGCTCTGGAATTCATTGCCAGAGGGTATAGTTAAGGCAGTTAGTGTAACTGAGTTTAAAAGAGGTTTGGATAAGTTCCTGGAGGAGAAGTCCATAAACTGCTATTAATTATGTTGACTTAAGGAATAGCCACTGCTTATTGCCGGCATCAGTAGCATGGATCTATTTAAAATTTGGGTACTTACCAGGTACTTGTAACCTGGATTGGCCACTGTTAGAAACAGGATACTGGCTTGATGGGACACTCGGACTGTCCCAGTAAGGCAATTTTTATGTTCTTAAATGTGGTGACACAGAACAACAGGGAATTGATTGTTCTGGATGATCAACCACTGTAGAGAACTTGTTATGTAGACAATTGCTGCACCTGTTAATCCCAATTACAAAGTTCCCTCCTGGACGTTCAGTAGACAGTTTGTCCTGCACTGTACACTCAGTACAGAGCTCCCATGCAGGCGTAGCTGGCCAAGAGGAAGAGAAGTAGCATCCATTCCACTAGTGATATCTAGACTAGCCAGAACACTACATATGCCTACCTTTCTCTTATGCACACTGGTGGCAACTGGCTGAGGCAGAGGCAGGCAGCAGCTCTAGTGCTGGCAGATCAGCATGGTACAGGTGGGCTATGCTGCATATCCAGTTGACAGATATCAACCATACCTCAATCATTATCTTAGAAGCAATAAGGAAGATGTTGTGGCAGGTGTATGCCGGCAATGAGCCTCAGGTATCCGTTTTGATGGTGGCTGCCTGTGTCTCAGTCCAGGTGTTCCCCAACAAGCGAGGATACACAGGAATTTGTTTTTTCATGTCAGTTTCTACTTTCATTTTGTTGGTGAGGTTTTTTCATATAATTTTTTTTTTCTGTGTATGTTATTTTCTAATAGTGCATGCTATTAGCAATGCACACTAAAGTTGGTTACCAGCCTCGTCTCCTCCTAGCAACTAAAACCCCGCATTAAGGGGTAGATTTTCAAAAATAGCGTGGGCGTACATGTGCGTGCGCTACCCGGCACGCACACATGTACGCCCGATTTTATAACATGCGCGCGCAGGCATGCGATCCTCCGACATAGCAGTAAATGGCCACTGTGCCGGGGGCCTCTGACCCGGCCCGGCCCCACCCCAGACAGCCCCGTTAGTAAAGCCCTGGGACTTAGATGCGTCCTGGGGCTTTCCGCACGTCGCCGGACCTATTTTATGTATCTGCTGCTACTTGCAGAGAATACCTGCATTCACATTCACTTTGATTTATGCAACCTGTGCGCTGATTGAACAAGCCACTAGATATGCTAGGAAATTTCTCTCCTGTATGAGAAGACTCTCCATCTTGTGTCTGCAACACAGTCTCATCTGTCTATTTCTCCAAATCCTTCAGAAAATATGAGTTTTTTACATAGTAATTCAGCAAAATAACTTACAACAGCTCAAAGACTCTGAGTCCTCTGTTCTTAATTCTGTCATCATCCAGTAAGTTGTACATTTTCCAGTTCCTGTTCCCTGTTAATACATGTTAAAAGTTGAGAAACAAACCTGTCTTCAGTACAAAGCTGGGTGAAGGTTAGCTCTCTGTATAGCTGCATTCAGTGACAAGCAGTAAGGACCGAAGAAGACTGTTGTGAACAGTATAGCCGCACCAAGCCCTACAGCTGGAAGGACCCCCATGGTAGTATACCTGGGAACGTTTGAGTTCTGCTTACCCTGGAGGTGATGTAATCAAACCAGTGTTACAATCTGTGATATTGTTTTGTGGATTATTTTTACTCACACGCTAAGAAACATGGTGTGGGATGCAGTAAGCTAATGACTGTGATTACAAAACCATGCTAAACAGAAAATCCTGAGTAAAGATGAAAATCTGTGCTAAAAAAAACCAGGTGAAATGCAAAAAAGAGTGATACAAATGCTTAAAGTGAGACAGTGCTAGAAACTGCTAAATTGTTCCTTATTGGTTAGAAAGATTGTCCAGCTATAGGTGCCAACCCAAGAGAGCATATGTTTTGATTTATCTTGCCATGCCTGTTCCAAAATGGCAGATGGAACAGGTTCCAGGGGCCTCTTGTTACTGATCCTTCTCACTTAACTTCCCCTCTGTGGCTTCAGTAGACTTTGCCTTAAATAAAATGGCTGCTTCTTCAGACACACAACAGGTCCTGGGCTTCCTCTGCCTCAATTGAATCCAATGCATGAGAAATGAATTCATCCACAAATAGGTGAGTGATTCTAATAAGCCAAATTTTATTAAACACAATCTAGGGCTATTTGAATAGTTCACAGGCTTCCACAGCAAGAATTACAACAAACAGCCATTAGCAAAATAACCAGTTTAGCAGCACTACAAACTCCTCAAAATTTGGGGGAATTCCATCACGTCAAACTTCCTGCATAGTTCACAAGCAATAAATACATCATTTATTCCAGTTCAGAAGTTAAGATAAATGACAGACAGGCTGTTCTTTTTGGTGGGAGTCCCTAACATTCTTCCAAGGGGTTTCTTCCTAAATTAAGTTAGTCTTTAAGCCTAGGAGTAAAGTCTTGTCCCTACTTCTTCAGTGGAAAATTGTCTCCACTGGTTTCTGCACCAAACAGCAAAAAACAAACAGTTGCTGGAAAAAGGCAGGGAAAAATGGGCTGGAAGAAAAAGTTGAGAAAAAAATGAGCCCACGCTCTCTGCAAGTCTCACTTTTTTCTCCACTAGATGTCACCATATGTTATCACCCAGGTTTAAAATATGCACATCCCATATTGCACCATCTAACACTGAAAGCAATACAACGCATTACCTTCTGTGGGCAGAGGATATACATAGCTCAGGTAGATGTTAAGGGATGAAAATATTAGTGACATGTGGATCAGAATTGGGCCAGGGCCACATTACATTTTATTTGACTGTACCTTAAAAAGTAATTTTATAACTACCCATAGACTTTAGCCTGAATTTTCAAAGCAGACTTATGAGCAAAGGTCTACTTTGAAAATCTGCAGGTTGTCCCGGTATCTGCATGTACATAGACGAGGAAGGTTGCACCTTTTTTTCTGAGCAGGTGTAACTTTCTGCATGTAGACTTAGGAACACCTCTCCCTGGAATGCTTCTGTCAACCACAGGTAAAAGCATGTGTGAAATGAGGTTTTGTGTGCTCTTTTACATACATGTAGCAGGCTACTATAAACCAGGTTCCTTCCCTCATGAGCTTATCATGTGTTGAAGCCTTACAATGTGTACCGAGCTGACTGATGTGTTTTGGACCTGCCAAAAAGGATTTTTCAACCTTGCAGAGACTGCAAGAGCCAACGTCAAGGAATATAAAAGTACATCAAAACCACAGTGTGTTCTATGAATGACAAATGTTCTGCAAGAACCAGCATCCAGCACACACAGTGTTAACAAGTTGGGAAAAGGGCTGTACTATTTAGCCTGCCCAGAGAATATCATTACATAGCCAGCAGAGAAAGAAGCCAAAGGAATGCTGGGATAACATTTAAGGAAGAAAAGGGGCAAATTTGGCTGGCTCTCTCTGTATGTGTGGGGTGGGGATGGCCAGGAGTTAGAGCCAGGAAGAAAGGAGTACAGCTGGCAGCCCTGTAATCAGTTCTTCTCCTGAAAAACGAATTATTAAGAGACAGAAACAGAAGTCTGCACTGTGAGGAAATAGACAGTCAGACAACTGTTCTTGCTTCATAGCCGAGCTACATGTAAAATCCCAACAAGGGACAGAGGAGCCAGGAGCTGAGAGACTAAGAGAATTCCTTTCCAGAGATATTCAGGCCCAGAAGCACATAACTGGATCAACTTCCTAAGAGACCATGTTAAGTAATCTAAACTTTGTACAGAGAGTATCTTAGCAGACGAAGGAGAAGGTTTATTTCCTTACATTTTGTCACAAATTTAGTATCTCATCTTAACTGCTTCAGCCTTTCAGCCGAAGTTAAGATTAAACCCTAGCTGGCAGGTACAGCTACATGAGATAGTGCTGGGAAAGAGAAACTGATAGACTGTGGTCTTTCTGTAAGAGTCTGAAACCAGGCCAACTTTCTATTTAGGAAGTTACCCAGCAGAGAGAGACCTTCTACACACTGCATGCTCATCTATTTGGTTTGTCACCTAGCCACCTACACCATCAAGAGGGACTTCTTCATTTTCCTGATTGGTTTTTTTTTCACACAATTTTGTGTTGCATGTCCTGCCTGCGGCAGGCCCGCAACTGGGCCCACTTACCTCCAGCGCCCAGCTCCTGGACCCGTCCCATCCTCACTGGTGGCAGTAGGCAGCCATCTGCGCTCCTGCACCCCCTTTGCATCCTCAGCCATTCCTGTCTCCTCTGCAGACCTCCCCGGCTCCCGGCGGGTCTCCCCACGTGTGCCGCGGAGAGAGACACTGCCATCCAGCATCCTGCCTCTCCTTGGTGCACGCGCCTTGCAGGCATTTAAAGGGGCCATGGTGGGAATCTAACCAGCAGCCCCAGAAGATGACATAATCGGGCCCTGCTACTTAAGGCAACAGGTCTCCACGCTTGTCATGTGCTCGCTGCTTGTTCCAGTTCCTAACTTCATTCCTGGTTCCTGTTCCTGACTTTATTCCTGGTCCCAGTTCCTGACTCTGTTCCTGGCTCCTACCTAGCCTTGCTTGGACTGATCTCTGGCTTTTACCCTTGCTACGTTTGGACCAATCTCAGGACTGACGTTTGGCTTTGACCCCTGCTATGTTTGAACCATGCTCAGGACTGACTTCTGGCTTTGACCTTTGCTTCATTGGAACTACACTTAGGACTGACTTCTGGCTTTGACCCTTGCTTTGTTGGAACTCCACACCTTGACTAGCTCTGCTGCCTGCCCCGACTCCAGCCTGTTCTCGACTACGCCTTCAGTATCTCCCTGGACTTGGCCCTCTCAGGCTCTGGCCTTCTACTTCCCAGGCGTCACCTGTTCCTGTTCCTGGCACATCCTTGGCACCTGAGTCTCTGGATCCCCACCTCGTCTGGACCTGCTTCGGTCTCTCCGATACCTCTGCTGGTCCCTGGCAACCTGCAAACATCCACTGGGAGTCATCTGACGGAGGCCCGCCTAAGACTAGCCGGCCCCAGCACCCAAAGACTCAACCTGCGGGGAATGTGGGCTGGTATTGGCGAAGCTCCCGTCGTCCTCCGTCTCCTAGTCTGCTCCACCTCCCGATGGTGGGGACCTGTGGGGCTTGCCCTACGGGTAGCGTCAACCCCTCCTCGGGCCAAGGGTCCACCTCCGGCGCAACATTTTGGGGCCGATATTCAGCTGTGGAGCAGCTAGTTAAGTTAGCTGGATATAGCTATCCAGCTAAGTTAATGGGGATATTCAACAGCATGGCTGCGCCGCTGAATATACCCAGCTATCTTAAAGTTAGCCGGATATGTATATGCCCTACGGCACGACCAGAGTGAGCCGCAATATCAGAGTTATAACTTATGCAACTAACTCTGGTCTGCCCCAAAACGCCTTACAACCGCCCTCGGATCATCCCTGAATTATACGGCAAAATTCTAAGCAAATGGCTAAATTCTGAATACAGCTTCAAATATTGCTGCTTTGCCATTTAAACGGATAACTTTTCAGTTGTTCATCTAAATGACTTCTGCTTATCGGCCCCTTTGTGTGACATTGGGGTGGATCTGTTTCCCCCCCCCTTTTTTTTTTGAGAACTCATGAATAAAGACAATTTTTGAAAGTTGAGTACTTCATTGCCTCTTCCCCCCCCCCCCCCCCCCCACTTTCTCTATTAGTGTTCCCTATTTTCTTTAATATCTATATGGAATATGTTGGTGGTCCTGGCTAACAGGCCATACCCAGAGTTATTTTTGCATTGCTTGATTTAAAATAAAACTGCAAGTTTATATTATACTTCACTACTGTACTTTTCCTATTTGATGTTTTGTTTGGATTTACTGTCTACTTATATAATATTAGTAAAAGTGTTAATTAATTACTGTTTTGTTCTGGTGGGATGATTTTATCTGATCGGTGGTGCCACAATTTGTTGTGTGGGAAGGGCACAGAATTTCGGTTTTGGGATTGACCAGGACCCTGTCTCATCCCCCACTCAGGCTTCGAACCCGAAGATAAATCATATTGGTAAATATGTGGTACTCCCCACCCCAAGCATAGGGGTAATTCATAGTCTGGATCAAGGAGGGGGGAACACACATAGACTCCCCAGGGTTTTCGGCCAATAAAAAGCTTTAAAAATCAGCTTTGACGTGAACATCCTCAGCCCTTTCAGTTTGCCTGAGAGTGGGGCAGAGCAGGTTTGGGTTTATCAGCGTCGGTTTTCGTGGCTGTCCTCCGATAAGGAAAACCGACGCCGATAAACTCGGCGTCGGTTTTCATGACCGGCGGACGGCAGTCACGAAAACCGATTGGGTTCGTGTTAGCAAGGATGCGCCTCCTTGCTAACGCGACCCCCTAATTTAAATATTGCATGGCGCCCCCCCTTGGGGGTGCCTGGGGCGCGTTAAGAGAGCAGGTGCTGACTGTTCAGCACCCGCTTTCTACACGACTTTATTGCATCGGCCCCACATTTAGTTGAATTGCTCCAGTCTTCTCTAATCCAATAATCTCGCTAGACATTCGAGTGGGGTTTTCAAAAAATAAATTTTACTGCTACAAATCTTCCATGTTTATCATCTGACAACTACTCATTTCATCTTAAAACCTCAGGATTTAGCCACAGTCTCAGGCCTCTTCCTCTGACTGAGAGTCGCTCAGGGGGTAGAAGCCAGGCTCCTAGTAGGGTACCAGAGATTCCTGCTTCTTCTCAGTTGTATAAAGTGGAGCTCTCGGGTAGAAAGTTCAAAATGCAGAACAAGTTTATTTATAGACTTTTGATATTCTACATTTTACCAAGAATGGCCTCAAGGCAAATTACAATCAATATAGATAAAACAAACCGCATTTAAAATGATTTACAGTGGTGAAAATTTACGGAATAACATTGGGAATCCAGGGTATATAACTTCAAATCCTTAGAGAAACAGTGCTGCTTTTTTTTTTTTTTTTATTACTGCTGAACTCTTTGGAAGAGGAAGCCTCAGGGACAGAGACTGCTGCAGAGGGTGTGAGAGACAGCTACAGACGAGAGATGGGACAGGTGAGACAAACAACTACAAACTGGAGCTGGGAAATGGGAGACAGACCTCTTCCAGTCCTAACCTGTACCTAAGGAAACAGCTATAGGTAGGCTGAGGAGGAGGAAGAGAGAGTTATAAATTTGAGCAGGGGAAAGTGGATACAGACAACTACAGAAAAGCAATATACAGCTACAGACTAGAACATGGAGAAGGGGAGAGACCAGGGGCATAGCCATGGGTGAGCCATGGCCCACCTATTTTAGAATCAGGCCCACCCAAGTATCCATGACCTGCAGAAGATAAAAGCCAGTAATATGCACTCTACTGCTGCTAAAACCCAGGCAGGAAACTCATGGCTACTGCCTGCAGAGATCCTCAGCTGAGCCGAGCTCAACAGATAACAAATCCAGCATGGGGATCAGAGCCGACCCGCACATCCTGACAAGCCATGCAGTGGTCTCACCCCTGCATGGGCCTCCGTGGTTACCCGAAGCCTGTGCAGTAGGAGGGGATAAGGCTGCTGCAGGGCCAGCCAGAGCATGCAGGCCAGCTCTGGGCCCCACACTGGATCTGCTTCCTCCTCTGCTGTTACAGCTGCTAACAGGCCTGCCTTGGAAGAACCACAAAAGATGAAGAGCTGGGAAGAGGCAGATTCTGCAGGGGAAAGAAGCCATTGGTAGAGTGGAGAAGAGAGAAGCCAAGAAGTAGTCAGGAGAGAGAGAAATTAAGAAGGGCTGGGAAAGGGCCATGGGTTGGACACAGAAGGAAGAGGGGAAATGAAGGGGCACTAGAGAGAAAGAGTTCATATTGGGAAGGGGTAGAGGAGGGAGAGGTTCATATTGGAGGGCACAGGAGGGAGAGAGGTCATGGGATGTACAGCAGCCATGGGGGTGAGGAGGAAGAGCACTCAGGAGGGGCCCTGGGGAGAGGAAGGAGAGAACCTAATGACATGCTATAGTATAGGAACCAAAGATCTTTTGTTCCCTGATCCCTCTCCAGGCAGGGGAAAAATCCTCCCAGAGGCAGGACTAGGAATCCACAAACCACTTCGAAAAACAATTCTTTCAAAACCTCTTGCTTAACTCAGAACAACTCCTTCAAACTGTTTGAGTGATGACTCTGCCCTACCCTAGGTACAGTATCTGGTTGTGGGGGCCTGAAAATGGGAGACAAAGTTTGCTCGCTTACCATAAACTGTGTTTTCCGTAGATAGCAGGATGAATTAGCCCTGATATGTGGGTGGGTCATCTGGTGGCACCGAATTGAGCTCTCTGTCAGCTACTAGGCATATGCAGGAATGCATGTGCGTGTTGCCTTGTGATCGCTTGCTGTGACCCCTGGAATCCTCTCCCGGGGAAGCTGGGAACACTATGCAGATGAGCCTTTCGGTCCTCTTCTACTGCCTAGTCCTTGTTCCATTCATTTTGATGGCATAAGGGTTCTAATCATTGATGGGAGCAGAGGTATCATATCCCACTCTGCTTCCATTAAAATCTTGTTTAAGCCAGCATAGAGTTGTCTTGAAAACATTAACATATTAGTTGATACTAGAGTAATCTGTCCTGACAGAATAGAGGATTGATGAGTTTTGTAACCAGGACTTGCAGCACTGAGTAGGTCAAAGATTTTTGTGCCAATGATGTTGATTGCTTTGATGGTGCTGGAGCCTTGTGCATCGATGGCACCAATGCACCTGAGAATTGGCAATTTTTGTGCACCAGCTGCTCTAGCAGCTCTACTTTTCTTTTTGAACACATGACACTTATTTGATGCTGAGCATTCTGTCTGATCCACTAACAAAGGAAATACTTTTGTGGAGCTCCTGCTGAACTCAGTTCCTGGCAAGACAGAAAAGTTGCACTATGGGAGGAGGACCAACTGCGACTCTAAGAGACTTGCATAGTTCCTCCATTTTTCAGGCTTTTGATTTTTGAATTTTTGGGGACATCTGTCCACAGTTGTAACAATTGGCCTGGTGATCCAGTCCTATGTAACAGTAACAGAGTTCGCGCCCAATGATTACGGACATTTTCCTGCCTCACATACAGTCTTTGAATCCACTGACTGGATTTTTTCTTCCTGGACATTGTGAGGAAAAAGTAAGTTCTAAAGTGCTTCTGAGGCTTCTGAAGCAGCGAGACAACTTTTAGAAACAAAAGTACAGATTTTTTTTTTATTGAAAAATAGCAGAGATACATGTCTATGCTGGTGAAAAAGACTGAGGGGGCTCACGAGGCAACGCCAATGTGGGAATTACCGCACATGTTCAGTAGAGTGAAAGCTCTACTAGCTGACAGAGCATTCTGTTCAGTGCCGCCAGATCACATCACCCATATTTCTTGGCTAATTCATCTCTGCTTATTGGCGGAAAGGCAGGGTACTTTCCTCCTTCTCCAAAACCCAAACTCAAAATGCCACACATTACTTTGCGCCCTCCTGCAGTTATGTAGGAGGGAGATACCACTCTGAGCATCTTTGAAGGAGATGTTAGATAGGAATGGTATTCTTTCAATTCACTCCCTACCCAAAGCCTAAGCTAGGGATATCTAGTGGAGACCTAAGGATGTCTCTATATAGACTTTTTCTTTATTTTCGCAAGTCTGACATGGACTTGCAGAGATGTCTGTGCAGATGTAGTGGTTGGATCTGGCAAGATCAAGCAGAAAGCGAAGGAGAAGCCCAAAGTCAAGAGAAATGCTGGAACACAGATGGGACTTCTATAGGTCCAACCACATGGGTGGACCCCATTGCCAGAGGCATACCTATATGTGTTCTGAGGAGCAAAAGGAGAAATAAGTATAATAAACATAACTTTCAACTTAAGAGAGCTAATCAAAATTATGGTCTGCATCTTTGTGTGACAGAAAAGATGGCCCTAGAAAAATAGTACAGATCCTACATGGACAAAAAGGGGGAGGAGTAGCATTTTATATAAAGAATAACATTAACATTGCTACAATGCAGGAGATACAGAGAGGATAAATAAAACTTACCGAAACAGAAGCAGAACAGAATCTAGCATCCGGATGCCTTTCAAGGAGCACTCCTCAGGCAATTGGCAATAGAACCCCCTCACGAATTGGAAATACAGGAACTAATACTTATACATGAGGATATATTTCTGACATCATGTTATGTGGTTATCTGAGCTCCAGTGATCACCAGATCAATCTAAAAGCAAAGGCAGAGATGGGTCACATGAACATAGGATCCAGAACAATTTAGGAGTGCCAATTTTTTAAAAGTTGGAGCAGTACTATAAGGAAATACTGTTAGGGTAGGAAGAGCTAGTTGACATTCAAGAACAGTGGGCAAAATTAAATAGAATCATTGCAAGAGCATAGATATTTTACATTAGGAAAGTAAATAAAAGTAAGAGAAAAACATCAGTATAGTTTTCAAAAGAGATAGTTGAAAAGTTAAGGGCAAAAAAGATTAGCATTCAAAATGGTACAAGGGTTCTCACAGGAAGAAGAAAGGGATAAATATCTAGAAACTCAGATTGAATCTGAAAAGTAGCCAAGGCAAAAAAGGAAAAAAAAATACCAAAAGCCATTCAGTGAGGTGAGAAGGCTTTTTTTTTTAGATATGTTAGTGAAAGGAAGACGTGCAGGAGTATGATTTTAAGACTGGGATGGACAGGAAGAATATGTGGAGGATGATAGAAAAAAAAACAGAGGTACTGAACAAATCCTTCTATTCAGTTTAGTGTACACTGAAGAACAGATTGGTAAAGGACAATAGATAAACATCAGAAGTGCAAAATGGTAGAAAGATAATTCCATGAAAACCCACGAAAACCCACTCTTCTATAACTGGAGATGAATCTAACAAAACTGAACGGGAGCAAGGTAATGGGGCTGGATGGGATACATCTCAGGATTATGAAGGCTGCTCAGAGAGGTTCTGTTCAATCGCTCTTTGGGGATTGGAGCTTCAGAGGACTGGAGTCTGGTAGATATCGTCCCACTTCACAAAACATGGCTAGTTAGAATGATGCCTGGGGTGGGTAAATTAATGATGGTACTACCAAGGGGAGGACAATGGAGTATCTTTAATTGAGCAGATTACAGGAGTATAAAGCAAGTATGGTTTTACAGAGACAAATCATGTCAAGGAAATCTGATCAATTTCTTTGACTGGCTCACCAAAGAATTAAATTGGGGTGCCCTCTGGATGTGGTACACTTAGGTCTTAAATAAGGCTTTTGACACTGTCCCCACAGAAGACTAATAAAGAAAGCCATTATCAAAGCCATTTCCATGAGAAAACAGCTTAGGACACTGGGCCTATTGTATGTTTAGAGCCACAGTAAGTTTAAAATCCCACAAAACATACCCACAAAAATATACTTTAAAGATGCAAGAAATGACACCAAATTAACAAAATAACCTCTTCAGAGGTTCAAGCCGTAAAGGTATACATGTTGAGGGGAGGAGTAGCCTAGTGTTGAGAACAGGAGGCTGTGAACAAGGGAAGCCAGAGTTTAAATCCCGCTGCCACTCCTTGTGACCTTCGCCAAGTCACTTCACCCTCCATTGCCTCAGGTACAAACTTAGGGCCTCGTTTACTAAGCCTTTTCCCCATAGACACAGAATGGGAGAAAATCTGGCCCTTAGACTGTGAGCCCTCTGGGGACAGGGAAACACCTGTAGCACCTGAATGCAGTCTGCTTTGAAGTGTCATGAAAGGCAGAATATTAAAAAATCGTCTTATGAAAACAGATGGTCTTATAACTCACGTTTCAATATTGCAATAATACAGTGTGATTTTCTCAAGCACTTTTTTCTTCACATATTCTTTTTTTCATACAACAGCCTTTAGGTAAGAATTTTATCCACTCTTTAACTGGTGTATATGTACAGAACTACTACTACTACTACTACTATTTATCTTATAAAGTGCTATTGGGCATACACAGCATTGTACAGATACACATGAGTCCCTTCTCAATGGAGCTTACAGTCTAGTCAAGAAAAACATATGTGACAGACAAGAGTCAACGGGAAGTGATTTATTGTTGAGAAGTAGTCAGGCGTTAAAAACAGCCTAAAAAAGGGTGGCCAGAGAGGGAGCATGACACAGCAGCTCAGGGAATCTATTCCAGGCCTACAGCGCAGCAGGGTAGAGAGCAGTCAGGAACTGGCAGTGAAGGAGAAAGGCACAGAGAGATAACAGTGAGTTGTCCAAAGAACAGAGCTCACAAGGAAGGCTGTAGAGGGAGAGAAGTGAAGATAGATACTGAGGAGCTGCAGAGAAAATACACTTGTAGACAAGTAAGAGGAGCTTGAACCATATGCAGAACTGACCAGGGGGCCAAAGCAGAGACTTGAAAAGAGCGGTTACATGGTCAGAGCAAGCGTTCAAAGAAGAGAAGACGTGCAGCTGGATTTTGAATAGATTGCAGTGATAAAAAGTGGTTCAATAATGTAAGATAAACCCCTTCTTAATTAACTTGCACGCTCTTTAATCTTAGGCAAGACTGCTGAAGAACTTAAACTTTTTTCTTTTCTTTTCTTTCTTTCTTTATTTAAAATATTGTTGTTGCAAACTTCCATATAAAACTGTATTCAGTGCAGCTTACAAAAATAACACTTGTAATATCCAATAATATCTAGATTACTGTTCTACTGTAGGATCTCCCTAGTTGAGTATTTAACATTCACTAGTGTTACTTTTCAAGTAAGCCCAAGTTCTTAAAATTCTGGCCAGAATGTCTATTATTGTTTTCTAAAGCTCGCATGACTTGGTGAGCACTGGATGTGAAGAAATCTCTTGAAGGTCAGCTTGGGCAGCCAGAAGGTCATTGAAAGCTTCACCTCTTCAAAAAAGGTTTCCGATATCCTCTTGTTCCTCATAGAACCTTCTCTTTAACCTATATTCTCAAAAACTAAAATGTCTCTAAACCAAATACTGTGCAAATCTTCCAGTTGTCTCTACTTCGCAAGTATGCCTAGCACTGGTGTGTGACTTGGCTTGCCAGCTGCTCAGTTTTTATTTGTGCTGTGCAGTGCCCTGTCAGAAGTCAGTTGGACTTCTAGATGACCGAAGGATAAAAGAAGTGCTCAGGGAGGACAAAAAAAAAAAAAGCAGAAAAACTGAATGAATTATTTGCCTCGGTCTTTACCGTAGAGGATGTTGGAAATATACCCACATCGGAGACATTCTTTGATGGTAATGATTCTGAGTAATCAAAGCAAATTTCTATGATAATGGAATACGTAATAGATCAAATTGACAAGGTAAAAAGAGTAAAATATCCAGGACCAGATGGTATCCACCCCAGAGTCCTGAAAGAACCTGTTGCTAAGTAATCGTGTAAAACAACCACAGTACCTGAAGGCTGGAGGGTGACCAGTTTAATGCTTACTTTAAAAAAAAAAAAAAAAAAAGGCTCCAGGGATGAACAAGGAAACTACAGATCGGTAAGCCTAATGTTGGTGCCAGGCAAAATGTAGGAGCAATTCTTAAAATCAAAGGGGCCAATATCAGGAGGGAGCTGGGGGACTGCTATCACTTGACTTCTTATAAAGCTTGGATCAGGAGGGGGGTGGGGTGCTAGCCTATCTCCTCATGCCTTTTGGCCAGATGTATTTTTATAAGATTAGGGGGAGCTGGGGGGGGGGGGGGGGGAGCAGAGGCTGAGGGTTGATTTTGAAATCCATTGGAGGAGAGGGGGCCATGGCCAAATGGCTGGACTTGTTTTATTTAAAATGTGTCGGGAAAAGTCTTTGGAGCCAGCGGGGAGAACGGATGTGGGTTCCTTAGCTCCAGGTCCCGCTCCCCGATCTGCACCCATCCCCAGCTTGAATTGATTTGGCATTTTAAATTAAACATCCTTCCTACTCACCCCCACTGCTGCGCCCTTCGGTGGAGGTAATATGGCAACCAGGACGATTCGCAAGGACAAGGATCGGGAGAGGCCTAAGGGAACGGATCCGCCATCTTCCCCAGATCGCCCGCAGCCAGGCCAGCCAACAGCAGGTATCGATTTGGAGCACATTAAGACGGCGGTGGCTGCGGCGTTGGGGCCCGACCTTAAAGCGATAGCGGAGCAAATTGCGGAATTAAAGCAATCATTACAGGGGTATGAGCCGCGTTTTGTGGAACTGGAATCGCGGATGTCAGAAACGCAGGACGACCTCGTGCAAGCCCGACAGGATATCGATGCGCTGAAGGCCTCCGTCACGCAGCAGGCCCAAAAAATCGATGATCTTGAGAATAGATCACGTCGATCTAATCTCCGCTTGATTGGGATTCCGGAGACGTTGAAAGATAATGACTTGCCGGCTTATCTGGAGAAATGGCTGACGGAACAACTAACTCTCCCCCAGTCCAACGGCCCGCTGCGGGTGGAACGTGCCCACCGGGTGGGCCCGCGGCAGTCTGATGTCGCGCGTCCCCGACCTGTGATAGCTAAACTGCTTAATTATGCTCACAAGCTTGATATTCTTCGGGCACTGCGGGGAGGGAAAAGCCTTCAACTTGACGGCAAAAACATCTTGGCCTTTCAAGATTTCTCCGTGGGCGTCTCTCAACAACGCCGTGCCATGGCTCCGTATTGTTCCAACTTAATTAACATGGGTCTCAGGGCGACTCTGTTATACCCGGCGCGGATGCGAGTAGTAACGGCCGGGGGGATCCGGTGGTTTGAGAAGCCGGATCAGGCTCGCGCCTTCGTGGAGGAGTACAAGGCGACTAATTCGGCGAACCGGGCCATGGGAGGAGAACCGTGATCGGCAGCAGTTCAGGGAGCGGAGATGCAGTTGAGCCGGGAGCGCTGTGATAGTTACCTAATTGGGGGCTTGAGCGTGTGGTTTGTGCTGAAATTTTTTTATTTTTTCTTTTTCACTTCGTTTGGGTTTGTATGCCTATGTTGGACCGCTAGCCTAGTACTGCGTGGTGGATCTTAGCTCGCTGTTTACTGTTTATGGTTTACTGATCCCGGGGCATCCACACAGCGGATTTGGAGTGGTTCCGGGTTGGAACCGGGACCTACTTTTTGTTTTTATGGTTCCCCTTTTTTTTTTGCATAGCCCGGCGGCGAATAGTAAGACCGTTGGCTGCGCGGGAACTGATCCGCTGGACTGATTTGTATTTTCTCACTTATTTTCTTCGCCCCATTGTTTTTGTTTTTTTCCTTAGGGATCTACATTCGCATGCTCTTCACATATTTTATTCTCTTTATATTATCTCACCAAATAACAGTGCTCTAGGGACAGGGGGCGGTCAGGACGATGGACACGGAAGAAACCGGTGCAATAATTTCTTTTATTGTCAGTTTCTTCGAGCAATTTCCACCGGGGACATAGGATGGTGCATTATGGCTGCGGGCTGCAGTGTTTGGTTTTTTTTATTTTTTTTATTAGTGCTATATTGACTACCAGTGCTGACTTTCCCTTCAATGGCATGGAGACTTTACCCTTGTTTCTGGGTCCCCTTCTCGTTTATGCCTGGGAAGCCACCAGTTGGATGGCTATTAGGGTGTGCTGATTTTATTTTGGGACTGGCTACTGGAGGGGTGGTTGGTTATTCATGTATATATTGTTATAAGCACCGGTTTATGCGCTGGGGTATGGGGGGGAGGGGGAGGGGGGCGGGGGGGGGGGGCTGGGAACTCACCCGTGGGAGGGGGTGGTTGCGTGATCTCCTTAAACGCAGCGTCACGGGAGTTCTGCCCGTAAGGACGATGTGTTTCTCAGGGGTAGGGGTCTTGGAGGGATGGGGGGGGCAGGGGAGGGTTGGGGAGGGCGTAGGGAGGGGGATTGGGGAAGGAGATTGGGGGAGGGGTGGGATGGTGGGGGGGGGAAGGGGAGGGGAGGCTGGGGGTTGGGTTTGCTTGGTGTCAGTTCTGGTCCAGTTCTAATGAAAGTTTAGATTTGCTGTTAGCCGGCCAGGAGGCAGGATGGCTTTGATTTGGACTCATGCTGGGAGAGTCCAGATCAAGTTGGGGATAATTTTCCTGCTTCACATGTTTGAATTTCTCATGACTCTTTAATACCCATACCCGTTTAATATCCTGGAATGTTAGTGGCGTACACTCCCCAGTTAAGCGCACAAAAATCTTGACTCATCTACAAAGAAAGGGAGCGCTGGTGGGCTTCCTCCAGGAAACCCACCTCACGGATGCTGAACATCTTAAATTACGTAAACAGTGGGTGGGACAAGTGGCCTATGCCTCGGCGACCTCTAAATCTGCCGGGGTGGCGATTCTGTTTCATAAAACTCTCCCGATTCATATCAAACAGGAAATTAAAGATCCGGAAGGACGTTTTATTATTGTAGTGGCTGAGTTGTTCCATAGGCAGATAGTCTTTTGCAATATATACGCCCCAAATGTGTATAATGCCTCATTCTTTCAGACGATCTATAGGTATTTGGTGCCTTATATGGCTGACACTCTCTTAGTGGGTGGAGATTTCAATACTATACGGAACCCCCAGGTAGACTCCTCGCAGGTGCGTAGAAGTGAGTATGGGATGGGGAAGGGCCCTGGGATGTTGGAATCCACGTTACACTTGGTGGATGTTTGGAGACTCCTTAATCCCGCGGTCAAGGAATTTACCCATTTGTCTAGGGCACACGCGACTTATGCCCGCTTAGATTACATATTGCTGAGTGGACACGCCTTTCATTTGGTGGCGGAGGCCGGCATTGAGGATATTCTCATATCTGATCATGCGCCGGTATGGGTGGACTTGCAACTTGCCCCCCCAAGTGGGGGAGCTCGGCGGTGGCGTTTTCCGTATTATTTGGCGGAAGACCAAGCTTTTCAGAAGTTTCTGTCGGAACGGTGGTTGGACTTTGCTACTCTTAATGAGGCACATAAGGAGGACCCTTCTCTGTTTTGGTATACGGCTAAAGTGGTTCTACGGGGAGATATCATTTCCTATGTAGCCCATCGTAGGAAGTCCATTAATGGGCAAATCCTGCGCCTCACAGATCAACTGAAGCGGGTCAAGCGTCTATTGTTGCGGAGTAATACGGTGGAGCTGCGTGCTCAATATCACTCTCTCCAGTGCACGTTAAATACGGTATTACATGCCCGTGCAAAAAAAAGTATATTGTATTATCAATATCAGCTGTACCGCTATGGTAATAAATCGGGGAAGATGCTGTCCCACTTGATTCGCTCGGCTCGGGGGGCGCGGTTTGTTGCGGGTTTAAAGAACGAGTCGGGGCAGGTGGAAACGCGCACTCAAACTATTTTGCGACTCTTTCGCGCTTATTATGAAAAATTGTATCAGGCGGGGGAGTGGTCTGGGGAGAAGTGTAGTCAGTTCTGTGATGCCTTGTCGTTGCCTACTCTCACCCCGGAACAGCAGCAGGTTCTTAATGCCCCGATAACGGCCCTGAAATTAAAGGGGGATTCTGAATTCCAAAAGGTTGAAGGCACCAGGTCCAGATGGTTACACGGCCCGAATTCTATAGATGTGTGCTGGACCAGATTAGTGACCCCTTGCAGAGGTTTTTTGCGACCTTGGTGGATGAGGGCAGCTACCCTCCTCAGATGAATACTGCGCATATTACATTACTAGTTAAGCCGGGGAAGGATCCACAGACGGTGGACTCCTATAGGCCCATTTCGCTGATCAATTATGATCAGAAATTGCTGGCAAAAATTTTAGCCGATAGGTTGGCAAGATTCCTTCCAGGCTTGGTGGGGGAACATCAGGTGGGATTCGTGCGCAAACGATATGGGCTGACTAATATTCGAAAGATTCTTACGGCCCTCGCTCTTTGTCATTACACCGATACTCCGTCCCTTGTGATTAGCTTCGACGCGGAAAAGGCGTTTGATAGGGTGGAGTGGCCTTATCTTTTTTCGGTGCTCCAACGTATGGGATTTGGGGGATTTTTTCTTCGGGCCATACAGCTGCTGTATTCAAGTCCACAGGCGGCGATCTTGGTGAATGGAGAGTGCTCGGCACCATTTTACATCCGACGGGGTACTCGCCAGGGCTGTCCCCTTTCTCCCTTACTGTTTGTTTTGCAAATGGAGCCACTTCTCCTGACCATTCAACAGACGCCGGGCATTCGGGGGATTCGCTTATATGATTCGATCTTTAAAAGTGCCGCTTTTGCGGATGATCTTTTGGTGTATTTAACGAATCCGCAGCAGTCCCTCTCAATTCTTTTGGAAAAAATGGATGCTTTTGGGGGGTTTTCCGGGTTTCGGTTGAATCGGGGGAAGTCCACGGCGATGGCGTACCCTGACTCTTTACGGGAGGGTTGGATTGGTGTGTTTCCCTTCCAGTGGGCTACCCGAGAACTCCGCTATTTGGGTATCCGTATTACGGTGAACCCCGACCTGATTTACGCGGCAAATGTCCCCCTGTTATTACAACAAACGAGAGACATGCTCCATCGCTGGGGCCCTCTTCCTCTTTCTATTAGTGGACGGGTACATCTTTACAAGATGGTGGTGCTACCTAAGTGGCTCTATCTTCTGCAGAGTTTACCACTTTTTATTAAACGTGCGGATAGGGCTTCTCTAGAACAGGCCTTAGGGGCGTTCCTGTGGAGGGGGCGGAGAGCTCGTCTGCCCCTAGCCTGGTTGCAGAGGCGCTGGGGAGATGGTGGATTAGGGGTCCCCAATTTATATTTATATAATCTGGCTTGTAATATGCGCATTATTCGGGACTGGATAAAGGGGGAGGCGATATATACTGATCTAGAGGCGGACAAGGCATTGATCAATCCCCTTGCTCTTACCTACGTTCTGCAGGCGGAGCGTTCTCGGTTAGCTTATGTTTTTACTCAATCCGCGTGCCTGAGTCCGATTCGAAGTGCGTGGGTGGCGCTCACTAAGCGAATGCATCTACCTCGTATATGCGCTTATTTACTTCCTGTAAGGGGGAATCCTGATTTTACTCCTGGTATGCAGTCCCGGGTGTTTAAGCGGTGGCAAGATCTCGGTATCCTTTACCTGGGACACCTTTTTCAGGCAGAGGGCCGCCGGCTTGGTTGGGCTGAACTCCGGGAGCTTTATGGCGTGAAGGGTCGGGAGGTGTTCTCATATATGCAACTGGCACATTATTTGAGCTCCTTACCCCCCGCCTTTCTACAGCACAACTTGTTTCAAAAACTGGAAAACATGCTGCAGTTGTCCCAGATTCGTGCACCCTCTATCTCTTCTTATTATAAGTCCTTAAATGCGGAGAGTAGTGATGCTGTTTTTGTAGTATTGGCTGACAGGTGGAATCGAGATGGGGAATTTATTGTGACAAATCCAATACTGCGCTCCTGTTATAGGGGGGTGTCCCGGATCTCGAGTAATAGTGTTTATAGAGAGATACAATATAAATTTTTGGGACGGGCCTACATTTCGACCCAGAGGGCTTTTCAGCAACGCTTGGTGGTGTCGGACCATTGTCACAGATGCCCGGGTTGTGTAGGAACGTTAACTCATGCCTTCTGGTCTTGCCCGGGGGTCTTGCAATTTTGGACGCAGATTGCTAAGTATTTAGCGGGGATCTTGGGGGTATCTATTCCGATCGCCCCTATTTGGTTGATGTTTGGCTACATACCAGCACTGCGAATTCGTGATCCGGGCGCCCGCCTGTTTATTCAAAAAGCGGGGGTGGTGGCGAAGAGGGTCATCCTATTGCAGTGGAGAGAGGTGGATCCACCCTCTTTTTGGGTGTGGAGAAACTTCCTCTTTACTATGATGCATATGGAGTCCCTTTCATCAAGGGGACCCCCTCGGTTGCGGACCCGCTTCTTGGACGTCTGGGAACCTTATGTACAAGCACTCCCACATCGGGCAAGGAGCCAAGTTCTCAATTTCCGAGGCCATGAGGACTGACATCGGTGGAGGCGTTATCAGTACGAGCGTCACTGGAGCCTGGATAATTCTGCTAAGTGGAGGAACTGGACAATATGTATGTGGGATGAGTAGGGGGGTTGGGGCTGGGAAGGGGGTAAGGGGGGGGGTGTCACTGAATTTATTGTTCTTACGTGTCTGTTGTCAGTTTGCTGGGACCGGGGGCAGAACCAGCCTGGTCCTGGATGGTTGTATAATTGTAATTTGTGAAACGCAATAAAATTGTTTAAACATAAAAATGTGTCGGCACAACTGGCTATATTTTTTTTTAATGTAGCATAGAGTTATCTGAGTACTTTTAGCTAGATAAATTTAAACCGAACTAGTGATATCCAAAGTTAGCTGGTTAGGTTTAAAGTTATCCAGCTAAAGGTAGCCAGATAACTGTTAGGATTCCCGGCCGCGGCCACCCGCAGCCGGGCCCTCTTACCTGCTCCGGCAGGCATCCTGTTCTGGCCCTCTCCTCTGCTGCGCCGGGCAGCCAGGCCCCAAATCCTGCCACGGTGGCCTGCTCTCGTGTCACAACACGCTGCCGGCTCGGCCTCAGCACCCGCCTCTCTAGGCGTGCGCCGTTCTCCTCCTTTTAAAGGGCCCACGGCAAGAATTTTTGCCGCAGCCCCGGGAGATGATGTCTCCTCAGCCGGGTATTTAAACCCGGCTCTGACTACGGCACTTTGCCTCAGCAACGGGTCCTGCTCAGATCTTGAGTGCGTAGTCTGCGTTGTTCCTGATCCTGCGTTCCAACCTTGTCTTCCTGATCCAGTGTTCCTGCCCTGCTCCTGTTCCTGCTCCTGTCCTGCTCCTGTTCCTGCTCCTGCCCTTGGACTGACTGCCTGGTTTTGGACTTCTGCCTGGTATCTCAACTCCGTCTGCTCTCCACCTGCCTGATCCTTTCCTGGTTCTCCGACTTCACTTGACCTCTGCCTGCCCTGACCTCCAGCTTGTCTCTTCATCTTGCCTGCCTGCTGCCTATCCCAACCTTTGGCCTGCTCCTGGTTTTGTCTGTCTGCTGCCTGCCTCGACCCTTGCCTGCCTGACTCCGTGCTGTCTTCGACTTTGGACTCCTCGACGTGAGAGACCCACTTCTAAGTCCTGCCGACCCCAGCACCCAAGGGCTCAACCTGCGGGGAACATGGGCTGGTAAAGGTGAAGCTCTTGTTGGGTCTTCTCAGCCTGACGATGAGGACCACTGGGGACCTTCCCCTGGTGGCAGTATCAACCTCGTCTCGGCACAAGGGTCCACATAAGCAACAATAATTTTATTCATGGATATTCAGTGAGGCATTTATTCTGCTTTTTCTCTGTCTGAGCCAGTGACTACACTACATGGCTCTGGGAGAGAGGGTAAAGCAGATAGGTGCTCCAGTAGTATTCTCCTCAATCTTCCCAGTTAAGGATCCCACAATCCAGTGGGAGCACTGAGAGGAGAGGATCACCTTACTGGTGGCTGGAAAGAATCAGTAAGTACTGCTAGGAGACATTTTTAAAACTTAAAAGTATTGGAGAAAAGTAAACTATTGAGGTATATTATTTAGTATGTTCATGTGTTTTGTTTTAAATAGGTAGTCAGAGTCAGGCAACAAACAGAAGTTTGTGGTTCAATATTAGGACACAAGAGATGAAGGCTCATTCTAAGTCGAAAGTCCTAGACTTTATTATGCTTGCCATTTGTGGGGAGGCCCACTAGTGACTTTACTCACCCAGAAGCCACCAGTCTGACACTGCTGCTCCTCACGGTAGGGAAACACTGCTACTGTTCTGCCTCTAAGAATGCATGTCAGGTTATGTAGGCCTCATGGCGGGAAACCTCTCTCGCGGTGATTCCCAATGACGTTACACAGCCAGGTATTTAAACCCCGGCCGTGCAACTCAGCGTTGCCTCAGCAAAGTTCTCCAGCCAGTCATGCTTTGTTCCTGCTTTGGTCCTGCTTCATAGGCCTCACTCCTGCCTCCTCTTTCTTCAAGCATTGCTCTGCTCCAATATTCAGGCCTTTCTCTACTTCAGGTCTTCAACTTCAGCCTTACTTCGCTCAAGTCTTCAATCTTTGGCTTCAGTCTTGCTCCACCTAAGTCTTCAGTTTAAGTCTTGTTCTGTTCAAGTCTTCAGCATCAGCTTGGCTTTGCTTCAAACTTTAGCTTCAGACTCAGCCCTGCCTCTATCTTAGCCTCCTGGACTCTGTCAAAGCCTGGCTCGTGCCAAGATGTGCTCACCTGCTATCGGCGCAAACTCTAGGGGCCAGCCCATGAGGTTGCACCAATTGTATCACGGCAAGAGGGGCTCATGTTCAAGTCTTTTGCAACAGACTTCAGGAAAATTAACTTTCTCAAAATGGGGGAATGCCTCAAGGAGACATTAGCTGGATGGGAAGATCTGGGGAAGTTGAAGGGCAGTGGGCAAAATTAAAAGGAGATATCGTAAAGGTATCAAAGCTTTTTGTTAGGATTGTAAATAAAGGGAAGAGGAAAAAGAGACTGTTATGGTTTTCTAAAGATGTAGCGAAAAACGTATGGGAGAAAAGGTTAGCATTCATAAACTACAGGGGATCGCAGAAAAAGGAAGACAGGTGACAGCATCTGGAAAAATTAAGAGAAGTTGGGAAAGTAGTCAGAAATGTGAAAATTCAAATAGAAGAAAAAAATAATATATTAAAATGGGGGGGACAAGACCTTTTTGTAGGTATGTTAGCAATAGAATGAAGTAAAAAAGTAGCATTGTGAGACTCAAAGGTGAAAAGGAGGAATATGAAGAGGCTGATAAGGAAAAAGCAAAATTGCTTAACAAATAGTTCTGTTCAGTGTTCACTGTGGAACGACCTGGAGCGAGACCACATATAACAAACAGAAATAAGATTGGAAGAGAGGTTAACCTCAATTGATTTTCAGAACAATTTGTTCATGAGGAGCTAACTAAACTTAAAGTAGATAAGGTGATGGGACCATATGGGATACATCCAAGTGTACTAAGGGAACTTAGAAATGTCCTGGCAGCTCTGCCGGCTGACCTTGTCAATGCTTCTTTAGCGTCCGGAGTAGTCAAAGGACTGGAAAAGGGTGAATTTCTATTCATAAAAGTAGAAATAAGGAGAAAGCTGGGAACTACAGGCCAGCTAGTCTGACCTCTGCTGTGAGCAAACAAATGGAACCCTGCTAAAACAGAGGATAGTGCAATTTTTTAAATCCAATGGATTGGAAGATCCAAAGCAGCATGGTTTTACAAAAGAAAACCTTGTCAGATGAATCTGATCAATTTCTTTGATTGAGTGACCAGAGAAGTGGATTAAGGGAGAGCGCTAGATGTAGTGTACTTGGATTTCAGCAAGGCCATTGACACGATTCCACACAGAACACTTATAAATAAACTGTGCGCCTTTGGTATGAATACTAGAGTGACTGAGTTAGAAACTGGCTGAGTGGGAGGCAACAAAGGGTGGTACTAAATGGAGTTTTCTCTGAAGAGGGGGTTGCAACTAGCAGTGTGCCTCAGAGATCGGTCCTTGGCCCAGTTCTTTTCAACATTCACTGGCTGGGACATGGGGGAGGGGAGGAGTGAGGGTCAGGAAGCTCCCCCCCTGTCTGTGAAGCCAGCCTCTCACTAGTAATGCAGGGAGGGAGCTGTCTCAGACTTCACCATCCTCCCCCCCCCCTCACCCACACACCATTCACTGGCTGGGAGATGGGGGAAGTCAGGAGTGAGGGTCAGGCAGCTCCCCCCTGTCTGTGAAGCCAGCTTCTCACTAGTAATGCAGGCGGGATAGGGCACTGCATGCAGGAAGATCACAACACCCCTGGTATCAGGGTTAGGGCACTGTGTGCAGGAAGATCACAACACTCCTGGTATTAATAGGGATAGGGCACTGTGTGCAGGAAGGTCACAACACCCCTGGTGTCAGGGTTAGGGCACTGTGTGCAGGAAGATCACAACACCCTTGGTATCAGGGTTAGGGCACTGTGTGCAGGAAGATCACAACACTCCTGGTATTAATAGGGATAGGGCACTGTGTGCAGGAAGATCACAACACCTCTGGTGTCAGGGTTAGGGCACTGTGTGCAGGAAGATCACAACACCCCTGGTATCAGGGTTAGGGCACTGTGTGCAGGAAGATCACAACACTCCTGGTATTAATAGGGATAGGGCACTGTGTGCAGGAAGATCACAACACCCCTGGTATCAGGGTTAGGGCACAAGTTCTAGTCACATTGACTGATCACATTACTTTTTTGTCAAGCTACCAACTGTTTCCATTTCCCATCCCCCATATATTGTCAGTGGGAACCTTGGTAACTTGAATAAATAAGAGGGCAGCCAATAGGAATACATATTCATTCCTAAACTGACCTTAACTGACCTGAAAAGTGTCAAATTGTATCATTTTCTGTTAGTGCGCACTAACTCCCGGTTATCGGGATCCGACTCCACCCACGGACACAGCGGCTGTTACCCAGGCTCTATAGACTACTACATCAGAGGGGAGGTGCGCAGTCTGCTCTCTACTACTATATACCTGGCCACCTCAACTACGGATTGCATGAGCGGGGAGGGAGGGCGGGGGGGAGTTTATATTAGTTTATATTAGTTTCTATTAGTGAATGTACTTGTTGTATTGTTACATGGTTAAAAAATGAATAAATACAGATTCCAAAAAAAAAAAAAAAAATCGTGAGCCGACACACTAAAACCCCCTAAAACCCACCCTAACCCCCGCTGAACGACCTCCTGCAGTCGATCTCCTGCCGGGCCATTTTCCGTACGGAAAACGATTCGCGGCAAGAAATCGCTTCCTGAACCCCGCTGGACTCCCAGGAACTTTTGGCCAGCTTGGGGGGGCCTCCTGACCCCCACAAGACTTGCCAAAAGTCCAGCGGGGGTCCGGAACGACCTCCTGCGTTGAATCGTTTTTGTCTATGGCCGCCGCCATTTTGCGGCGGCCATTTTGCAAAATGGCGCCGGCTGAAGACAACAGGATTCAATTGAGGGGGCCGTTCCGGACCGCCGCCGTTCTGGACCACCGCTGGATCCCCAGGTAATTTAAAGCATTTGGGGGGGGTTCGGGAGGGTGGGGGATTTAATTTAAAGGGTCGGGGGTGGGTTTTAGGGGGTTTTATTGTGCCGGTTTTCCTGCCATTGGTTTAGGGCAAGTAAGTAAGTTCCTGCCCTCCCCCTTCCCCCGATTTACGATTTTTTAACGATAAATCGGGGGAATTGGTATTGTATCGTGGCCCTAACGATTTTTGATGATTTAAAATATATCGGACGATATTTTAAATCGTCAAAAAACGATTCACATCCCTAGATACTATTCTAAAGATCAAAATCACAGAGCATATAGAAAGACATGGTTTAATGGAACAGTCAGCATGGATTTACCCAAGGGAAGTCTTGCCTCACAAATCTGTTTCATTTCTTTGAAGGAGTTAATAAACATGTGGATAAAGGTGAACCAGTATATATATTGTAGTTGGATTTTCAGAAGGCGTTTGACAAAGTCCCTCATGAGAGGCTTCTACGAAAACTAAAAAGTCATGGGATAGGAGGCGATGTCCTTTCGTGGATTACAAACTGGGTAAAAGACAGGAAACAGAGAGTAGGATTAATGGTCAATTTTCTCAGTGGAAATGGGTAAACTGTGGAGTGCCTCAGGGATCTGTACTTGGACCAGTGCTTTTCAATATATTTATAAATTATCTGGAAAGGAATACGACGAGGTAGGTAATCAAATTTGGAAATGATACAAAATTATTCAGAGTAGATAAATCACAAGCGGATTGTAATAAATTGCAGGAGGACCTTGCGATAGTGGAAGAAGGGGCATCCAAATGGCAAATGAAATTTAATGTGGCCAAGTGCAAGGTGATGCATATAGGGAAAAATAATCCATGCTGTACTTACATGATGTTAGGTTCCATATTAGGAGCTACCACCCAGGAAAAAGATCTAGGCGTCATCGTGGATAATATATTGAAATTGTCAGCTCTGTCTGCTGCGGCAACCAAAAGAGCAAACAGAATGCTAGGAATTATAAGGAAGCGAATGATGAATAAAACGGAAAATGTCATAATGCCTCTGTGACTATTCTAAAAATGTGAATCTAAACGGACAATAACAATAAATCTTTACATTCTAATAAAGTATTATTTGTTTCTCACTGTTTTTTCTATGACACTTCTATTTAAAGCTGTATATGATAAATAATCTTACTTTACCTTACTCAGGTCTTACCAGAATCTTGTATGTTGAAACACTGTTTTTGCTAAGGAGCAGGCCTCTCAGATCTCTGCTCTAACTCTGAAGCAGGCCTTAAATCAACTCTGCTTATCTCACAGAAATCACAACTTAAAATCAACTCTGTGACCCTCAGAATGCAGTTCACAGCTACTTTTAAAGTCAGGCCAAAATAACAGGGTTCCCCTTGGTAGGCTCACTTTATAAGCAAATAAAACAAAATGCTTATTGGTCAGTCACAGATCATTCCACCTTTTACATTACTAAAGGTCTCGGAAGTGTGTCAGTGTATTACAGGCCAATCAGCTTCATTCAGCATGTGGTGCTGGAGCTCAGCACATCTCCCCTTTCTTAGAACCACAATATTCTAAATTAAATAAATCCAATATAACATGAGTCATTGAAATGAAAGTAATGAAATCATGTTCCCTTTAAAATATACTCTAAGGGTACTCAAGCTCAATAATAGCAGCCTTTCAGAACTCCTACCAATCAATTTTATGAAATTACATTTTCATCTTTAATAATATCAAAATAGAAACATAGAACATGACAGCAGATAAAGACCATCCGGCCTATCCAGTCTGTTCATCCACATCTCCTGTTTGGCTTCATAGCTCTTTCCTTTCCCTCAGAGTTCCCCTGTGCTTTATCCCATGCTTGCTTAAATCCCAGTATTGTCCTTGTCTCCTCCACCTCCACAGGGAGGCTGTTCCACACATCCATCTATCGGGGCTCAGCAGAGTCCACTTCGGAAGGAAGGTGTGTACCTGGCGTGGCAAGGCCAAGCACAATAGTGGAGCCAAGGGGTTGGATAGGAGCCAGGGGTCAGGATCAGGGATCAGCCAGATTACACTTCCACAGAGCAGATGCCAAGATGGTGTGCTTTCTGAACATACCTCGTTCGTTGTGTCAATCTGAGACTGTTCTCAAAATTAATGAGCTATGTTAGATAGATGGTCTAACTTCAGGCTAGATTTAGTGGCCCCAAAAGGAGCCTAAGTTTCTTTTTCAGTCTTTGGTGTCTCCTTCAGGCAGGTGTGTCTAGAGCGCCATAGTATAGAGGGTAAAAATACTAGGATTGCCTAGCACATCAATAGCCGCTGTAGCTCTGTGGCAGGTTCACCACCTGAAACTCCCAAGATGCAAGTTTAAACACTTTCTGTAAAAGTTTCTTAGACTATTCTTGAGTCTACTCCCTTTTGCCCTCATTTCAGAACCTCCTTTTTGTTAAAAGAGACCTGCCTCCTGTGTATTTATTTCTTGGAGATATTTAAATCTCTATCATTTTTCTTCTTTCTACAGGGTATATATACTGTATTTAGATCTTTAAGTTGTGTCCGTATGATTTATTATAAAGACCATTTACTATTTTAGTAGTTGCCCTCTGGACGAACTCTATTCGGTTCATATCCTTTTGAAGGTGCAATCTCCAGAATTGTCCACATTACTCCAAATCAGATCTCAACAAAAGACTTATACAGAGGTAATATCACCTCCTCTTTCCTGCTGGCTTTTCCTCTCCTTATGCATATAAGCAACCTTCTGGCTTTTCTCATCATCTTATCGACCTGTTTGGTCACTTTAAGATCATAAGATCTTGTTATAAAGTTATATGTTATAAAGTGCTCTATCCAGTTTGTAATCGTTGTTCCCCCTTGACCCCACCCTAACTCAGTTCTCTGCTAGGGTGTCCCAGTATTACCAATTTCGTTACCAATTTGTTACCAATTTATATAAGTCGTATAAGTTGTACAATTTGTATAAGTTACCAAGTTGTTACCAATTTGTATAAGTTGTTATCTTGTAAACCGGAATGAAGGCACCCCGCTATACTTCGGTATATAAAAGCCTAGAAATAAATAAATAAATAAATAAGATAAATTCATCCCCAGATTCCACTCTCGGTTTGTACACAGAAGTACTTTACTTATACTGTATTGCTCCCTTGAGTTTTTGCAACCCAAATTCATGATCTGGCATTTTTTAGCATTAAGTCTTATCTGCTAGACCAGTGATGGCGAACTCCAGTCCTCAAGTGCCACAAAAAGGCCAGGTTTTCAGGATATCCACAATAAATATACATGAGATGGGTTTGCATGCACTGCCTGCACTGTATGCAAATCCATCTCATGCATATTCATTGTGGATATCCTGAAAACCTGGCCTGTTTGTGGCACTCGAGGACTGGAGTTCGCCATCACTTCTCTAAACCATTCCTCAAGCTTCTCTAGATCTCTCTTCATGTTTTTCACACCTTCCAGGGTATCTATTCTATGGCAGATTTTGATATCTTCCAAAAAAAGGTTAACCTTTCCCAATAGCCCTTCTGTAATCTCACTTCCGAAATTGTTAAACAGAATTGGACTGAGGTCCGATTCCTGCAGCACACCACTGGTTCCTCAGAGGGAACTCTTTTACCACTATTCTTTGTCACCTCTCACTCAACTAGTTTCAGACCCAGACAGTCACTTTAGGGTCTTTACTGCAGCTGTTCAGTTTATTTATAAGTCGCCTATGCAGAACCATGTCAAAGATCTTGTTGTAATTTAAGTACACTATATCTGGCACTTTCCCCTGATCTAACTTTCTGGTCACCTAGTCAAAGAAATTGATTAGATTCAACTGACAAGACCTACCTCTGGTAAAACCATGCTGCCTCAGATCCTGTAATTCTTTGGATTCCAGGAATTGCACTGTTCTCTGTTTTGGCAGCAATTGCTTTAATTTTCTATACATGGAGTTCAGAATAATTGGTCTGTAGTTCTTAGCCACTTCTTAACATCCTCTTTTGTGTAGAGGAATCACTTCTCCCTGTCTTCTTGAACTCTATAATCTAACTCTATGTAACCCTTAGTGGGGTGTTTTAAGTCCCAAGGGCACACAATCTTATTTATATCTTCTGGGGCTGCTCTGGCTAACCATGCACTCCCACACTAACTCTTAATCCCTTGGGGGGGGGGGGAGACGGACTCTTTTCATGGGGGAAGCTCTCACTTATATGAACATAAGAACATGCCATACTGGGTCCATCAAGCCCAGCATCCTATTTCCAACAGTGGCCAATCCAGGCCATAAGAAGCTGGCAAGTACCCAAAAACTAAGTCTATTCCATGTTACCGTTGCTAGTAATAGCAGTGGCTATTTTCTAAGTCAACTTAATTGATAGCAGGTAATGGACTTCTCCTCCAAGAACTTATCTAATCCTTTTTTAAACACAGCTATATTAACTGCACTAACCACATCCTCTGGTAACAAATTCCAGAGTATAATTGTGTGTTGAGTGAAAAAGAACTTTCTCCGATTTGTTTTAAATGTGCCACATGCTAACTTCATGGAGTGCCCCCTAGTCTTTCTATCATCCGAAAACATAAATAACCGATTCACATCTACCCGTTCTAGATCTCTCATGATTTTAAACACCTCTATCATACCCCCCCTCAGCCGTCTCTTCTCCAAGCTGAAAAGTCCTAACCTCTTTAGTTTTTCCTCATTTTGTTTGCCCTTCTCTGTACTTCTCCAATGTGTTATCCACTATGATGCCTAGATCTCTTTCTTGGGTAGCAGCACCTAATATGGAACCTAACATTTAAATTATCTGAGGGGAGGTTTGGGGAGGAGGGGGGAATCATTTGCAAGCTCTGACATTAATGTCACTGGCGTGAAGGATTGAGCCGGTAGGGTCACTTATCTTCTGGAGGGTTTTTTATTCCAAAAAGCCCTAAAACTCCTCTAATCAATCTGGATAAATTTTATGCACATTAGAGGAGTGGCCAAGATAGTCAAACCTCAGAGTTTATTCACTAAACCCCTTTGAATATCGACCTCTAAAATTATTTCTGAAAACATATGGCTCAAAATAAAATCCAATGTGAAAACAATCACCAAAATCTCTCATCTTTTTCAGGGACTTTATATCAGGAACAACTGGATTTCTAAATCCCATAATGAGGTTTAAAGCAAGGACAATTTCACATTTTTCACTTTCCTCTTGAGGTCAATAGTCTCCCTTTCTTCTGGAGACCCAACAGGAAAATTAAAAAAATGTAAAGCAGGAACCATGTCACAAAATAGTTTGCAACCTATTCAGATTACACTAAAAATGGCCACTGCTGTCCTTCTAGGGATGTCTGCTTCCATGTGCTTGGCATTTGTACAGTGCTCTCCGATAACAGCCCTTATGGCTTGATCTTTCTGATGCTTTCAGCACCAGCTACTGAACTGCCTACCCCAGGAACCCAGTTTAGATCACAAATACACACACAGCCCTCAAACAAGCTGTCGTTAGCTGCAACCTTGACACAAATTAATTTTAACAGAGGCAGCAAGATTGTCATGAAAGTTTACAGGTTCCTTCGCTAAAAGAATGTTTGACCAAAGAAAACCCACAGCATTTACCTTCTTTCACTTTCGGGGCAGCTTCACTCTACTGAACAAACTTGACGGCTGAGCAGCTGCACCCACCATGGTGCTCCAGTTCCCTCCCCATTTCTGATGCAACTTCAATCTGAAGCTGAACTTTTAAAAGTACCAGTAACCCATTAACAAAAAAATCTTAATTGAACCAGTGTTGCGGTAAGGTAATTGTCCTTGATCTTCATTGAGCACTCTTGACTTGTGACACATAACTCAGATCGCAAGAAATTATCCCTTTCTTCTGCTGATGGCAAGGTTCTTTGTGTGACACAGGGTATAATGTTCAGTTAAAGGATGTGTTAATAAAATTATTTGGAAAGGTCATGGGGCACCAGAGGGTACTCTGGGAAATAATGAAGAAGTCACTGTTCCTGTTCAGATTGTGTGGTCCAGCCTCTCTGGGATGGGATCTAGCTATACCTAAATAACTAGCACGTAACCATCTATAACATGATACTTTGCTCGGAATGTCTTACCATGTTGAAATAGCACTATAGGAAAATTCTGGTCCTGTTCTGGGCCATGCCTAGTGCCTAATGCTAAAGTTTCTTACCATTTTATAGTTCATTATAGTTTATTTCTTGGCATCTGGGATTTTTTTTTGGAAAGGTTTTTTATCCTTGAAATTCTGTAAAATAGGAAGTCGTAGGGCAAGTTGTTAAAAGCTTGGTAATCCTTAACTAAACTTACATATGAATGATTAATAATGGCATTTGGAGTTTGGACTCCTGGATGAGATACAAGAAGGAAGAAGAAAGAGTGACTAATAAAGCAGCAGGGGAGGTCCAGTCAATGGGATTCCTTAATGGACTGAATATTCCAATATATTTTATGTAGTTTACCCACACAGAGAGCCACACTTACAGGCCAATACAGTAAGAGTGCGGGAAAACAGGTGCTCAGTGTTGAGCACCCACTCTCCCACCATTGGATAACCAATGGGATAGCATAACCAATGGGACAGTGCTATACCAAGGTACAAATTATATCGCAATGACAGAGAGGAGCACCCGGGAGGCGATGTGGCGCTTTATGTCCAGGATGACATAGAGTCCAACAGGATAAACATCCTGCATGAAACTAAATGCACAATCAAATCTTTATGGGTAGAAATCCCTTGTGTGTTGGGGAAGCCTATAGTGATAGGAGTATACTACCGTCCACCTGGTCAAGATGATGAGACGGACAGTGAAATGCTAAGAGAAATTAGGGAAGCTAACCAAATTGGTAGTGCACTAATAATGGGAGATTTCAATTACCCCAATATTGACTGGGTAAATGTATCATCGGGACATGCTAGAGAGATAACGTTCCTGGATGGAATAAATGATAGCTTTATGGAGCAATTGGTTCAGGAACTGTTTTTGGCGGGTATTCGGAAAGCACCTTCAGACAGCTTTATGATCTAAAAGGCAAATTTATTGATAGCAATACAAAGACAATACAGTTAAGAGGAACAAGGAAAAAGAGGAAGTCGTTGTTTCTCTGGAGACGCAGGTCAGTGACAATTGGCATTCAGCTTGCTTCTCAAATGCGGAGCCCTCGGGCTGGAGTTTTTAAACTTTTTTCATTGTCCAATAGAAATACATTGATGCGCATCCTGGGTGTATTATCTTCTTCTAATATCCAATTATGAACGTTACTTTATAGTCCAATCAGGTATCGTCTCTGGGGTGTTGGCTTCTTCCGGTACTGAGCTTGCCAAAGCACATGGTTGCGAAATATGTTGCCAGCAAAGTCAGGAAATACAGATTAGGCCTAAGGCCTATATACAGAACCAAAAAGAGAGGGAGCAATTTTAGATCTAATTCTCAGTGGAGCACAGGATTTGGTGAGAGAAGTAACGGTGGTGGGGCCGCTTGGCAATAGTGATCAAAATATGATCAAATTTGAATTAATGACAGGAAGGGGGACAGTAAGCAAATCTACAGCTCTCGTGCTAAACTTTCAAAAGGGAAACTTTGATAAAATGAGAAAAATAGTTAGAAAAAAACTGAAAGGAGCAGCTACAAAAGTAAAAAAGTTTGCAAGAGGCATGGTCATTGTTAAAAAATAACATCCTAGAAGCACAGTCCAGATGTATTCCACACATTAAGAAAGGTGGAAAGAAGGCAAAACGATTACCGGCATGGTTAAAAGGGGAGGTGAAAGAAGCTATTTTAGCCAAAAGATATTCATTCAAAAATTGGAAGAAGGATCCAACAGAAGAAAATAGGATAATGCATAAACGTTGGCAAGTTAAATGTAAGACATTGATAAGACAGGCTAAGAGAGAATTTGAAAAGAAGTTGGCCTTAGAGGCAAAAACTCACAGTAAAAACTTTTCTAAATATATCCGAAGCAAAAAGCCTGTGAGGGAGTCAATTGGACCGTTAGATGATCGAGGGGTTAAAGGGGCACTTAGAGAAAATAATGCCATCGCGGAAAAATTAAATGATTTATTTGCTTCGGTATTTACTGAAGAGGATGTTGGTGAGGTACCCGTACTGGAGAAGGTTTTCATGGGTAATGATTCAGATGGACTGAACCAAATCATGGTGAACCTAGAAGATGTGGTAGGCCTGATTGACAAACTGAAGAGTAGTAAATCACCTGGACCAGATGGTATACACCCCAGGGTTCTGAAGCAACTAAAAAATGAAATTTCAGACCTATTAGTAAAATTTGTAACCTATCATTAAAATCATCCATTGTACCTGAAGACTGGAGGGTGGCTAATGTAACCCCAATATTTAAAAAGGGCTCCAGGGGCGATCTGGCAAACTACAGACCAGTTAGCCTGACTTCAGTGGCAGGAAAAATAGTGGAAAGTGTTCTAAATATCAGAATCACAGAATATATAGAAAGACTTGGTTTAATGGAACAAAGTCAGCATGGCTTTACCCAAGGCAAGTCTTGCCTCACAAATCTGCTTCACTTTTTTGAAGGCGTTAATAAACATGTGGATAAAGGTGAACCGGTAGATGTGGTTTATTTGGATTTTCAGAAGGCATTTGACAAAACTCCCCTATTAGGAAAGACTAAAGAGGTTAGAACTTTTCAGCTTGGAGAAGATATGGGTGAGGGGGGATATCATAGAGGTGTTTAAAATCATGAGAGGTCTAGAACGGGTTAATGTGAAACAGTTATTTACTCTTTCGGATAATAGAAAGACTAGGGGGCACTCCATGAAGTTAGCATGTGGCACACTTAAAACTAATCGGAGAAAGTTCTTTTTCACTCAATGCACAATTAAACTGGAATTTTTGCCAGAGGATGTGGTTAGTGCAGTTAGTGTAGCTGGGTTTAAAAAAGGATTGGATAAGTTCTTGGAGGAGAAGTCCATTACCTGCTAATAATTAAGTTGACTTAGAAAATAGCCACTGCTGTTACTAGCAACAGTAACATGGAATAGACTTAGGGCCAGATTTTAAAAGGGTTACGCGCATAAGGTACGCGCCTAACCCTTTTAAAACCCCATTGCACGCGCCGAGCCTATTTTGCATAGGCTCGGCGGCGCGCGCAAGCCCCGGGACGTACGTAAGTCCCGGGGCTTGCCTGGGGGGGGGGGCATGTCGGGGGCGTGTCGGGAGTGACGCGACGTTTTTGGGGCATGTTTCCGGCTCGGGGGCGTTTCGGGGGCGTGGCCGAGTGCCGCGACACAGCGGCCTGTGTCGGGGCCTGCTGCGCCGGCGCGTGTAAGTTACTACTGCTTGGAGGCAGTAGTAACTTTTAAGATAAAGGTAGGGAGGGGGTTTAGATAGGGCCGGGGGTGGGTGTTAGGTAGGGGAAGGGAGGGAACGGGCAGCGCGCGCAGGGCTCGGCGTGCGCAAGGTGCACAAATGTGCACCCCCTTGCGCACGCTGACCCCGGATTTTATAAGATACGCGCGGCTACGCGTGTATCTTATAAAATCCCACGTACTTTTGTAAAATCTACCCCTTAGTGTTTGGGTACTTGCCAGGTTCTTATGGCCTGGATTGGCCACTGTTGGAAACAGGATGCTGGGCTTGATGGACTCTTGGTCTGACCCAGTATGGCATGTTCTTATGTTCTCCTGGGCACGCCATCCTATATTTAAATGAGGGGTTGCACTAAAAAGGAGGTGCTAGGGTCAAAAGCATGTTCTAGCGCCTCTATAGCAGCAGAAACCCAGGAGAGGAGGCTGTCAGTGGGTTCAGGAAACCAATGCTCAATTGTTACGAGCGCCAGTTTTCCTAACCCGCTGAGAGCCATGCGTTAGGAAAACGGACACCAGTAAAATTGAGCGTCCGTTTTCCAAACCTGACTGGCTGGCACCTTTTTTTTTTTTTACATTTTTGGTTCCTCGACTTAATATTGCTTGGATTCTAAGTTGGAGGTGTACAGAAAAGCAGTACTTTCTGCTTTTCTGTACACTTTTTTGGGCTGCTCAGAAATTAATTTGCAGCTTAGCTGCACATTTTGTTTTCATTATCCCGAGTACATAACTAATAGCCTCATCAACATGCACTTGCATGTGATCAGCGCTATTAGTTTCGGGGGGGGGGGGGGTGGACGCACGTTTTTCACACGCTAAACCCCTTACAGTATAAGGGGGAGTGAACGCGTGTCGAAAACGCATGTCCAACCACAGGTAAAACAGTGCACTCAGCTGAGCGCACTTTACAAAATCGGTCTGCTTGAGTACGGAGAAGGCTACAACACCTATTCCTAGGAAAGCCACCTTTATTTCAAGGCTTGCTTCTTATAGCATGATGCTGTAGTTCAGGGGCAAGCAACTCCACTCCTGGAGTGTTGTAAACAGGTCTGATTTTCAGGATATCCACAATGAATATGCGTAAGCTGTCTCCGCTGCGTGCAAAGATATCTCATGCATATTCATTGTGATCGTCCTGAAAACCAGGATCTGTTTGTGGCACTCCATGGCCGGAGTTGCCTACCCCTGCTCTAGTTAGCAGCTTGATTGCCACACTCCTTAATGTAATTGCAACAATGCATTTCAGTAAGGGCTGGGAACGCTGAATAGAATCACCACGGATTTCACAGGCTAGAAAAGCTGCTACATTCTTTCAATAGCAGTGATTATCAATTCCAGCCCATAGATCACCTCGAAACGGAACTAGATTTTAGAATATTCACAATGAATATTCATGAGATATATTTGCTGTTTGTAATAACAACTCTGACTAAGTCTTAAATCACACAATAATATATTTATTATACTGAGTATAAGCAATGGTATACGCAGGAAGCAAAGGTATACTTACAACATGTACATAGCACATCTATGGTCTGGAACATTTGCTTGTTTTTTTTCTTTTTGCAAGCTCTTTTTATATACATTTTCTGTAAGCTAATTGATAACTACTATTTGTCCCCAAACCACAAGATTTCAGTTAACCTTGCTGCTAAGTGCAGCTACTCTTTGTTCCCGTTTAATCTTATCTTACTTCATATGCACAAACTTTCTTCACAGATACCCTTTTTCAGATCTGTTATCTTCACAGATACCCTTTTTCAGATCTGTCATCTTCTTATCTTATGCTCATCCTGTGACTCACTTGTTGACGTTTCACCTGGATTCTGCTAATGTGTGTGTTACTAGGCCATAGTTCATATGTTGCTTTGCAAAACTAGGCCATAGTTCACCATAGCTTCTTCTTCTTTCTTCAGAGCCTTAATTCATTTTGAGGCCTCTGGTATTTTTTCCATCAGTATGTTCTACAATCCTCCCTTGAGCCAGATTGACTCTGGCTCACATTAGGTGTCTTCATTCTTCACACAGGGGAACAGCATAGAGACTAGGGTTTTCTTCTTTGTATCTGTGGACACCTCCCTAGGACCTCCCTTTTTAACTGCTCTCACTTTCCGTTTCCCAGCTATCATCTGTACTGATTGTGGTTTGGATCATTCTAGTAGTTCTCAAGTTTATATTGCTATACGCTATCATATTGGTTACTGGTTTTGGTGTTGGCATCTTTGGTCGACAATATTGTAATACTGAACAAATACATGGAATACAAAAACATAACATTATACCTAAAACTAGTAATCCAAGAAAAACTCCTACTATCCCCTTCAAATGACTAGATAAGTTAGAAAACCAGGAGGTTATGGAATCCCACCAAGTTACTGAGATTCCTCCCTCAAAATCGCTAACTTGAAGTCTAGCCAGTTCTTGTATCTTTTGCATTGCGTTGTAAACTATATGAGAGCGATTAACCACTACTGTACAACATTCAGAGCTATTAAGTACCGTACACAATCCGCCTTGGGCAGCCAATATATAGTCCAGACCATGTCGATTATATGTAGAAACAGTAGTTAATTCATCTACCGTGTCTTGAAGGGCTTTAAGGGCGATTTCTAATTCATGCGTGACTACATGGAGGACAGATTGTAGTCGCCGAATGGCCATTCCCAATTCAGCTGCAACTGCAGGTTGGGCAAATGGTAACCATGAGGTATAGCTTAATGCATCTAATCTAGTTTTAGTTAAAGGGTAGGTGGAGTTAATATAATCCAACGAGAGTTGGATTGCTTGATCTTCAGGGACAGCTGAGGGAATACTCCTTCGGGAGCGGGTATGCATAGGGTGATTTAATGGAATAATTCGAGAAAAATAGTTAAATGTAACTAGCACACAAAATTCATAGTATGCTGGGAGTTTGAGGAAGACTATTCCATCACACAACCAATAATGTCCAACATAAAGATTTGCAAAGTTTTGTATTACGGTATCATTGCTATTGTCATAAGGACCATAAACAAAAGGAGATTTATATTTTCCTAATACACTACAAGGAACCAAAGATAAGTCATTTTCAGATGAACAGTTATTGTCTGCTATGTTGAAGAGGTCACACAGACGTGGACAGACAGTGTATGTGGAATTGAAAGTGCGTATGTATTGGGTGTCGGTGGCTACATGTACAATCTTGGACAGATTTGCTATACATGGGAGGCAACCTGGTGGAGGAGATGCAGTAATATGTGAAAATGTGCAATTACAGCTTATTACAATGTCAGTGAAAGGAGTGCTGGGTAAGATGGTTCCCTTACGAATAATCCATGTTGTATTGTATGTGGAGTAAGTATAGTTGCAAGGAATAGGGTTCGGGGAAGTAACATTACTAAGGCAAAGAAAACCATTTTTTGGTAAATCGGCTGTAAGTGGGGGAGGTTTGGCATTACCCAAATATTGTGTCCATGTTTGTCCTGCTAATGGATCTATGGTCATATTGTGTTGTCCATTATCTTTAAATCCTAAAATATGGTGTAATGGGACTGGAAAGGAAATGGCTGGGACATGTGAATGGGCTTTTTGATGTGGAGTGCAGACAATACAATCCGTAATATCTGCTGGAAGAGCCTTTACTAATTCTTGTATTGTCTGTACCCACAAATTTGTTAATCCTGAAACAGGGGCCTGTTGGAGAGGGAAAGAAGTAACAAGTGGCCATGTATACGTTAGTACATATAAACAGGTTAGTAAACATAACATTTTCATTTCCTTCAGTCGTCAGTCTATTTCAGAGAGAAAAGATAATGCAACAGTCCAATTATAGTATCGGATTAAATGTCCGTATATCCGACAAATGTACCCAAGTGGAATGTTCAGATAGTTTAGCAGCAGTATGGCTGAGGTCTGTGATAGTGAAAGGTCCAACGTATATCGGATCCTTCCAAGTCTTGTGGGTGTAATTCTTTCGTAGTACTTGATCACCTACTGAAAAGGAAGCGCAAAAAGATTGTTTAGGAACCTTTTTCGATTCAGTCTGTATTAGATCTGCTGCCATGGCTACTAGGGGCTGAACTTTTTTCCAATACTCTACTTGAGTATCAGTTTGTCTTATTCTCACCGGATTCATAATCCGTCCTGTCTGTAATTGAAATGGAGTAATCTCATGGATTGTACCTGGCGTATTCCGTATATTCATTAAGGCCAACGGTAATACATCCAACCAGGTATATAATTTGTTTGTTTTGTTTTTATTTAATGCTGCTAGCAATACCCTCAATTTTGTTTTCAATATTCCATTATATCGTTCTACCAAACCATTCGAGGTTGGCTTATAGACTGACACACGTCGATGGATAATATTACAGATCTCTTGTAATTCATTCATAATTTGATTATTAAAGTGTGTCCCATTATCAGATACAATTTTGATCGGACATCCATGGGCTGGTAAAATTCTATGTAAAAAGGTATCAATAACTACATGAGCTGTTTCTTTTGTACATGGGAAAGCTTCTATCCAATGTGAAAAGCTATCCACCCATACCAATACATACCGTTTTCCTTTAACTGCTTCAATCATATCAGTGTAATCAATGTGCCATTCCAAACCTGGTCCCTGGGGGATAGGCAAGTTCCCAGGACTCACAGCTGGGCCTCGACGAGCTATATGAGTAGAACAGACTAAACAGTTATGAATTATCTGTACAGCTAAAGCATAAAGATTCAGGTTCCAATGATTACTTTGTATGCCTGCTAATAGTGCAGTGGCAGACAGATGCATGGTTGCATGCCATGCAAAGAAGTATCGCAACACTTCTGATGTTGTCAAACATTTTTTTCCATTAGGGTGGAGCCATTCTTTCCCTTTTTGATAACATCCAATTGTCACCCATTTCTGTAATTCCTCACCACTAGGTTGTTCATGGAATATGTCAAGTGGCATGGGATATGGAGTATGCATTAATTCTGAGCTAAACCGTGTTTGCATAGTCATTAGTTTCACGGTAAGCACTTCTGTAGCAGCTTTATCTGCTAGGTCATTTCCTTGTGCCTCAAAGCTCATATGTCCAGTATGTGCTGGCGTCCATACTATAGCAGTTTTAGAACCAACCCCTTCCCTTTTTGATAATAAGTTCAGTATTTGTTTCCAGTTGTTGATATGTTGTAAGGGCTGACCCGTGGCAGTAATCATTCCCCTTCTTTTCCATTTCAATAAATGGTATTGTAGAGAACTAACTACATATGAACTATCAGTATAGATCGTGCAGTGCTCTTTTATTCCTGAAGATTTCAAAGCTGCTATTACAGCAAGGAGTTCAGCTTCTTATGCTGTTACACCTTTCCCTGTTTGATACTGTATTTTGGTAATAATATCTAAACTGGGTGTAACACTTAATGCTGCAAACGCTGCTTGCTGGTCTTTCTGTGCCCCATCTGTAAACCATATTAGTCCCTTGTCAAGGGGATCAAACTGGGTCAGTAAAAGGTCCGGGATGTCTTTTCTTTCAATTTGTCTCTGTACATTACTAGGAAAAAAACAATCTAATAACTTATTCTGAGCTTTCGTGAGAGGTGCTGTTACTATATCTTGGCCAGTCAATATTGTTTGATATTTTCCAAATCTGGTTGCTGTCAATGCAGCCTGACTAGTCGTTAGCAAATGATGTATTGAATGAGCGCAGTGTAAAATTAACGAGCTATATGGCATCATAGCTCGCCATTTACCAATAGCGGCGACAATAGCAGTTAATAACTTTGGAATTTCAGGTAGAGCCATTTCCACTGGACTATAGGATCCAGATAGAAATGCCACTGCTTGTTTCGGTGTATCTTCTTGATTTACAAAAGCAGCCCATGTGTTTCCCATGTCTCGGACCCATATATGCACTTTCAGCCTGGGGTCTACAGTACCTAAGGGTTCAGCCTGTAGTAAAGTCTGTAATACATCTTGTATTACCATTTCGTCATCTTCAGTCAATTTTATTTGCGCATTAGAAACAGTACCAGCCGGTACCTGTAAATGCCTCAGTAGAGGAGAAATGCGCGCTGAATAACTTGGTATCCATTGTCGACAGTAATTAAAAGTTCCCAATAAACCTCGTAATTGCTTTAAATTCTGGGGAAACTCCTGTTTCTGTAGTTCTAACAATAGGTCCTTTGTTATGTGTTTAGTAGCTGAGGATATTATTTGACCTAGAAAATTTACTTGAGTCTTAGCTAATACACATTTCTGTTGATTACATTTATATCCTGCCTCACCAAGCCTTTGTAATAATTTAAATGTCCATTCACAACATTCTATTTTAGTTTCAGCAGAAAGCAATATGTCATCAACATATGTAAATAAAGATACTGATTTAGGTAAAATACTTCTGAACTGCTCTAGATCCTTGTTCAATTGTTTTGAAAATACAGTCGGGCTATCCGTAAAACCTTGGGGCATCCGTGCCCACCGATAAGCCTTTGTGCCTAATACAAAAGATGTTAGATCACGAGAAGCAGTATGTAGAGGAATTGCAAAGAATGCATTAGATAAATCAATGACAGAGTTGAACTTATATATGGGCTGTGTTTGTAATAATGTCAGAGGATTAGCACAAACTGGATATTGTGGAATCACTATATCATTCAATGCACGTAAATCATGAACAATTCTGACATCATTTTCTCCTTTTGGCACAGGGAATAAAGGAGTATTATAGGGTGACTGTGATTCTTCAATAATACCATGTTTTAACAATCTAGCAATATGTTTCATAGTAGGTTCCATTAACTTTTCTTTTACTGGATAAGGGCTCACATTTGGTCCCAGCTCAAATGGTACTGTTTTAATTCGATAAGCCGGAGCTGTTTTTGCTCTACCATAAGGAGCTTCCTCTGTGCTCCATAAATCTAAAGGTAGTTGATCCCATTTCCATTCATCCGGGATTTCATTCTCCTCCTCGCTTCCTATTGAAGTGAGTAATGAAAGGAGGCTTTTAGATGCTGGGATTTTAAAGGTGAGAGTTAATCCAAATTGAGTAAGTAAGTCTCGTCCTAGTAAATTTACAGGGCAATGTTCAGCAATTAAGAATTTAACTGAAGCTTCTCTTTTACCTTGTGTAGTGTTAATTACTACTGGGGTTAATTCAGTTAAATGTTTTTTACTGGGCTTGCCATCAAAGCCAATAGTGGTGTTTGTTTCAATGGATCTTTTTACAGCGCTTGGTTTAACACAAATAACAGATGATGTAGCGCCTGTATCAATCAAAAATTGCATTGGAACCTGCTGAGGACCTACTAATAATTGAACAAACGGCTCTGAATTCTGTAAAAATACAGTATCACCCTGCATTATTCCTTCATTCCCCGAAGTCTGTCAATAATTACCTTGGCCCCACACAGGGAATTGTGAGGGCTGTTGGCCAGCCTGTAACTGATCTGGTGCAGATAACGGCGGCGGTGTTTGCAATGTTTGGTTAAGCGGCGGCGGTGTCTGTACAAATGTTTGTTGTGTGTGATCAGGGACTCCTGATCGCCTGCATTCAGTTGCATAGTGTCCAAATGACTGGCAATTCCAACACTGCACATGAGCTCTTCTATCAGGGGACGGTCTATTCATTATCCCTTGTGCAAAACCTCTTCCTCCCCTTCCCCTTCTCATCCCTCGACCTCGGGGGATATAGGAGGGATATGCTCCCTGATATATTCCTGCATACGGGGTACGCGGAGGACCCTGTATCACATAACAATCCTGTATATCACTGCCTTGTAGGTTTACTGTATCCTGATTTCTTTGTGTTTTCATATTCTTTTTCTCCTCTAAGTCCGCTATCTGTAATGTCATTAATTTGCTAGCCATTTTCTGTTGCTCTTTATTAGAAGTTCTTATCATTTTGCAATGCACTGAGGCGAAATGCATTAAAGTGTTTCTCACCTCTGGCCATGTTTTTGTTGAAAGTGCCACAACATTATTCAAATTAGTCTGCATATTTGCAGGTAACGTAGCATAGAATAAATGTAAAAATACAGGGATGTTTGGCTGTATATCAGCATCCTGCCCGGTTTGTGCCTTATACATGTCCATACATTTTGTCAAGTGCATTGCAAAATCAGTTAAGCCATCCCATTTGGCTGCGGTGATGGCTGTAAAATCTATGCTGGTAGGATACAGGACATTTAAAGCATTTACCAAATCTATCCTATCTTGTCCTTGGAAAGGAATTCCATCAGCAATATGGGTGATAAGCCGTGGACGTGCGCTTACTGCTGAGAGTTGTGGTAAACTAATGCCGCAAGCTGCACATAGCGCCTTAAAATCCCCTATGGCTAAATGTGTTCCGGCCGTATTAGTATCTATTGCCTCGAGCCAGAGCCTTGCTCCTTTATGTATACTAGGCAATTTTTGTATAATTGTACTAATATCAACTGGCGTATATGGTTTATAGGCTGCAATGGGTGGCTGTTGCCCATTATCTCTTAGAAAGATAGGAAATTCCAAATTATCTTTCTTGTTTCTTATTCCCTTAAAAGGTGGCGCGTTTAAATCTTGTATACATTTTAACCATATGTCTAGACCTTTTTGGATAAATTCCAAATCTTCTGACTCCTTGCAATATTTGCCGATTAATTCCCTTATTTCTGAAAGCTGTGCTTCAGTTACTGGCCCTTCTGGGTGGCAAGGAGTGTTTATATTTGCATTGCCTAATTCTGTCTTAACATTGGTCCACCATGGAGCCCCATATGAACCTTCCTCATTCGTTTTAATCCTTTCTTTAATCATCTCTGGTGTCAAGGATGACCCTTGAGCCGTTTCTGTTAACCGACTCTGTGGGGTATCTGATAACACATCAGCCCGTAATTGCTGACAGTCCTTGCCATCGGCAGGTGTCAGGTGCACTAATCCCTTAATTTTAAAGTTATCTGTTCCAGGGAAAAGCTCAGCAGTTTCCCGTTCAAATTTAGCTGCTTGTTCCAAATCCGGATATAAGGGTTTAGGCTTTTGTACAGGACCTTTTAACGGACCATAGCCTGCTGGTATGGGCATGGGCATTAAAATTTCGTGATCACTGTCTTCCAGCAGGGCACATGTAGTCACATATGGGGGCGGATTTAGGGATTTTGATCCTATTTCATCTATAACCTTATTTTTCTTTTTTATTTCTTTATCAGCTGTATATAAGTCACCTGTCACTGAAAATAAATTCCAGACATGCAGGTGTTTCTTTAGACTATTTTTCTTTTTATTATCTTGTAGGAATGTTAACAATGGCAATAAATGACTAAGTTTCAAAGATCCTTCCATGGGCCAGGAAAGAAAGGAATCTTTAGCAGAGTATTTACCCCATTTGTCATTTGTTTTCTTAATAAGGTCTTTTTCAAATGGAAATAAATTAATTACATGCTGGACAGCCGTACATGTATCATCACTGTTAACATATAATGTACGTACCGTGTTAGGCTGTCCTAATTGTCCTTCTGGGACCCTTTTAGGGGTTGGGTGTGTGTTAACCATTTTAAACTGTCGTTTACTTAGGCTACGCACATATAACTGTATATAGTAACCAAAACAAAATAAGAACACAAAATATATACACGCGAATATCAACCCACACAGTAAATACAAGAAAAACAACAATTGCTGCAGCGTTAAAACCTCAGGCGCCGTTTCTCAAAACTATCACCACGATTCACTCAGGACTCTTGGCGTTAATTACGATTACTCCTGGGCCCAGTTGATCAATCTGGGTCCTAGGGAATCACACCAAGAGAACGTAAATCTTCTACTCTTCCCAAGAAATAATCAGAGTTGCTTCCGCAAACATGTGACGAATGCCCGCATTCTTTCCACCAATTGTTTGTAATAACAACTCTGACTAAGTCTTAAATCACACAATAATATATTTATTATACTGAGTATAAGCAATGGTATACGCAGGAAGCAAAGGTATACTTACAACATGTACATAGCACATCTATGGTCTGGAACATTTGCTTGTTTTTTTCTTTTTGCAAGCTCTTTTTATATACATTTTCTGTAAGCTAATTGATAACTACTATTTGTCCCCAAACCACAAGATTTCAGTTAACCTTGCTGCTAAGTGCAGCTACTCTTTGTTCCCGTTTAATCTTATCTTACTTCATATGCACAAACTTTCTTCACAGATACCCTTTTTCAGATCTGTTATCTTCACAGATACCCTTTTTCAGATCTGTCATCTTCTTATCTTATGCTCATCCTGTGACTCACTTGTTGACGTTTCACCTGGATTCTGCTAATGTGTGTGTTACTAGGCCATAGTTCATATGTTGCTTTGCAAAACTAGGCCATAGTTCACCATAGCTTCTTCTTCTTTCTTCAGAGCCTTAATTCATTTTGAGGCCTCTGGTATTTTTTCCATCAGTATGTTCTACATTGCATACATTTGGTATATGGCTTGGGTTAATTTGCATATTCTGGTTATTTTGAAAACTAGTCCAATTTATGGGGGTGGGGTCCTAAGGACTGGAATTGAGAGCTGTGGCTCTACATTATGGAGTTTCCAGAGACCTGAATGCTTTTTACCTTGCATTACAGCCCTATTGCAGCTTGAAAAATTTCCCTATATGTTAGCCAGATAAGTAGTTTGGCCCCAGAACACTACCAACCTGCCCCTCACTTATCCGATTAACTGTTTAGCCAGGTAAACAGCCGGTGCTCAGTGTGACTGCCGCTCAGCACAGCTACATATTCATACAGTGCCAACTTAGCTGGCTAAGTCAGAACTGAACCAGCTAAGTGATGCTGAATATTGACCTCAGTGTCTATAGATAGGGTTGGTTCATTGACAACAAATTTTAAGCCAACATATTGAGGAAAGAAGCTTAAACGACTGACACGATGAAACATTATAGAGCTTCAATTTATATTCTCGCACAAAGAAGTGGGGTTCAGTTGGAAGGTTAATTTTTTTTTTTTTTTTGCCATTTGATGGTACCAAAGAATAAGGGGTTATTATTTTCCCAGCACGCATGAGTATGCCATATCTGCTGTGCATGCTCACTAGAATTAGTAGACTGATGCATCGTTCTCTGTGCTGTGAAAGAAGGATATACCTAAAGAAAGATTGCACCGTAACACTTTCTGTAATCATCGTACACATTTTGAAAATGCACGTAGAGGCTGTAAGTGTAGAGATATGTATGCAGCCGAGATTTCTGTGTGAAAGAACACCATAAAGCAGCCTTAGGAAGCAATCGAGAATTAATAATGTTACACAGATGTCAAAAAACATGAAACACTCCACTTCACACTAAAAAGAAAGGGTATATGAATTAAAAAGTGCTCTTCTGCTGCAATTAGGCCTCTTCTATCATCAGAAAAGCAGGCAACGGGGGCAGAGGGAGGAAGCAGAGACCCTGAACTTTAAAATTTGTAAATTTCTTTAATGCTTTAGTTTAAAGAACTGTTGTGATGCTGCTCTTTTGCTGGCAGCAGGGAGCTACAGCATGGTTAGCCCCCTTAGCGGGTCCGCTGTGATTGTGCCTGCCTGGTAAAGCATTAAAGGAAACTTTGCCCCAGCATACTGTTTCACATGCTGCTGTTTATCTGATCATTTGTAAAAAAAAAAAAAAAAAAAAAGTCAGAGCAGAGCCTCACAGCAGCTCTTTATACCACATAAACAATGATGTACTGGAGGAAGGGGGCTTCCAGAAGGGAGCCCCATGCTAAATGATTTTCTGAAAGTAAAGAAAGTGTCTCACTGAATGGAGCAAGAGCCTTTTGATAAGAGATTAGCAGAACATCACAGCCCATTAGCATTTTAAAAAATGTTCAAATCTCAAAACTGTGCTTTCAAAGGCAAAGATAGAACAAGTTACAAGAACGAAAAATGTAAAAGTGTAGGTCATACAGCCGGCAGGTGGCTCAGTGGTGGTGTTCTGAGCTTCCATGAGGAGGCGACTGGGTTCCATTCTCGCCTCGGGTCTCTGCTTCCTGCATCAGCCATGGCTGGGGAGTCTGTGAAGACAGAATTCACTGCGTGTATGTGTGTGTGTCAGGGGTAGGAGGTCGGGGGTAGTCGTAGCCATTGTGCAATGGTGACACCTAGGGGCCGGATTCAGGGCTTATGATTGCAGGGTTCCAGAAGGATCTCTGGTGCGTGGCCCCCAGCTGAAGACTGTCACTGTGACTGGGGTAAAGTAAGTTGGGAGGGGTGAAATGGAGGGGAAAAAAAATCCCCTGGCTAGTTGCGAATGAAGGCTCACGGAGCTAAATCCTGGTTCCGATTGAGCTAGAAGTACAAAGGAGCAGGAGGAAACTGCCAGCTCAAGACAAAAAAGTGCAACATTTAACAGGCACACTGTTGTGAATGTTTGCTGTGTTCCCTGTTATGATAAAAAAAGAAAACGCTGACATGATTTGGCAGCATTTGTAAGGTTGCTTATAAAATGATATGTGGAAATGCAGCATGGCCTTGCAATAATATTTACTTTACTGCAAAGTTCATATTTTTTTTCATGCATTATCAAGTGTATATTCATTTAGTAACAAAGCAATCTTATTAATCAAAGCAGCTTTCACTCAAAGTGAAAGCTGCTTTCATTCATCTGGAATATCAAATACCTGAGAAAACATTAAATCAATCCCTTATTTCTCCTTGTTTTCACATTTTCCTTACTTGCATTCATTGGTTTTCAGCATTTTGTCACATTGGGGGCATTTGAGGTGCCAGAAGCTTCTAGAGCTTTAGCTTCACATTTGGAGTATTTCCATACTTCACCTAATTGTCTTTAAGGTTTGATATCTCTTAAAGAATTAGTCTTGACTATATAGTAAGATAAATTATATCACATGTGCTTGACATGTGTCACTTTATGTCAGTGCAGCTCTCGGGTGATGGGGGGCCCTCTAGACAAAGATCTTGCCCCTCCAGTTGCGCCCCGATCTGGCTGGACCACTTTCATTAATTGGAGGGATAGGCACTTGGTGTTTGCCCACCCTGACATTCACTGTGCTGCCTCACCGCCCCCCTCGAAACAGAAAACTTTCTGGATCCACTGCTGCCTTGTGCCCTTATCCAATCAGGAAGTGTGGTAATATATGTTGTACCAGACACTCAGCAATGATTTACTGCACTTAGACAATGAATTGTAATTTTTAAAAATATGAAAAATATTAAATACAAACCTTTATTGTAACAACTAAATATTAATTTTGTTTAACCTTCCACACAGAAAAAAAGTCTATGATTTTTTTCACTGAAATTATAATATGCAGCATTTCCATATAGGGAAGAAAAAACTCTTTTTAAAAAGTTTTAAATCCCAAACTGGAACCAAAAATTGAACTTTACAAGTTTCACTCCCAGTAGTTTATAAGCTGAACCTCCATAAGAAAAAAAAAAGTACCAGCCATCTGTAGTGTTTGTTTCACTAGCCAGGACTGTTGTTGATCAGCCAGAATCATTTACAAGACGAATTCTCTCTTGACATTTATCACACAAGCATATGCAATTCATCTTTAGGGAGTTATGAATCTCAACTTTCCAGTGACGCAAATCATTTCTTCATGTGAAAAGGTATGGCAGATTATATGTGACATGAGTAAGGTTTTTAAATACAAAACACTTTTGTCTGTAATGACCTATAATTATTGTAATAAATTTACTTTCTATTTGCTGATGCTAATTGGAAGAAGGTGTATTTCCACTATGCATATTTTCCAGTGTCTTTCCAGCTTCATAAACAAAGTAATGTGGTTGCCGTCTTAGTCCACATCAATAGGTAGAAATAAGGGCCCACAAGCAAGTTGTAGGCGAAACCTTTTTATTGAATTAATCTAATAGTTCTATACATAGCTTTCAAGAGCTAATCTCCCTTCATCAGGTCAAACAAAGACTTTCAGTTTACCACATATTCTTAAAAACACCTATGGAGGTTCTGCACCCTGGTCCCAGAGGAAGGCTAATGAGGCAGCACCTTCTTTCAGGAGATAGTACCAAAGGGTTTAGCCTTGGAGAAGGCTTCCTTTTCAGCCCTCAGTCAGCAGGAGATGACCATTCACCATTGCTCAACTTTCAGAGGAAAAGCTTGATAAAGGCAAGCGACGTGCAAACTTCTTTAAAATAATTTGATGAACCTGGAGAAAATTTTGAAGGTTTGTTGACTCCGTTCCATAAACCTGTTTTTTAAAGAAAAATTCCCCAACAATCTGAAACAGATGTGAACCAAGGGTTCAAACCAATTTTTTCCCCCTCTGGCTGGCTAGCCCCTTTGAGAGAACCTAATAGTTGCCCTTCATATACGAGGCCACTGGAGAAGTTGACATACTGGATCAGACCGAGGGTCCATCAAGCCAAGCATCCTGTTTCCAACAGTACCAATCCAGGTTAAAGTACCTGGCAAATACCCAAACATAATAGATCCCATGTTACTAATGCCAGTAATAGTAGTGGCTATTTCCAGAGTCAACTTGATTAATAGCTGTTTATGGACTTCTCCTGCAGGAATTATCCAAACTTTTTTTGAACCCAGCTACATTAACTGCCTCAACCACATGCTCCAGCAACAAATTCCAGAGATAATTGTGTGTTGAATGAAAAAGAGTTGTCTCCGATTTGTTTTAAATGTGCTACTTGCTAAATTCATAGAGTGCCCCCCTAGTCCTTCTATTATCTGAAAAGTTATATTATAACCGTTTCACATTTACCCGTTCTAGTCCTCTCATGTTTTTATAGATCTATCATATCCCCCCTCAGTCATCTCTTCTCCAAGCTGAACAGCTTTAACCTCTTTAGCCTTTCCTCATAGGGGAGCCATTCCAACCCCTTTATCATTTTGGTCGCCCTTCTCTGTACTGTCTCCAGAGAAACTATATATTTCTGCATACCAAACAGAGCAGCCAGAACCTAACCGTGACACCCCACAACAAACAGCTGTATTCTCTGGTTATTAGGCTGGGGCTAACTGACCTTGGTCTGATGACTGCTGCTCTTCTTCAGACAGGTTCTCTTGTCTCTGTGTGTTCCTCTTCAATATTTTCCACATGTTCTGACTCTGAAAGCATCTCCACCTCTGGCTCCGTGGATAAGAATTCCATTTCTTCCCCTCCTCTTATTGTTCCCTATCCCTCCTTATCTGTCACTCCAGCCTGACCAGGTGTTCTAGAATCCCCGCCCTCTCCCTCCCTCTGCGGAATCCACCCCTGGCCCCACACTGCACCTTCCATTCTGGGCTGGTAATCCTACGGGAAGGTATCCACTCGTCTGTGTCTTCCCTTCTAGGCAAGACAGTCTCTCTTACTTATCTAGTGCTTGTTGTACTAGTCAGGCTTGCCTGAGTCTCTTGCCTTGGAGTTGACAACTGACTTCTTTCCCTTTTGTACCCAGTTCTCGCTCTGAAGTCTGGGGGCTACCCCATCTCACGAAGCAATTGCTGCTGAGAGCAGAGCAGGACTAGGCATTGGATAGGATAAACACTGGGGTCTGTATAATTTGCTAAATTATTTCTTTCTGCTTGAGAGCTTGAATCATTGTGCTTTGAGATATATTTGCTTCTGTTTGAGATTGTGATAGAGCTGTTTCCTTTATTATTTCCACCCACCTACTGTATCCCAAATCCTACCCATCCATGCCTCAAATCTACGTTTAAGGACTATTGCCCAATTAGGGGCAGGGAGACAATATACATAATAGGAACCATCTATTGTTTTAGACAAATAAGTGCAAAATAAACCCTCACTCAAATTTGGCATGTAGGCTGCTGCCCATTAAGGGGGTAAGTGAAAGTAATGATGCATAATCAGAATCAATTAGTGGCCTCACATAAATAAGTATGTGACAAGGCACTATAATAGAGGTGCCTGTCCCCATGAGCAGGTGTGTGCATTTGGTCTGGGCAGCAGAGGGACTTTGAGTGACATGGAGCTATTGAGCTTTCTTTGAGTCACATGTAGTGAGGGCCCTCAGCATTTCCAACAGTCCTTTGCTCCAATGGATAAGAACAAAAATGGGTGAAGCTGCAAAGAAGTGGCTGTGAATGTTATATACGTGTTCACTGCTCTCAGAAGCTTCCCCCCCTCTCCTGAGAACAGCTGGGGGGGGGGGGGGCAAGCTCATTGCTACAGGAAGTACAATGGGCCAATGAGGAGCCGCAGGACTTCCCAGGAAAGCAGAGAGATTCTGACTAATGAGCAGGGAGGAAGCTAGAGATGTAGGTTCTGGCTGTGTTCTTGTGGCCTGGTTTGGCCTCTGTTGGAAACAGGATGCTGGGCTTGATGGACCCTTGGTCTGACCCAGCATGGCAATTTCTTATGTTCTTATAGGCAGAGAAAAACAAACAAACGTGAATCGAAGGTGGAAGAAAAAACAAGAAGATGGGGTTTGTGTAATCTCCACGCAAAAACCATAAGAAGGTGTGCTGAAAAAAGGGAATCCAGAGAGAGAGAGAGAGAAATCACTGCTCTGGGACAGAATAGAGCTGGCAATAAGCTCCTCCTTGGTTATTCTCACCGAGGGCAGTAGACAGCAGCTTCAGCTTTGGTGGTGGGGTGCTGCTTTCCCTACAACAGGAGCCAGCTGAGATAAGTAAAGCATTTTAACTCCTAACTCAAAGATTAAAAGCCAGAGGTTTCAGTTGTATGTGTCTCTCTGCACTGGATGCCTATAGTTACATAGCTAGAGTCACATCCAGCAGCCTTTAGTCTGTGTCAGTTTTTTGCCTTAGACTTGGAGATATTACAGGAGGGACAGACTGCTGGGGTTTCAGTCCTGGGCAATAATCCTTATTTGTAAAAGCTGGGACAACTAGTTACTATCTGCATCAGCAAAATATACAGTTTGGACTATGAACATTTCCCCAGGAGGGTCCTTAACTATTAATCACTGCAACATCATATGAACATTTTTTTGTTGTTCTTCCTTCCCAGGAAAAGTAGGGCCCCACAAGTGTTTTATTGTTTGCATTTTTTGGGGGGTTGGGGGTTATATACACAACCAGGACTGGGAACTGTGTTTCACAGGGTGGGGTAACTGTTTCTTGTTTTCTTTCTATAAAAGCTTACACTGGTTACCTCACAGGCTGTCTATCCATTGACACAGCCCTTCTGCTTGGGTCCAGGGCTGCCTGGGTTACAAAAAGTGACATCCTCATATTGTTTAAAATATATCTATATCTATATCTAGATAAATAGATAGACAGATAGATTGGTGGTTTCCTGTCTATTATTGTTCCATATTATCCTTGCTGTTTACTGGGTTACCATTTGCTTTTATGTCTCTCCTTATCTGATAACAGTAAAGTTACGTTGAATGTTACAGTATGTGGTGGTGTATCCTGTGTCACTCTGCTCAGGAATAGGGGTACCAATATCACAGAATAAGGGGTGACTGGGTTATTTCCCCAGTATCCAAAGAACCCTCAATCTGTCTTACCACACGTGGGCGGATGGGGTCTTCTGTTGCAGCTCACTTCTCTCTGTTGATGGCAGGTTTCCCTAAGTTACCTGAAGGTAGCGCTACAAATGCATAATTAATCCTGACTTAAAATAAATAGTAGATCTATTCTAAATTATTAGAAAACATTAAGAAAAATTACTTATCATTAGTTGTCAAAAATATTGCTGTGTACTAGGAAGGGGAGAGAATGTAAGTGATTTACCTCAAATTTGGTCATCTGCAAATAGAAGAAATATAAGTTTCAGGGGAAGCTTGACCACTACCATCTTATTAGATTTTGTGATAATTATTTCTAGTTGAACTGGTTTACTGTTATACCATAAGCAATGAGATTCTACAAAGAGAGCCACATTAAACTATATACCTTGTAGATCCTTAAATAAATATTGTAGTCTGAAAGGATAAATTAAACTACTCTGTATTTCAAAGCAACAAGTGAGAAACCAAACAGGACTACCACTAGGGATTCTGAGTGTGGACATGAAATATAGATTCCACAGAAAAAAGGGTATCTGATTTTATTTGCCAGACAGCATAAAAAAAAGGTAGTAACTTTGATAGGCCTTTCTCATTTCTTTCAACAGGTATCAAAAGCTCCTACAGCAGAAGGATGGCCAGAAAACTTGTATTGCCAAAGCTATCACCATTATTACTACTTCCTCACTATCCAGACAAATACCCTGGCCCACAGTGAGGAACTGGGTCAGTGAAAAAGCTGTCTGTAGGTTGGCTCCCTCAAGAAACAAGGGTAGCAGAGCCAAGAGAGGAGGTGACAAGGCTGAGAAGCATCCAGGAGAATAGGACTACAGCACTGAAATATATCTCTTATTGTATCATGGCCATATTTTGTGCTACTTTTTAATTATTTCTTGTTTTTTGACCTTAGGCTGAGGCTGATAGTTAAAAAAAGAAAAAGACAAAGCAGAGACCATGAATAGCTATGAGGGAATTTATAATTAAGGGAATGTGACTGCTTCTATGTATTTAAAAAAAAAATTGAACTTGATTTAATAGTATTTTAACAGATGAGTACAAGGAAGCTAATTGACTGTTTTATGATTGTTTTATTTTGGATTTTATGTAGTATTTGAATTATGTATGTTTGTGTTTCATGATTATGAGCTTTCTATTGTAAATCTCCAAGAAATGGTGATTAATGGTCTAAAAATTGTATAAATACATAAATAAATAAATGCTTATTGAAGTATCAAAGATGAAAAGCAGAGGAAAAGGTAAAAGTAGACTACAGGATGACAGCTAGATCCAGATTACCACAACTGCTAGACCAACTATTCTGACTCTAGTTTCTCTCTAGTTGAAGAATGGGTAAGCAGCCCTAGAAGTAGAGGAGGAGAAATCATCCTAGGAAAAGGATGAGTTGGAGGAAGAGAAACCATCCGCTGAACGGTAGCAACTAGAACTTGCAAACTCCAAAGCAGCAGGCTGAGCAACCACTGCACCTAGGAATCAAAGGGCAGTGGTGGTTGGTAACTCACTTCTGAAGGGCATAGAGGCATCCATTTGATCACTAGTAGGGCCAATGCAAGGATATTAGGCATCCTAGGCAAACCTTACATCCTTGACTGCCCTTCCCCCCGGGAGCTCCCTATACTCAATTAAAAATAGAGGGCCTGATTTTCAGAAAGCATTTACATGCTTAAAACTGGGTTTTACATATGTAAATGCACCTTACCCATGTAAGTGAGCTTTTGAAAACTGCTATAATATGCCATTGACCTGTCAATAGGTTTTACCTGAGTTAAGTGCACTTAATGCTGGTAAATGGCTTTTGAAAATTGCTATGTCAGTATGTTGCATTTAGATGTGTAACTACTTTGAAAATTTACCTGTAAGCATTTATAATAACAGATTTTATGTAAAAAAAAAAAAAAAAAAGGGCATTCTGAGGTTAAAAAATATCACTTATAACATGTATATGATATGCACTACTGTGGTGCCAACCAGAAAAAAACTTGCAAAAAAGACACTTGGAAACCATATGGTATTAGGCCTATTATAACATATGTTAGGTGTGGGCTTGACCCTCTGAGAATTACAAGTAAACTGAATTACAATTACAATTTAGTAAACTTCCCATACCAAAACAACACTAACTGCCATCACTCAAACAGTAACAATCCTACCTATGAAAAGGCAATACTGCAAATATTAAGACAGGCCCTAAAACACCAATAAACCTCCTATTAGGAAAACAGACAAAGCCAAACTGCTATAGATTTCTACACAGAAACAACACACTAACAGAATACCTCTCCTCATGCATAGATGCAAAACACACACAGACCCTCACCAAATACAGAATAAAGTATCCATAAAGCATAAATAGAACAGTGCAGACAAAAACTGAACTGGAAACCACAACAAGCCAAACTGTATGTAGTGCTACAATCGAAAAAGAGGATCACCACATTCATCAGAATTCACCACAATAAAATCAAGGAATGTAAAACATCAATCATAATAATAAAACCATACTAATAAAAATAATAAATATTTCAAAACAGCTGACAAGTAGAATAACATATAATAATGAAAATCTCATATTCAAATTTTTTAAAATTTCTCATACACCAATGTAACCAGGTAGTCAAATAAAATGTTGAGAGACTCTGACACCATTTGGGTACTAAGTATTAGACTCTCAGGATTTGAGGGTTCAGCAATGAGCACTGCAATCATTCTGGGCTCAGAATAGTGTTTTTTTTATGAATTCTAATGAAACTTGTGATAAGAAATCATCAGAAGGGGGAAAGAACTGCAAGGTAGTTAGACTGTGGCGATGTAACATCAAAAGTGGCATAATACTAGTCTAAGGAGCTGCAAAGGGGTACCAGGCTTCCAGCACTGGCAGGCATTCTCCGAAGCACCGTGAAAGGAGCAAAGAAGCAGAAAGAGGCGGAAGAACACCCCAAGATGCAAAAAGAGGATGCCAGTAATAGTGACATGAAGACTTGATGGCATCATGAGAGGCAAAGTGGCACCGAAAGTGGCTTCATGAAGGGGGCATGAAGCAGAAAACGTGGCAGGAAAAATCCTAAGGTACAGATAAAGGACCAAGAATCAGAAAGAATGGTATCATGATTTCAAGAGCATGGGAGAGGTGCACAGCAGTACCCCAGACTGGCAAGAAGACCTCAAAGTGGAGTATGCCAGGAAGGTAGAATGGCAGAAAGAAGTTAAGGACCCCAAGGAGTAAACTCTTCACATGGCAGCAAAGCCGAGCGGCACAAGGATCTGAAGGTGTAGGATGAGGGGCATAGCATTAAAGTATAGTGGCATGGGAGATGCCAGTCATTCCATTGGTGCATATAGACAACCATAGAGATGTATAACTGCATTTGGCTGATCCACCAGTCCAGTAGGATATGTTTGTGGCATGGATTAAGCCATGTACATCATAGGTAGGTAGGTACCCAAGTGCGCAGTACAGTGGAACTGCAAGTGGGCCATGAAACTAGGTACAATTCATGGAGCGGTGCAGCAAGTATGCAAAAGAATGGATAGCTGTGGCAAGGGCAAGAGATGGCAAAAAGGTGAGTACTAAAGATGAAGAATGGTATTAAAATCCTGAGGAGCCTTTCAGTAAGTTTCAAAAGCAATGTATGTCCAGGGCATGACAAAAAGAGGGCAGGTACTATAGGGGAAGGGGATTTGGCAAGAACTAGCAGGATTGGGCTGGGAACAGCTGATTAGTGGGCTCACACACAGACTAGGCCACACTCTTGACCTCATATTTTACAACTCTGAATTTATTTATTTATGTATTTATTTATTTAGGGCTTTTTTATACTGGTGTTCGAAGGACATCACATCGGTTTACATGTAACAGGTGTAGAAGCAAAACATAAAATGGAAACTGTGCAGTACATAAAACGGAAAACAAGGCAAACTAAAAAGGTAGAACTGGGTAAGGAGATAATAGATAAATAACATTATAACATAGTAACATTATAAATATGGAATTTACAGTGTCAGTAAATACAGCTTTGTGGTTGGCAGGGGAGATGGATTATGTGTAGGCTTGTTTGAAAAGCCAAGTTTTTAGGTTTTTTTTAAATTTGTGGGGACAGGGTTCCAGCCGGAGGTCAGGTGGCATGTCATTCCAGTCTGAGGGTCCTGCTATAGATGGTGCTCTTTCTTACCACAAGGGGGGGGGGGGGGAGGGTTAGTGAGGTCTTTCACCACCAATTCACAATCTGTTTCTCTATATGGTGTTTTTTTGAGTTAGTCTGTTTTCTTTGACAACAGATCCTGATTCTCTGACCTCACACATGAGTCATAGGCATTAGGGTTGGTTGCTATGGAGACTCCCACATGACCAGCCTGAGCCTCAGATAGGCATTCTTTACAATGTAACCAATGCTTTTCTATAGGAAAACAAAAACAAATGAATCAAATGACATATGTTTCATTTGTGGGATGCTCTCATTCATTGTTAGGACTACCAAATCAAATGAATGGGCATATTCATCATGGACTGGCGACTAATTTTAAACAAATGCACATTCCCACAATTTGGGTCAAGCAGATGGTGAAGAGGACATGGGCTAGAGGCAGTGGGGTACATGCTCTCTTGAACTGGATAGAGAAATCCCTCCTTGAATCCCCCTTTTGTGAACCATGGACCCTCAGATTTCTCCCTTTATTTTTGTTTCTGGTAGCTAAGTTGCAGCTAAATCACAATCCACACAAGGTATAATTCAAACATTTAATGTTTATTATCTGGGGTTACCAGCCAGCAGCTATTTAAAATGTTATAGAGGGTAAAATTACATTGCTGAATTAGTCAGAGTTCATGGCCTTCTCAACCAAGATACCGTTCAAAAAAATCCAATAAACGGTGATCAACAGATTATGGTACACTTTCCAACAATCTTCCTATGCCCCCACAATACTCCACAGTGACTGCTTCACACTTCTGGCAGAAATAATTCACTCACATTCCTGAATTAGATCCCAAACCTCAGGGGCCAATCATTATCCTCTTACTACACAAAATTATCAGTATTCCTCCTACAGAGGTACTCACACATAGTCCAGGAAGTACCATCTCATTCCAGGTCCTCTGCTCCATATCCCAGCAGTGCTTAGGACTTCCCCAGCATCCTCCACACTCCCGTTCTTCTCCAAGTCTCCCTCCTTCTTTGAAGCCCACTCGCTATGAGGTCTCTTTTTTCTCCACCTCCTCCCTTATGACTTGCACCAGGTTCCCAGGCTATCTCCTCTTGTGAAGAAACACCTCTTCACCTTAGACCTTGGCCCTATCTCCTTGAGGAGAAAAGCCTGGGGCTTTTCTCCTCAAGGAGATAGGGCCCTCTCCAAAATTGGAGGGGTCCCTGGGCCCGCCAGTCTAGATGGCTAGCTCCCTTTGGACTCCTACAGCTTTCTGGAGCCTCAGAAGTTCTACTTCCACCAACACGTAAAATAGGTTATAAACCCTGCTAGACCACTCCTCCTGAGACTCTTCTTTTCAACCCTTTTAAAGGGAAACACAACATCATAATCCTTGGTAATCTTTATTAGAAAATTCCCATTAAAATGCATACAAAAGAGCTCATCACTGTTTCTTATACAATCCAGTGGCAGTTTACTGCTACTATGACCTAATTGCATTTTCTTTTCAAATCTCACAATAGACACTCGTCTGGGACTCCCCCACCCAAAGTCTCTCCAAGTGTCAAACTTTAGATGTGGATCCAATTTAGATAGGCGGGTTATACATTTTTTTAAATAAATAAATTTCAAAAGACCCACTAACTAACACTAATAAGGATATTAAAAAATCCCCCACTCTCCATACCTAGGAACTTTTGATTTCTAGTCACCCTGAGATTGTTGTGGGTTGGGGGGGGGGGGGCGTTCCACAACCTTCTCCACTCTCTGTCATCTACACACACGTGCTCTCTTTCTCCCACATGCTCTCATACAAATACACATATGAACACATGGCTCTCTCATACCTGCTTTCTTACATACATATACTCTCTCTCTCTCACATGCTCTCACACACATATGGCTCTCACACATTCTCATGCTGTCTCTTACACACATAAATACATGGGTCTCTCACACATGAACATCCTCTCTCCCAGTTCTCTCTATCACACACAGATACATATGCTCTCAACACACATGCTCTCACACATACACACACATGCTCACACACACAGGACTGTACTGGCTACACACGGGGATAAGCAAATAGCACTGCGGAATCTAGCAACTAGCTAAATCTTTCCGCAGCAGAACCAGTCCCCTGATTTTGTTCCTTGCATGCAGAGTCAGGAAGGAGGCGCAGTCACAGAGGGTTGCAGTCCAATCTCCAATGTTAGCCCTGGACTGTACAACAAAGGAAGCTACTGCTCACTGCCTGAAAGAATCCTTCTTGTCCTCTTCTCTTCCTGCTCTTGGTTAGTTGAGTCGCTGTCTCCTTCCAATGCTATCCTGCTCCAGTACTACTTCTATCATCCCCAAGTGCACATACAGCTGGAACCATGCGCTTCTGCACTGTTTCTATGCACTCAAGGATCTCTAGGTCCCCAAAGATAACACTGGTGCTACTAAATGGGGGGGGGGGGGGAGAGCAGGGAGGGATACAGAGAGAGCTGCTGTTGCGTCCGTCGGTCTCAGATGACTTCGACCCTTGTGCCTCATCTTTTTCTCTGCTCTCCCCGCTAGCCTTGGGAAGATGGCCACTGCCGCTTCTGCAAGCCGCTCTCTCTGGCGTCCCCTGAACGGCTATGACGTTGCCTCCCACCATGTTCCTCCCAAGGGCCTTCTAGGATGCGTGCATATGCGCGCGCTACCCACGTCTTTATTCCAGCTATGGCGCGAACCTCGGGGGCGTCCCCCTCAAATGACGTCAAGCCATCTGGGTATTTAGCCTACGCTTGTTTGCTAGCTCATTGAGTTAGCAAGGATTGGACTAGTCCGGTCTAAGCTACTCTGCCGCTTCCTGCTGCCGCTGGAAGCCCTTTCTGCCCTTTGGGGTATACTCTAACCTGGGTACCTGCTCCTTGGGGGCCCTCTGCTTTCTTTCAGGTGCCTTAACTGGGATCAGGTACTCGGTCCTCGAGGGCCTGCTCTCCCTGCCTCGGTGCCTGTTACCATCGACTTCTGCCTGGTGGAATCATCAACCTTACAGCTACCATCTAGTGAGTAATCTAATTCTGTCTGTCTCATCTACAGCTCTGCCGTGCTGGGAAACCTACACCTGGATATCCCTGTACCATCTTGGTGAGACAGGTTCCCTCTGCCGAGGGTCCCTGGACTGCTCCCTCTGGATCTACTCACTACTGCCACCTCTGGTAGTATACATCATCTGTACAGTAAAAGACAAAACTCTGTGTTTGTGCGTCCTGAGTCTAGCCCAGTACTGTGGCTCCCCACGGGGCTCCTCCCCGTAGGAGTGGTCAGCTCCCACAGTACCCATGAAGCCACACAAACACCTCGAAACCATAACAGATTGCTAACTCCATGGATTCGGCTCAGCTAACCGCATTGCAGGCCATTCCAGGCCTGGCCCAGTGAATCTCCAAACAGCAGAACACGCTGGAGAATTTGACTGTTGCATTTAACCAGCTGCACACACAGATGAATTCAACCACCACAGGTAAAGAAGTTACACCGCCAGAAGTGACGGTCAAGACCATTGTACCCCTATCTGCACCAACTCACTTCTCAGGGGAAGTTTGGAAATGTAGGGGATTTATCAACCAATGTTGCATGTACTTTTCCCTGCAACCTAATCATTTTCCTACAGCCTATGCCAAGACCACCTACATCTTGCTTATCTGGACAGAAGAGCATTGGCTTGGGCCTCTTCACTGTGGGAGCACGATGATCCTATCTTACATGATCTTGCCGGGTTCCTTGAACTGTTCAGATCAGTTTTTGATGACCCTGCCCGGCATACTAATGCAGGATCTTCGATGGCTCACCTGAAGCAAGGTATTAAACCTTTATCAGACTTTGCCATATAATTCAAGACACTGGCATCTGAATTACATTGGGACCCTAAATGCCTGAGGACCCTCTTCTTTGAGGGATTGAACTCTCGTTTGAAAGACGAGATGGCAGCTCACGAGATGCCTGAGACCTTGGCCAAACTGGTGAAGTTGGCAACAAGGATTGATCGCCAACTTCGTGACAAGGTTCAAGAACCCAAGATTCCCAGAAGACCCCTTCCGGGTGAAACTCGAATTAAGGCTACACCCAGGCCTGTTTCTTCGGGTCCAGTTGCTGATGAAGAAGAACCTATGCAATTAGACCGCAGTCATCTGATGTCTAAAGAGAGAAGAATGCAGAAGAAGTTGGGCCTATGTATGTATTGTTGACAAGCTGGCCATGTTGTACAAACATGCCCTATAGGTCCAGGAAACTGGCAGACCTAAGTCCTGCGGGAGGACTCTTCTTAGGTCTAACTGCACCCTCTCCTGAACTTTCTCTTCCTGTATCCTTGATCTGCGGACCTTTAGAATACCAGACTCTTGCCCTAGTGGACTCAGGCAATGAAAACAAGTAGATGGATCGGAGTAAACAGGATTTTATTCAAGCTTGAATAAAATCCTGTTTACTCCGATCCATCTACTTGTTTTCATTGCTAACAGCCATCTTGGATCGGCTACCGGTTTGTTTTCTAGTGGACTCAGGGGCAGGAGACAATTTTATTTTGAAACGATTAGTGGAGCACTTGTGGATCCCCACCACCACTATGATGACTCCACTACTCCTGTCTTCATTTCAAGGGGAGCCCCTACCGGGCGAAGTAACCCAGCTCACCGAACCCGTGAGTTTACTAACCGGTGCTCTCCATTCAGAGACTATCTCCTTCTTTGCTCTAGAGAAGGCCATGCACCCTATAGTATTGGGGTTACCATGGCAGCAGCAGCATGTGCCTCAATTCAATTGGGCCACTCTGGAACTTTCACACTGGGGTCCAGATTGCCATGGTAAATGTCTGATGAAGGTCTCTCCTATACTCTGCATGCCAGCTACCCCATTGATGCCTGGGTTGCTGCCTCAGTATGCATCTTTTCAAGATGTATTTTCCAAATAAGCTGCAAAAGTACTCCCTCCACATAGATCCTACGACTGCGCCATCAATTTGAAGCCTAACACTAAACCACCCAAAGGCAGGGTTTACCCTCTCTCCATGGTAGAAAATAAAGCGATGTCTGAATGCATACAGGAGAATCTTCAGAAAGGCTTCATAAGACCCTCCAAGTCTCCTGCCAGCGCCAGCGCAGGCTTCTTCTTTGTGGGTAACAAAGACGGGACGTTGCATCCATGCATTGACTACAGAGGTCTAAATGAGATCACTGTGAAAGACCACTATCCCTTACCACTCATCTCAGAGCTATTTGATAGACTACATGGAGCCAAGATATTCTACAAGCTTGACCTCAAAGGAGCCTACAATCTAGTTCGCATTCATGCTGGCGATGAATGGAAGTCAGCCTTCAATACCCGGGATGGGCACTTTGAATATCTAGTGATGCCCTTCGGCCTGTGCAATGCCCCGGCTGTCTTCCAAACCATGATGAATGACATTCTGCATGATCTACTCTACAGATGTGTTGTCGAGTATTTGGATGACATCTTGATATTTTCCCAGGACATGAACACCCATCTGGAAGATGTCAAAAGAGTACTGCTAAGGCTCCGCGAGAACCATCTATACGCCAAACTGTCAAAATGCGAGTTCCACAAAGAATCAGTGCCTTTCTTAGGGTACATTGTTTCCAACCAAGGTTTCCAGATGGACCCACAGAAGCTGGAGAGCATTCAGAAATGGACACAACCCACAGGTCTAATGGCTCTTAGATGATTTCTGGGATTTACCAACTACTACAGAACTTTCATTAACAACTACTCCTCGCTAACTGTTCTGCTTACAGCAATGACTAAGAAAGGAGCCAATGTCGCCAATTGGTCTATGGAGGCAGTAACAGCATTCCAGAAACTGAAAGATGCCTTCTCAAGCAAGCCATGCCTCCGACATCCGGGTCCAACCAGGCCCTTCATCGTTGAGGTCAATGCCTCAGACGTAGGCGTAGGGGCCTTGCTAAGCCAGGCCGGTGACTCTAAGACATTAACACCCATGCTCATTTTTCTCCCGTCACTTCTCTCCAACAGAGAAGAACTATAGCATAGGGGATAAAGAACTCCTGGCAATAAAAATGGCATTGGAGGAGTGGCGCCCCTGGCTTGAAGGTGCACAACATAAGATCACAGTTTTTATAGACCATTAAAACCTGGAGTACCTCCGCCACGCACAGCGCCTAAACCACAGGCAGGCGAGATGGTCCCTGTTCTTTAACAGGTTTGACTTTGTGCTGAAATACCACCCTGGAGATAAGAACATCAGAGCAGATGCGCTATCTCGCTCATTTCTCTCCAAGGATGTACCTGATGAACCCCAACATATCATCGACCCAAAAAGAGTTATCGTGTCAGCTACTCACCCAGTACCTGCAGGTAAGACCGTTGTACCCAAGAACCTAAGGAAAAATCTGTTAGCTTGGGCTCACGATTCTAAACTGGCTGGATACCCTGGTCAACGCCGAACTCTGGCAAAACTTCAGAAGTACTACTGGTGGCCCACCATGAAGGAAGACATGTTCTCCTACGTCTCTTCTTGTTCTAATTGTGCCAGACAGAAACCACTGCCTGGTCATCCTTGGGGCCTTCTCCACCCCTTGCCAGTGCCAGATGAGCCCTGGACACACATCGCTACAGACTTTGTGGTAGACTTACCACTCTCAGGAGGAAACAACACCATCTGGGTAACAGTGGATCGTTTCTCGAAGATGGCTTACTTCGTGGCTCTCCCTGGCTTGCCTTCAGCCATGGAGCTTGCAAAGCTTTTCATCACTCACATCTTTTGCCTACACGGCATGCCAAAGCACATTGTCTCTGACAGAGGAACCCAATTCACAGCTAAGTTCTGGAAAGCACTGTGCAAGAAGTTTGACATCTCTCTCGACTTCACCTCTGCATACCATCCTCAGTCTAATGGGCAAATAGAGAGAATGAATAGGACACTCAAGCAGTTCATTTGTGCCTATGTGGGTACTCATCAAAACGACTGGGCTGAACTGTTGCCCTGGACTGAATTCACCATCAACTCCCATCCAGCAACATCTACTGGATCAACACAATTTGAATTGGTCTACAGACGACTACCATTACCACCTTTACCACTTCCACTTTCAGTGTCATCCCCAGCAGCTCAATCTACTGCCAAAGATATCCAACAACTATGGACTAAAACCAAAGAGATGCTCCATAGAGCAGGACAACGAGCAAAGAAAGGCTATGATGCTCATCACTGCAAGGCTCCAGAATTCCAGCCTGGTGATAAAGTCTGACTGTCGACAAAACATCTAAGACTCAAGCTACCATCAGCTCATTTTTCTCCACACTACGTCGGACCCTTTCCCATCCTCCGACGACTAGGTACTCTTACATACAGTCTGAAACTTCCACCAGCATTGAAGATTCATAATGCGTTCCATGTCTCACTATTGAAACCATTAGTCCTTAGTGAGTTCTCAACCAAGACACCTGAACCTACACCTACTGATGCAGAAGAAGACATTGAATACAAGGTAGACGCTATCTTTGATGTCAGAAAGAGAGGAAGAGTATGGGAATACATCCTGTCATGGGAGGGTTATGGACCTGAAGAAAACTCTTTGGAACCTTTGGCAAATATCATGGATAAAGAGATGCTTCAACAATTCCACAGAATGCATCCTCAGAAACCAAGACCAGGTAGGAGGTCTGGAGGGGGCCCTTTGAAGGGGGGTACTGTTACATCTGTCAGTCTCAGATGGCTTCGACCCTTGTGCCTCATCTTTTTCTCTGCTCTCCCCGCTAGCCTTGGGAAGATGGCCACTGCCGCGTCTGCAAGCCGCTCTCTCTGGCGTCCCCGGAACGGCTATGGCTTGCCTCCTGCCATGTTCCTCCCAAGGGCCTCCTAGGGTGCGCGTGCACATGCTACCCACATCTTTATTCCAGCTATGGCGCAAACCTCGGGGGCGTCCCCTCAAGTGATGTCACGCCATCCAGGTATTTAGCTTACGCTTGTTTGTTAACTCATTGAGTTAGCAAGGATTGGACTCGTCCGGTCTAAGCTACTCTGCCGCTTCCTGCTGCCGCTGGAAGCCCTCTCTGCCCTTTGGGGTATACTCTAACCTGGGTACCCGCTCCTTGGGGGCCCTCTGTTTTCTTTCAGGTGCCTTAACTGGGATCAGGTACTCGGTCCTCGAGGCCTGCTCTCCCTGCCTTGGTGCCTGTTACCATCAACTTCTGCCTGGTGGAATCATCAATCTTACAGCTACCATCTAGTGAGTAATCTAATTCTCAGTCTGTCTCATCTACAGCTCTGCTGTGCTGGGAAACCTACACCTGGATCTCCCTATACCATCTTGGTGAGACAGGTTCCCTCTGCCGAGGTTCCCTGGATTGCTACCTCTGGATCTACTCACTACTGCCACTTCTGGTGGTATACATCAGCTGTGCAATAAAAGACAAAACTCAGTGTTTGTGCACCCTGAGTCTAGCCCAGTACTGTGGCTCCCCACGGGGCTCCTCCCCATTGGCGTGGTCAGCTCCCACAGTACCCAAGAATCCACATAAACACCTCGAAACCATAACAGCTGCTTGAATGACCCGTAGGATTATTCCCGTATCGCTGATTGTAAATGCTCTTCTTTTCTTCATCTTGGGCTGGTCAGCCTGATTAAAGATGGTCCTGTCTTGATGCTATCTGGTGCTTCAGGCCAGTGGTGCAGCAAGGGTCTCCAGCGCCCGAGAGCCAATACATTTGTCATGCCTCCCCCACATTCCCCCTTCCCATCACTAGCACCATCCTTATCCTACTTATAGAAATGCTTAGGGTCACAGAAACAGCAGACATTTCAAATAACACCCTCTTCTCACCTTCTATCTGCACGTGGCTGAAAAAAAATTCAAATCAAGGACACCAGGTGCCCTAAGGCCTGGCGTCCAGGAGCTTTGGACTTCCCCAGCCCCACCTCGCTACTCCACTGCTTCAGGCAGCTGCCTAGTCCTCCTACGTAGTGTATCCACTAGCCCTGCCCACTAGATATGTTGTCCTGGGAGGGGTACTGCCTGCCAGGTGCCATGATCCAAGAGAATACAGAGAAATTGCTGAGAATCATCCATGTTGGCAGAAATGATATTGCTAACTGATATGTAATTCTGGACAGTCTCTCTAAGAAGGCGAATTGGATCTGAAAACACCAACTATAGCTTTCCTTAGAAAAGCCACTTATGTGATTTTGTATGCTACCTAGAGACAAGGGCATATAGGTGTCTATCTGACATAGCTATGCAACTGGTGAAGAAGAAGTGTTCCTGTGTAAATAAATTTCATTTTATTTTCATAAGGCAGGTTCTTGTCTCACATGTAGTACAAGAGGTGTACTACTGTATTTATCTGCAATATTCACTTTCACAATTTATCTTCCCCAATCTCTCTTTCCTATCTCCAGGAAAACCTTTAGCTACAGTATGTTTGTAGAATTAATTTGTCCATTTAAAAAACACAGTTGAGAGATGGAGTCATTTATCTAAACCTGTCCCACTGAATGATCACTGGCAAATAGTCATTTTTAAAGAAATAACATTGTACCATACCCTAGCCACTGTGATAAGGGAAATCACCTGTGAGAGGTTAGAAAGGTGGGCAGGAGTTTACGCATATCTGAAAATTCATTTTGAGTCTTTAACAAAAACAAAATGAATTTTCCATATCCATTTTGCAGTGAGGTGATCAGATTTGCTGATGATATGTATTGACATGAATGCCGGTATTCAAAAATCATTAAATAAACAAACAAATAAACAAATAAATAAATGATACAAAATTATTCAACGTTTTCATTACTGGCAGACGGCCGGTTATGAAAACTGATGCTGAGTTTACCAGTGTCGGTTTTCGTAACCGGCAGCCGCTGCGGGTTCGTGTTAGCAAGGAGGCGCTAGGGGCACACAAGCGACCCTAGCACCTCCTTGCTAGAGTGAACCCCTAAATTCCTTATAGCATGGCGCCCCTCCCCCCCTTGAGGACACCATCCGCGCATCAAGAAAGCTGGCGCTGACTTTTCAGCGCCTGTTTTCCGCGTATTTTTTTGCATCGGCCCCTTAGTCTTGCTAGTGTTAAACCTAGATTTGGCTGGTTAAGTTAAGTGTTAAGCCATGAAAATCAGAGCTAGTAGCCTAAATTTCTCCCCTCCCCTCCCCTCCCCATCACAGTCCTAGCTCCTGGACTACATACAATTTTAGCAGATAGAATTATCTTCCTATTGAAACACAGGGGGCTAAATTTAAACAGCCAGCCTAGTTGGTTTTCAAAGGCTTTGATCTAGCTGGCTAAGTCTTAATTCAGCCACCTGGATTCTTTGAAAATGACCCCTTTGCATCCTGGTTTAAAAAAAAAAACTTTGCTGGAACATACAGGAAAACTAATGAAATGGACTGTCTGGGGAAATCTTTCTCCCCCTCCCCCTCTCTTCCCCCTACATGTGTGGGGATGGTGTGCGTGGTAGAGAATGTGTGAATTGATGTCAGAAGGTGAGTGGGGGTATGTTGGAGAGGTGCATTTATTGAAAAGATGAGTTTTGGGTGTGTGTGCCAGGGGTGTATGGGGAGCACTTCCCCATCCTGCCTTTCTCCCTATCCCTCTTCTCCCGTGTGTGTGTGTGTGTGTGTGTGTGTGTGTACATGCGCGCGCACACTCCTTCCCCCTCAGTCGCTCCACTTTCTCCTCACCTCCTTGCATTCTACAAAATCATGAAATGACTTGAACAGGTAAATGTAAATCGGTTATTTACTTTCTCAGACAATGAAAAGACTAAGGGGCACTCCATGAAGTTAGCAAGTAGCTCATTTACAACAAATCGGAGAAAATTCTTTTTCACTCAATGCATAATTAAGCTCTGGAATTCACTGCCAGAGTACGGCAGTTAGTGTAACTGGATTTAAAAAAGGTTTGGATAAGTTCCTAGAGGAGAAGTCCATTAACTGTTATTAATTAATAAGCAATAGTAGCTTGATATTTATTTAATGTTTGGGTACTTGCCAGGTACTTGTGACTTGGATTGGTCACTGTTGGACCAGGATACTGGGCTTGATTGACCCTTGGTCTGACCCAGTATGGTATATCTTATGTTCTTATTCTTATTGATAAATAATGCATTAGCATGCATCTTAGAATGGGTTCCTAAGTAGTCTACAACAGCCCTTATGCATCATAAGAGAAGCTTTTTAGAATATTTTAACTCTATTATTTCAAGCACTTACCAACTTTTAAAATTCCTTATTAATCTGTATTAATTTATTTTATATTTATTGCAATATATAAATACACAAGAATATCAGGTAAAAAGCAAAGAACACATGAACATCAGATCCAATCAATTATGTCATAAAACAATTATCAATGTATTCTTTCTTGAATCCTCTTTCCAGAAAGGCAGGGATCACCATAACTACAATAAAATAGAAATAATCATGAGAATGGGTGCAGAGCAAAACTATGACAGTTCACATTTCAACCCAACATAAAAAAAAGTTATATTCAAATTCTGGAGTCACCTCAGCAAATAAAAACCCCCAAAAAACCCAAGACTCCCTCCACTGCTAAACATTTTGTGAAGTAACACAAACCCCTGCAAAAAAAAAAAAAAGCACCTTGAACCTTGCCATACCATATCATAACAGCGCTGACTCTCAGGACTCCAATAACAGCAAACTTCTTGAAAAGAAGCAATGCAAATACTACACCAGGTCCTAGAACATTAATACATCACCTACTGGGATAACAGAACAAGCCAGACTGCTACAAACGTCTACAGAGAAGCTACACGCTAGCAGCAATATTGCACCTCAGTCACCCACACTGACCCTTACCTAATACAGAAATAAGGGGCTACAATTTAGAAATAGAAACAAGCAGACAAAACTGAAATAGAAAGCCTGAGAAACCAGACTCTGAACAGTGGAAAGCTAAAAAGCAAAATACCAAATTATAAGAAATTATATACCCAAAGATGGCATATTCCAATTGCTAAAATTTCAAAATAGTTTTTTTATATCTTTGTTGTCTGATCTTTTTATTTTTCTAATCAGTTGGTCCAGATCTCTTTTTCCACTTTCCCCTTGTCAATCTTTTCCTAAGACTTTCTCCAGGGTCATTCTACTCTTTCTGTTTCTTCTCTCTCCTATCCTTTTCCCTTCCGCTCTGTTATGACTGTCCCTGCCCGATGTCTCCACTCCGCCCTCTTTACCTCTTTGGCGATTCCTCCCGTGGTTGATGGACGTCTGGCTGCCGCGGCGTCTGCTTGCCGTCCTCTCCAGCGTCCCCGGTCCAGCTTGGGCGCTGCATCCCGCCATGTTCTTCAGCTGCCATAAGGCGCATGCGCCGCGCGGCCCTGCTTCTTATTCCTTCTTTGGTGCGAACCTCAGGGGCGTCCCCCTGTGATGACGCCACGCATCCTGGATACAAAAGCCTACTCTGTTCGCTAGCTAATCGAGTTAGCAAGGGGGTGGGATTCGCTCTCCGTACCTAGCTACTCTGCCTCTCCTTAATTGGACTTACTCTATCGGGGTACCCACTCCTCGGGGGCCTCTCTCTTTTCTTTCAGGTCACTGTCTCGAACCGGTATTCACTCCTTGAGGGCCCATGTTACTGGACTCGCTGCCTGAGCTCACTTCTGCTTGGAAGAAACTGCTGCCTACACCATCAGTGAGTTACTATCTATATTCTCTCAGAGCTGTTCCCTGGAACCAGGTACTCACTCCTCGAGGGCCGGCCTCTATTCCAGCTTCTGTGTTACCTTCCGGGAGAAACCGCTGTGTGAGTAATCAACCAATGAGGCTCTATACCAGAACCCTGTGTATGCTCCACTGTTCTCACTATCTCATTTCTCTCCACTACAGTACAGTTATTGAGGGATCACTGTTCCAGTGTCCTGAGGGACTACAAGCCCAGCCGGGCTTTATCTCTACTCACTACTGCCACCTCTGTTGGCTTCTCAACTCTGTTTAATAAAAGATAATTCTGTGTTGTGTGTCCTAAAGCTGAGCCTGACCTGTGGCCCCTCACGGGACTTCCCCCCGTGGGCGTGGTCATCTGCCACAGTGTTCAAGGGTCCACCCAAAACCTTACAAACAATAATACGCTCACACATACAGAAAGGTTCATACTTTCTCTCTCAGACTCCCTTACACACACAACTCTCACTCTCACATGTTCTACCACACACACAAGCTTTCACTCACATACCCATCCTCCCATTCTCACACACAAACATAAAACACCCAGGCTCCCATTCTTACACACACACACACACTCACACACATAGGCTCCCATTCTCACATACAAACACATGCTCCAGTTCTCTCTCTCACATACACACACTGATATAATTCAGAACGCTGGTTCAGAACTTTGGCTCATTCAGCCATTCCCAGAATCCTCAGCTGGTTGAGTCACACTGACACTGTTGAAATACAGTGAATTTCTGACCCTCTCAGACTCAAGAATGTAGAAGATCTGGGAAACTTGTATGCTCTGTAAAGCCTATAATTAAAGGCCAGGTGGACATCAATGGCAATATTTAACTCATAATACAAGAAAGCTGGGTTCTCACGAAACCAAAATACAAGCTTGTGTCTCACAGATGCCTATCTCAACTGCAGGAGCCAGGTAAACAAAGATTCCCTGAGGTTACAGTTTTAATTAAAGTCCTGGCACCAGCAACAGAATTCAGGCCTACTCTCTATTCAGAACACAGACCTACTATCTGTTTACACACCACAGAAGATCAAAAGGAGATCAGAAGAAACAAAGTGCATCAAAGCCATGTTGATAAAGGAACTTTTATGGTGGGAGGGTGGTTTCAGGATAGACGTTTAGATGGAGAAAAAGTCTCAATGGGTGAATGATCCTTTGACAAGCATTTGTTCTATGTATGTGTTTAACTATAAAAGAAGGGTCACTCCCTGTATTCACTGAGATGCTGGTCATTTTGAAAGACAAAGGGCACCCAGTATCTAGCATCTCCCAGGAACACTTTTAATGCCAAATAAAATTTACTTTATACCATTTACGGAGTCTAAGTGTTCTTGTGGCCCTGGCCCTAAGTACAGAAAATTATGTACAACACACACACACACACACACACACACACACACACAAACCACCCACGCCCCCAATCACAAACACATACACTAAACACCCGTGCCCATAATCTTTCACACACACATACACACACCCAGACTCCCATTCTCATTCACATACCCAGGCTCCCATTCTCACACATAGACAGGATCCCATTCTCACATACACCCAAGCATCCATTTTCAGGCACAAACACCTACACTCAAGCTCCCATTCTTACATGCAAGCACCAGGGCTCACTGCCAAACCCGCAGCCACAGGGAGGAGCTCCAGCTGTGGCTTTACTCTGGCAGGCCTTCTTCTTCGCTGCCACGGGGATAGGCTCTTGTGGTGGCCTTGCTTCGGCAGGCTCTCTCCTTCTTCAGCCACTGCCATGAATGAGTTGGTCGTGGCCATTCTTCATGCCTTGTTTGGTGTCAGACAGCCCTGGTCTAAATGGTTCATAAAGGAAGAAGTAAGGATTATCTACTGGAAACGTATGAGAGCTGTGGACTTGAGATTCATTTAAGTATTTTGGACTAAATATCTACCCATTCCACGATGGGGAACAATATGGGACTTTAGGTTTATTTGACTGGGAGAAGGAATTAACTTTCTACTCATGTTATAATGAGAAGAACTTCACAATAAATTCAACTGATTGGCAAGGAGAAGGAACTAAATTATTCAAGGAAATGGCTTTTTTCATCTAAAGACATTTGCTGAAAGTTGAAAGTCACAAATTTATTTAGAATTCTGATTGTAAATCAATTGGACAGTAACATCAAGAACTGTAAAGAACTTTTCATTCCATTCTACTAAATTATCAGTAAAATTGAGCTGGAAACAGATCAGCTTCCAGCATGATCACTGCTGCTGTCCAGGGCCAGTGCTTCCATTAGGCAAATTATGCGGACACCTAGAGCGCCAAAACTTGTGGGGGGCAAAATCCCACCAGCATGAGACCCAGAGAGGGACAGTCAATATTCCAAAGAAGGGAGCAGTGTGCTGGAGCTGCCACCAATAGGTAAGTTGGGAATGGGGAGTGTATGACTGAATATTCTTCTAGCACGCCAAATACTCTTGCAGTGGCCCTGCTATTGACCATTTGACTTGATCATCATTGCTGTTTACTAGGGACCTAAAGGGTGACTTTGTGTAAAGCAACACAAATGAGCCTAGAAGTTAATATCTCCCCACCCCACTCTCTCTATGAATTCTGGAAACTGATATATATAGATATAGATATATATATTCTGAGATATATTCTCAACACTTTGATTTTCCCTCGACTAACAACTGAGCTAGGCTGTGCTTTTTATACCGTATCTATGGATGGATTTTATAATTGATTTTCAGACTATTCTGCAAACAGCATCTTCCAATGCCATGGATAACATCAGTGCTAGAAAGAACTAAAAAGTGATTAAGAAAATGCTACCACTGTAAAAGTTATTCGCCAAGTAGCATTTATTGCTCTGCAAACTGTAGACGGGCAGCAATCTTATGCTTTGCTAGTAACAGGAAACATTGCACACTAGTAATGAGCTAGCACTTGCTCTAGCCAAAAAAACCCCCATCCAACCAAAAACCAAAGCTAAAATTTTCATTTCTGCTCGTATTTTTTTTCTCTGATTAATAAACACATGGTATATACACTGGGTGAATAGAACTAACTCCTCTATAAGTACTGTATCATTTAATTCAAAAAGAGGATAGCATATATCTTTTAATCATTTATTAATACAAAACTTCATTAGATAATTTCAAAAATGTGTCCAATTTAAAACAACACACACATCCCTACACACTCATACCTTAAAAATATACATTTCAAGGAAGGTACACATAAAAACCCCTTTAATACCCGTAATAACTTGATACAAAAACCATTATACCCTGTGGGAAAAACCCACTTACAGTCTATCTATACACATTTATCTACGACGAACAAACTCCTCGAGTGTCTCCTTCCTTCTTGGCGCTATGTTTGAATTTATGTCTGGCTTGTCTCGATGTTATCAACCCCCAACAAGCGGCCCCTGTTTCGCAATCGTTTGCTTCCTCAGGGGGAAAAACCTCTGAGAAAACCAAACGAAACATAACATTAAAAATCAGGACACATTCCCATATTACAATTCTGTCTTTAACATAATTTCAAAAACTCAAACAATCCCAAACCATTACCACCTCAACACTTACCCGACCAGGACTCTACTGTGCTCACTTTCAACCTGAATCTCAAACTGTTTCCAACACGGACTTTTTCATATCGAGTGTGATATTGCAACAAGGGAATTCCATCTGTAACATATCCATATTTATACCTATAAGGTACTATAATTTCAAAACTCCTACACTATTCCATTATACCCCTATTGAAACTCACATACCTTACAAACATTTTTTCAATCTCTCTTCAGCGGCAAAAAACGCCAAACATTTTTTCAATCTCTCTTCAGCGGCAAAAAACGCCAAACATTTTTTCAATCTCTCTTCAGCGGCAAAAAACGCCAGAAGGTGAACCACCCTCTTACGTTGCGTCAAAGTATGTTGACCCTATGCTAACAACTCAAAGCTTTATTGTGCCGCATCAACCACCACTCCCTTCTACGTCTCTTCAACGTCAAAAACGCACAAAGGTAAACCACCCTCTTACGCTGCATCTCTTCAACGTCAACATCGCACAAAGGTAAACCACCCTCTTACGCTACATCAATGTGTGTTGACAATTCCAAATTTTATTATACCACAGCAACAACCTCTCCCATATACATTCTTAATGTAAAGAAACGTGTGTGCGCAACCACGCCCCCCACCAGATCAAAACCTATGCACCCTCTCCTACAAATTCAAACAACGTAATGGAAAACAACACATTCAATATCACTAGCAAAATGAAATGTCTGCCCTACTACATTCAAAAGAATGCTCCTTCCACTATAAACCTCGGCAACCTGCCTAACTCCATTACCCAATCCTCAGGTATAAATCCACCACACCCCTCCTTTAAGATATCCATAGTATAGCATGGGATCCGAAATAACGCTCTAAAAACAAGCCTGCCACTCAATTTCAGCATTTAAACCAGTCGGCAACAACGTCTGCCACTTGAATATACATTGTTGCTCCCATTTAATCAATAAACGATGCACATCACCCTCTTTACTAACACATTGTCTGATAACAAAGTATCTAACATCTTCCACAGTATGTCCCATCTGTAGCCAATGTGTTACCAATGGGGCGAATTCCTTTTTTGTTCTAATACAACTTTTGTGTTCTATTATCCTCTGTCTAATGGCTCTAGTCGTGTGGCCAATGTATATCATGTCACAAGGGCAAACTATTGCATAAACCACTTGCTCAGAAGAGCATGTATAACGACCTCGTAATTCATATGGGACTGACAACGTTTTACATCGATATTGTTTAATTAGTAAAACGTTATTGCATACTGAACAGTGTCCACACTGGAACTGACCCATGACAGTAGTATCTGTATCCACTAGTTTTCTGTATTTCAATCGTTGTCTTAAATTTCTACCCTTCTTGGTAGCAAATATGGGTGGCTCAGAAAAACCCGGTAATGCCGATATGATCCTCCATTGTCTCTTAATACTCTGTTTAATGGCTGTAGTTTTCGTGGAATATGGAAGGGTGCATACCACTCTAGAAATCTTATCTTTAACCTGCACTGATAACAAATTGTCACGATTAGCAAACAGTCCCCTTTTATACGCTTTCTTAATGATCCTTTTACTATAACCCCTCTCCGCAAAGCGGTTGGATAACTCTAGAGCTTTGACTTTGTACTCCTCCACAGAGGAGCACAACCGTCTATATCTAAGGAATTGACCTGCTGGGATGTTCTCTTTTAACCTGCGGGGATGAAAACTCTTCGCATGGAGTAAGGTGTTCCTATCTGTGGGTTTCTTGAAAACTGATGTCTCAAAGTGGTTCCTACATCTGGTGATAGCTATATCCAAAAATGGTACCTTCATTCTATCTTTCACAAATGTGAATTGTAAGTTGACATCACACATATTCATGTAATTGCAAAATTCAGCTAATGTCTCATCATCACCGGTCCATATAAAGAACAGGTCATCAATATACCGCTTCCAGGTTGTAATCTGGGTAAAAAAATCAGAGGAATATATATGAGAATCTTCATATCGGGCTACATACAGCCCTGCTACAGTTGGTGCTAAAGGGGATCCCATAGGGATACCCCTCACCTGTTTATAATAAACCCCCTCGAACCGGAAATAACTCTCAGTTAACACAAGCTTAACCAGTTGCATTAACAATTTATGTTTCCGATAAGAAAAACCCATATCGTCCAAGATAGTTCGTACTATCAAAACCGCCTCTGACTGCGGTATATTGGTATAAAGAGATGAGATGTCGGCTGTAACCAACCATTGTGCTGTAGATGCCAATGTATCAGTTAAACTGGATAAAAAATCCATGGAGTCCCTCACATAAGACTGTACCTGAACGATTTTTGTTTGAAGTAAGCTATCAATGTATTTAGCTATGGGCTCAAAAATAGACCCAATGCCCGACACTATAGGCCTACCCGGAGGCCGCTCCAAAGATTTATGAATCTTAGGGACCGTGTAAAAATACGGCACAGAAGGATGTGCTTGAAACAACCACTTGAATTCCTGTTTAGAAATAACTCGCTCTTTTAAGGCCTGATCTAATAATTCCTTAATTCTAATACATAGTATATCTGTAGGGTCCTGCCCCAAAACAATGTATGTGGAAGTGTCCATTAATTGTTGTAATGCTTCTTCTTGATACAAAACAGTATCTAAGACGACCACAGCTCCTCCCTTATCTGCTGCAGTTATTACTATAGAGGAATCAGATTGTAATTCACCAATAGCTTCATATTCCACTCTACTCAAATTGTATTTGAGGATTTCTTGTTCAGATTCAATCTGAACCAAATCGTCCAATACTAAATGTTCAAAAGCAACTATAAGCGGATGTGGAGGGACCAGAGGCATCCAAGTGGATGCACGATATAATTTTTTATCAGACTCATTATCAATATCTCTAGGGCCAAAAAAGTCCCTTAATCTAATGCGCCTAAAAAATCTCTGCAACTCTACTCTAGTATCAAAAGGGGCATGTCTCTCCGACGGAACAAAGGTCATTCCTTTACTCAAAACTGATATCATTTCCTTAGATAGTCTTTTATTGGAAATATTAATAACTATATTAGCATCTTTCTCCACATTATCCCTTAATAACGTCGATATCGATGGATCCCCCCCTTTTGTAGATTTCTTTGTCCTGTATCTCCTTGTGTCTGTTTCATCTGCGAGCGTAAAAAAGGCACTCGCTGATTACCATCCCCAGATACAGCTCTTTCCCCCGATCCCGCTTGAAATGTAACCCTCCTAGGAGGGATCTCTTCCCCTGTTTTATCATCATCGGAAGAGTCTCCAGAAGATGAAAAGCCGGCTCGTGGTCTAGTATTGTATTTTTTACCCTTTTGCATCCAAGCATACACATACCCCTGGGTATAATCCCTCTCATCCCTGTAATATTTACTCAGTTTAACCTTTTTTATCTCTTCTCTAAAGGTATCCAACTGTTTTTGGTAGTCCTCTAACTGTACATCATAACCCTCAATAGGGCATGAACTGGCTATACTCTGTAATTCCTTAGAAGCCGATTCATTAATCTCAACCACTTCCTCCTTAATGTATGAAATAGTGAGCAGCATAAGATCGTATGAACACTTGCTTAGTATAGCGTTCCATTTAGCCACAAAATTATCATTGTTTGAATAAAACGAGGGTGCTTTGTTCATTCTCAATCCGCGTGGTATGCGCTTAACGTGGCAATATTCTGAGAGGGTCTTCGCATGCAACTCCATGCGTATCAATTTCTTACTCAACTTCATATAAGACTCCCAATCCGCCTCCACCACTGGCTCCACTGTCTCTGAATCAAGTAAACGCAACCCTGACAGAATATCCTGAGCCGCCTGGTCTGTGAAACTCCACATGGAGTCCTCCATATTATAACCCACCCAAAAGGTTAGGTAACCGTACAAGGTATATACACTGGGTGAATAGAACTAACTCCTCTATAAGTACTGTATCATTTAATTCAAAAAGAGGATAGCATATATCTTTTAATCATTTATTAATACAAAACTTCATTAGATAATTTCAAAAATGTGTCCAATTTAAAACAACACACACATCCCTACACACTCATACCTTAAAAATATACATTTCAAGGAAGGTACACATAAAAACCCCTTTAATACCCGTAATAACTTGATACAAAAACCATTATACCCTGTGGGAAAAACCCACTTACAGTCTATCTATACACATTTATCTACGACGAACAAACTCCTCGAGTGTCTCCTTCCTTCTTGGCGCTATGTTTGAATTTATGTCTGGCTTGTCTCGATGTTATCAACCCCCAACAAGCGGCCCCTGTTTCGCAATCGTTTGCTTCCTCAGGGGGAAAAACCTCTGAGAAAACCAAACGAAACATAACATTAAAAATCAGGACACATTCCCATATTACAATTCTGTCTTTAACATAATTTCAAAAACTCAAACAATCCCAAACCATTACCACCTCAACACTTACCCGACCAGGACTCTACTGTGCTCACTTTCAACCTGAATCTCAAACTGTTTCCAACACGGACTTTTTCATATCGAGTGTGATATTGCAACAAGGGAATTCCATCTGTAACATATCCATATTTATACCTATAAGGTACTATAATTTCAAAACTCCTACACTATTCCATTATACCCCTATTGAAACTCACATACCTTACAAACATTTTTTCAATCTCTCTTCAGCGGCAAAAAACGCCAAACATTTTTTCAATCTCTCTTCAGCGGCAAAAAACGCCAAACATTTTTTCAATCTCTCTTCAGCGGCAAAAAACGCCAGAAGGTGAACCACCCTCTTACGTTGCGTCAAAGTATGTTGACCCTATGCTAACAACTCAAAGCTTTATTGTGCCGCATCAACCACCACTCCCTTCTACGTCTCTTCAACGTCAAAAACGCACAAAGGTAAACCACCCTCTTACGCTGCATCTCTTCAACGTCAACATCGCACAAAGGTAAACCACCCTCTTACGCTACATCAATGTGTGTTGACAATTCCAAATTTTATTATACCACAGCAACAACCTCTCCCATATACATTCTTAATGTAAAGAAACGTGTGTGCGCAACCACGCCCCCCACCAGATCAAAACCTATGCACCCTCTCCTACAAATTCAAACAACGTAATGGAAAACAACACATTCAATATCACTAGCAAAATGAAATGTCTGCCCTACTACATTCAAAAGAATGCTCCTTCCACTATAAACCTCGGCAACCTGCCTAACTCCATTACCCAATCCTCAGGTATAAATCCACCACACCCCTCCTTTAAGATATCCATAGTATAGCATGGGATCCGAAATAACGCTCTAAAAACAAGCCTGCCACTCAATTTCAGCATTTAAACCAGTCGGCAACAACGTCTGCCACTTGAATATACATTGTTGCTCCCATTTAATCAATAAACGATGCACATCACCCTCTTTACTAACACATTGTCTGATAACAAAGTATCTAACATCTTCCACAGTATGTCCCATCTGTAGCCAATGTGTTACCAATAGGGCGAATTCCTTTTTTGTTCTAATACAACTTTTGTGTTCTATTATCCTCTGTCTAATGGCTCTAGTCGTGTGGCCAATGTATATCATGTCACAAGGGCAAACTATTGCATAAACCACTTGCTCAGAAGAGCATGTATAACGACCTCGTAATTCATATGGGACTGACAACGTTTTACATCGATATTGTTTAATTAGTAAAACGTTATTGCATACTGAACAGTGTCCACACTGGAACTGACCCATGACAGTAGTATCTGTATCCACTAGTTTTCTGTATTTCAATCGTTGTCTTAAATTTCTACCCTTCTTGGTAGCAAATATGGGTGGCTCAGAAAAACCCGGTAATGCCGATATGATCCTCCATTGTCTCTTAATACTCTGTTTAATGGCTGTAGTTTTCGTGGAATATGGAAGGGTGCATACCACTCTAGAAATCTTATCTTTAACCTGCACTGATAACAAATTGTCACGATTAGCAAACAGTCCCCTTTTATACGCTTTCTTAATGATCCTTTTACTATAACCCCTCTCCGCAAAGCGGTTGGATAACTCTAGAGCTTTGACTTTGTACTCCTCCACAGAGGAGCACAACCGTCTATATCTAAGGAATTGACCTGCTGGGATGTTCTCTTTTAACCTGCGGGGATGAAAACTCTTCGCATGGAGTAAGGTGTTCCTATCTGTGGGTTTCTTGAAAACTGATGTCTCAAAGTGGTTCCTACATCTGGTGATAGCTATATCCAAAAATGGTACCTTCAGAGCAATGGTACCTGCAGAGCAATAAATGCTACTTGGCGAATAACTTTTACAGTGGTAGCATTTTCTTAATCACTTTTTAGTTCTTTCTAGCACTGATGTTATCCATGGCATTGGAAGATGCTGTTTGCAGCAGTTAAAGCAGTTAAAGACAGAATTGTAATATGGGAATGTGTCCTGATTTTTAATGTTATGTTTCGTTTGGTTTTCTCAGAGGTTTTTCCCCCTGAGGAAGCAAACGATTGCGAAACAGAGGCCGCTTGTTGGGGGTTGATAACATCGAGACAAGCCAGACATAAATTCAAACATAGCGCCAAGAAGGAAGGAGACACTCGAGGAGTTTGTTCGTCGTAGATAAATGTGTATAGATAGACTGTAAGTGGGTTTTTCCCACAGGGTATAATGGTTTTTGTATCAAGTTATTACGGGTATTAAAGGGGTTTTTATGTGTACCTTCCTTGAAATGTATATTTTTAAGGTATGAGTGTGTAGGGATGTGTGTGTTGTTTTAAATTGGACACATTTTTGAAATTATCTAATGAAGTTTTGTATTAATAAATGATTAAAAGATATATGCTATCCTCTTTTTGAATTAAATAATAAACACATGGACCATAATGAAATATTGCATGTGTATCTGTAGCTAGATTTCAGCAGACTTCATAATATGGTCTGCTACAGCAAACTGGGCGCAATTTGCATGCATGGTCTGCTACAGAAATTCAGATGTTGCAATGTTGCATTGGTTATGCAGTTACAATGGATGATTTTAATGATAGGTTACAAATTGTAATTAATAGATCAGAAATTTCATTTTTTAGTTCCTTCAGTACCCTAGGATGCATACCATCCTGTCCAGGTGATTTGCTATTCTTTAGTTTGTCAATCTGGCCTACTACATTTTCCAGGTTCACAGTGATTTCATTCAGTTCGTCTGACTCATCACCCTTGAAAACCATCTCCGGAACTGGTATCTCCCCAACATCCTCATTAGTAAACACGGAAGCAAAGAATTCAATTAGTCTTTCTGCAATGGCCTTATCTTCTCTAAGATCCCCTTTAACCCCTCAGTCATCTAATGGTCAAACTGACTCCCTCACAGTTTTCTTGCTTCTGATGTATTTAAAAAAGTTTTTATTATGAGCTTTTGCCTCTATGGCCAACTTCATTTCAAATTCTCTCTTCACCTGCCTTATCAATGTTTTACACTTAACTTGACAATGCTTATGTTTTATCCTATTTTCTTCAGATGGATCCTTCTTCCAATTTTTGAAGGATGTTTTTTTGGCTAAAATAGCCTCTTTCACCTCACCTTTTAACCATGTTGGTAATCGTTTTGCCTTCCTTCCGCCTTTCTTAATGTGTGGAATACATATGGACTGCGCCTCTAGGAATGTATTTTTAAACAATGTCCATGCCTGTTGAACACTTTTAACCTTTGCAGCTGCACCTTTCAGTTTTTTTCTATTTTCCTCATTTTATCAAAATTTCCCTTTTGAAAGTTTAGTGTTAGAGCTGCAGATTTACTTATTGTCCCCCTTCCAGTTATTAGTTTAAATTTGATCAATTTATGATCACTGTTGCCAAGTGGCCCCACCACCGTTACCTCTCTCACCTAATCCTGCGTTCCACTAAGAATTAAATCTAAAATAGCTCCCTCTCTTGTTGGTTCCTGTGGGGGAGGTGAATGGTATAGGTGAAGCTCCAGCCTGTCCCACTTCAGGGCATGTTCGCCAGCTGTCGGTGTAAGCCCTGTAAGTTTGCCTATGAGCCTGCGTCAACTACACCACAGGACCAAGAGCTCATACCCACGTCACTCGTCACCGTAATGAATTACCCAGGGGTAATTCTTTTAAAAAGAAATTAGTACCGTGTTCAGCCCTGGATTTGTCAATAGGCACCCATTATACATTTGATTAGGATGACAAACATTTAGGGGCAGCAGGCTGGCTAAGATTTGTTTCCTTCCAGCTCTGCTGAATCTCATTTAGCAGAGAACAGCCTTCTGCTACCCTGTAACAGACCCTTACAGGAGATGGTGGGATAAAAACACAAAATGTGCCTAGAAATGGTAAAATTCAAAATCTATTGTAATCACCCTTAGGCACCAAACTGTCTCGGTCACTGTCACGTTTGTAGCCAGATGGTAAGGCTATTGGGGTTTCTGCTTTTAAAGATGGTATGGACATAGTGTATGTGTGTATCTGTCTATCAGAGCATTTCTGCATGTGTGTGACTGTGAGAGCATGTCAGCGTCTGTGTGAGAACATGTCAGTGTCTGTGTGTGTGTGTGTGTGTGTGTGTGCGCATGTTCTGTGATTGAGCATGTGTGTATGTTGAGAGAGAGGAGAAAGGTTATGAGCAACAACCCCACTCCTCTCCCCGCTAATCCAGACATTCTCAGGGCATCTGAAAATCAAAAGATCCCAGGTACGAACAGCAGGGGATTTTTTTTTAAATCCTTTTTAAGTTTTAAATATTGGATGGTGTTTGTGTTTGCTGTTTTGAAATATTTTATTGGTCTTTGGAAATTTTATATGAGTTTTAAATGTTTTTCTAGGTTATTCTTTTTGTCAGCTCTTTGAAATATTATTTGTATTAGTATGGTTTTACATCTATTGATTATTTATATTTCCTGTTTTTATTGTTTGGTGTTTATGAGGAATTGTAAAGCTTCTGTTTTTCCATTGTTGCACTGCATACATAGTCTGGCTTGTTGCAGTTTACAATTCAGTTGTTTATCTACTAGTTTGTACTTTATGGTCACTTTATTTTGCATTTGGTGAGGGTCTGTTTGTATTTTGCAGGTGTGACTGAGCTGACGTATTCTGCTAGTGTGTACTGTGTAGGCCCTGTGTAGGGATCTATAACAGCTTGGCTTTTTCTGTTTTCCTAATAATAGGTGTATTAGGGTTCTGGGGTTTTGTGTAATAATTGTGGTGTTGCGTTTTCATAAGTAGGGTTGTTAGTGTTTGGATGCTGGCAGTTATTGCAGTTTTGGTATGGGAGATTTACTATATTGAAATGTTAATTCAGTTTACTTGTGGCTTTCAAGGACCGAGCCCATAACTATTACACATTACAGTAAACCCAATATCAATTTCAAGGATCTTTTTTTTATTTTTTTGCAGGGTTTTACAACACTGCATGTAAATATAATATACATGCTATAAAATAATTATATTTTTATCTCAGAAGACTGTACTTTAAATGTTCATATAAAATCTATTATTATAAATGCATAATATTTAATTGTGTGCGGGGTGGGTGTGACTAGGTTGGGGGTGGGGCGGTAAGCTATAAGTTTCACCTAGGACGCCTAATACCCTTGCAACAAACCTGCCTGGAATGCTCTAACTTCTCTGACTAACTTTTAGCTGGCTAAAAAGCTGGATAAGTAAAAGATGTTTAGGCTGACAGGAAATTTAAAATCTCTGTTTGTTTGGCTAAGTCCTAGAAGCTTATCATCTCCCTGCCTAATACATGCCAGGGAGGTGGGGAGAGCGTTGTGCCATGCCCTACCCACTGAGATACTCTGGTTACTGCCACAGAGGGACACCAGGGCTACACAAGCATACTTTTGGATTTTAAAAAGTAGGTGTGTAAATTTTCACCAGTAATTTATGTTTATTTATTTATTTTATTTTATTTATTTATAAACTTTTTTATACCGGTGTTTGTAGAGGTACATCACGCCAGTTCACATTATAACAAAAGTACTGAAATTACATGATAACAGGGAAGAGGGAAGGGGGCAACATAGTAAAGCACAGAAGTACAGCTCAGATGCAACAACAAATGTTTCGCGAATATAACGAAAAAGTAAATAACGAAACAGCAGCAAAGGTGACTGAACGGAGTAACAATTCAAAGGTTATGACTGTCGTAAGAATTGCTGTATCAAACTAAATAACATTTCAAGAGTTATAGCTGAAATGAGTAACAATGTATTCCAGAAAGGGGGCTGGTTCAAGCATTATAAGAATTATAGCTGAAATGAGTAACAATGTATTCCAGAAAGGGGGCTGGTTCAAGCATTATAAGAATTATAGCTGAAATGAGTAACAATGTATTCCAGAAAGGGGGCTGGTTCAAGCATTATAAGAATTATAGCTGTAATGAGTAACAATGAGTTCCAGGGGGGGGGGGGGAACAGGTTCAGGGGGGGTTCTTGGGGTGGAGAGGTGAGCAGCCTAGAGGAATAAAATTGGAAAGATGAGAGACTAATCAGGATAGGCTTGCTGAAAGAGCCATGTCTTAAGTTTCTTTTTGAATTTGATTGAGCAGGTCTCCAAGCGGAGAGACGTGGGCAAGGTGTTCCATCGTGTTGGGCCTGCAATAGATAAGGCGCGGTCTCTAGTTGAGGAGAGGTGTGCTATTTTTAGGGCAGGCACATGCAAGGTACCTTTATGGGCAGTTCTTGTGGGTCGATTTTGCTGTACAGCGCTGAAGAGTATATCAAGCCAATGGGAATTATGAGAGTGAATGGATTTATGTATAATGGTAAGAATTGTGTAAGTTATTCTATGGGGTATGGGGAGCCAGTGGAGGTCCTTAAGGATGGGGGTGATGTGGTCTGTTTTGCGTGCGTTACAGACGATTCTGGCAGATGCGTTTTGCAAGATTTGCAGAGGTTTTATAGTGGAGTAAGGGAGTCCTAGGAAGAGAGAATTACAATAATCAAGCTTCGAGAGCAAGGACGTCTGGATCACTGTACGGAAGTCCTGGGTGTGTAGTAGTGGCTTGAGTTTTTTTTAGGGTATTAAGTTTGAAAAAGCCATTTTTAAGTATAGAGCTCACATATTTTTTCATGTTTAGCTGTTGATCAATTGTGACTCCAAGATCTCTTACAGAAGGTTGCTCGGTGATAGACTTGCAGGCAGGGTCGAGAGATGGAAGAGATTCAGGGGGCGTGTGGGGAGAGATGAGGAAGAGCTCAGTTTTGTTTGTGTTCAGGGCAAGGTGGAGGTTGGTGAGAAGGGAATTTATGGAAGTAAGGCAGTCTTCCCAGTGTTTTAGTGCGTCAGTAATGGAGTTGTGGATGGGGATGATGATCTGGACATCATCTGCGTAAAGGTAGAATTTGAGGTTAAGGTCAGAGAGTAGATGGCATAACGGCGTCAGGTAGATGTTGAACAGAGTGGAAGAAAGAGAAGAGCCTTGAGGGACTCCATGTTGCAGGGCGTTTTAGCAGAGTATGTGGGCGTTTTAGCAGAGTAGATTTGGTGGGATAGTTTTCATAGGGAATTTATGTGCATACATCATAGGGAAGCTCACTGTGGAATTTTTGAAAATTTGGGAGCTGGTGGTGCCATGGGTACTTCTTTACCCATGAATTTTACATCTGCTTTAAAGCACGTGTGGGAGTTTCACACAAAATCCCTGGGCATTCCTTACTGATCCTGCCGACCACCATCCCTGGTTCCACCCCCTTTGTGGCACATTTAAAAGCACTTGCAGAGGTGGAGGACAATTGTCAACGCCTGATTTTTACATGAGAAAAGGATAAAATGCTTATGTTTTATCCTATTTTCTTCAGATGGTAAACTTGTGCATGAAATATTTTATACAACCAGTGGGTGGCATCATAACACACAAATACCAGAAAATATGTGAATACAGGACACTCCCACAACAACAATGTTCCCCAGTCATGGATTTTGGATTTATGTAGTTTGGATTTGTTGTATGTGTTTAATTTATTTGAAACAAACAAACAAAAACAACAAATGAAATTAAAAACAACAAAATGTCAGTTCTAGCCCCACCATAAAAAAAAATGTTTTAAAACTTCTCAGGTTCTCTCTTGATTCCACAAGCCTCCCCCCAGCCAGCACCATTTTGTTGTATGGCAGAATTTCAAAATGGCACCAGGTTCGGTTCAGCCAGCGCCATTGTCTACTACAGCACTGGCAAGGCAGGAGAGACTGGGGATTACTCCTGCCCTATGAAGATGGCAGACATGGGGTGAGAGGTCTAGAGGCTTGGGAGATCAAAGATGGCCTGGGAGGTTTGTTTTGTAGTGTTGAGTGGGGTTTATTTAAAATGCAATGAATGCTAATGACATTTTGCTCATTTTTCCTTTGCTTTGTTTTAAAAACTAACTGAAATGATACAGGAAAGTTTGGTGAAATTTCCTGTTTCATTTCCAATGAAAGCACATCTCTAGTCAGCTTCATTCATGGAATCCTGTCTCCTGCCATGCGAGATAGCCTGTGTGTGAAGGAGTGCCCCTGAAAACCCTCCTTAACCAGTGCTGGACCAGGCATCTAGCCTGGTCCACTTTAAAAGCTAAAGACACAGGTAACTCAGTGGCTGGATCTTCAGAGAACAGGAATAAGAGTTTGGGCCCAGCTCCGAACAGAGAGGCCCTGCGTCTCCAGGAGATGGCAGCTCCTGTTAGAAGGTGAATAATGAATATGAATACTGAAGATAAATGCTGCGATGTGAAGACTGACGATAAATGCTGAGTGTGAATGTGGCTAAAGGTAAGCTACTTTTGTGTGCTCTCCTCTGGGAAGTTACAGATAGAATTTAGCTGGACAAGTGCCCAAATATTCATCTAGCCAGCTAACTTCTGAGTTAGCTGGCTAAATGCTTTTGAATATGGACCTCCCTAAGACTCGAAGAAGGCACAGGATAATCACAGATGAAGTTTAGTTGCAAAATGTGACGTGACAGTGGGAGCCCAACCAAGCAGCATGAGTTTTAAGTGCTGTACTCGAATACTTCAACAGCGAGAAGAGTGCCAGAATAAATGGCAAAGTGATTAACAGGAGGTGCGGCAGCCATGCCGGTACTGGTAGCTATTTGGATTTTTACAGCACTTTGTTGTAAGACATGGGAAGAGAGAGGGGTTAGGTGTGCACTAAATGAGGGATCTTACCTGCACAGCCACCCAAGAGAGAAGAGTACTAAAGAGGAAGATGACAAAAGCTATCTTGGACAGAGATATTTTACAAGTGATAATGCTCCATGGCTGGCAGCTGGGATATAAGCCTAGCAATTTGGGTAGAAATAATTGAGCAGATAGGATGAAGATTGGCTTTTTCTGCCATCATCTTCTATGTTATCCAGAGAGAGGAGAAAGGCTTAAGAGTATGGACTTTAAGAGCTAAAGAAAAACAAAGAAAAACTAGTAAGTTGACATGGAAACATCACTTCTCAGCTGCTGGGTGCCTCTCTCTTGTGCTTAGCAGCAGGACCAGCATACAATTTCATCTGGTTCTTCCTATCTACTCAAAGAGGGCAATGAGCCAACATCTCTGGCCCGGATGCTGAGAACAAGACAAATGTGAATTCAGCAGCAGCCGAACAGGGTAGTTTTCATAACTGTTCGCCTGCAGCGTGCTAATGGGCTAAATGTACTACAGAGTTTCTCCCACTAGGAAAGCTCCCCCATGTGGCTGAATACTAGCGCTGTCTCTTTACTAGGTAGGTTAGTTATCATTTATATTGTATGGTCAACAATTAACCACCATCTGTTGACTTTTCAAGCAATATAGGATCCTATGTACTAAGCAGCCTTCAGGCCAGTTTGTACATTAACAACATTATGCACCCAAGGCTTTAATGTGAATAGTAAGTCCCAAAACAGACTTTGTTAAAAATCTCGCATTTGAGTGGGGAGATCCAAGATGGCATTGAGCCTGTAGCAATCATACAACCAGAGCAACTGGTGCACTATACTCGTGAATATTGCAGTCAACAAAGTGCACTCACACCTTGATTTGGTCAAAGTTCTTCAGATTATTTCATTTATTGTTAGAAACGGTGACTCCTCTCTTATACCCCACAAAATTTAAACATCAAATTTGACAGCAGTCCCCGACACGGTCCCGTGTTTCGCCTGTCGGCTGCTTCGGGGCTGCTCCTGTAAAATATATGACTGATCACCACACAGAATTGTTAAGAATCCCCCCGAAGCAGCCGACAGGCGAAACACGGGACCGTGTCAATAAATGAAATAATCTGAAGAACTTTGACCAAATCAAGGTGTGAGTGCACTTTGTTGACTGCAATATTCATTGAGCCTGTAGCAGCCATCTCTCTGAGCTCTATCCTTCCTGAGAACATTTCTAATATTTTTTTGAATATTTTTCTTATGATGGTCAAAAGAAAGGGGAAAGCAAGGGCTTGCTCTCAGCGCCCCTTCAGCGTTCCTTGAAATGTTTCTGCATTCGTTTTTCTGGCTTTGATTCTTCAGGAGTTTCCACTGCTGGTGCTGGGTTAGAAGCTGCTCCCCTGCTGGGGTGTGATGTATCTCTGATCCCCAAGGAGTGAGCAGTGCCTCCTAACACAGAATGCCTCCCATGTACCAAGCCATTGGGTGCCCTGATCGTTTAAGGGATTGCACTGGCCAGCGCAACTGTAGAAAGGGAAAATTGGCAGAATCCTAGTCTGTTTCGAAAAACTATATTGTAAGAAGTTCATATCCTGCAATTTTTAGACAGTCAATGGATATGTTTAGTGCTTTGAGTTCTGGGATGGCTGTGGGAGTAGAGCGATTAAGAACATAAGAACATGCCATACTGATTCAGACCAAGGGTCCATCAAGCCCAGCATCCTGTTTCCAACAGTGGCCAATCCAGGCCATAAGAACCTGGCAAGTACCCAAAAACTAAGTCTATTCCATGTTACTGTTGCTAGTAATAGCAGTGGCTATTTTCTAAGTCAGGGGTCGGGAACCCATGGCTCGCGAGCCAGATATGGCTCTTTTGAGGGCTGCATCTGGCTCACAGACAGTCGCCACACTTTCCCGCTGACCCAGCTGCTCCCCGGTCCTCCTCCGCCCGGGCTTAAAATGCTGTCAGCCCGGGCAGAACGCGGCAGGACAGCTGGAGTCAGCGGCACCGGCGTGCTCTCTTCTTTCCCCCCCCCCCCCCTGCGGCCCGGAAGAGGAAGTGGAGAGTATCGGGTGCGTGCGCGGCAAGAAGAGGCCACGCTAGTGTGCTCGGCATTGGCCCGAAGAAAAGAAAACTGTGCAGCGCGGCTTGGAGGAAAATGAAGAGCTTCAACCGCGGCCGATGGGATTCCGCCTCCGCGAGGGCTGATTCACTCTCTCTCTCCCCCACCCCGGGAACTCGCGGCAGCAGCAGCCTCCTCCCAACGCTAACCTCCTTCATTTTCAGCCCTCGCGGAGGCGGAGTCCCATCGACCGCGGTTGAAGCTCTCCATTTTCCTCCGAGCCGCGCTGCACAGTCTTCTTTTCTTCGGGCCGATGCCGAGCGCACTAGCGTGGCCTCTTCTTGCCACGCAGGCACCCGATACTCTCCACTTCCTCTTCCGGGCCGCGGGGGGGGCCTGTGTGTGTGTGTGTGTGTGTGTGTGTGTGTGAGAGATTGCATGTATGTGAATGATTGAGAGCCTGTACATGTGAAAGAGAGTATGTCTGTGATTGAGAGCCTGCCTGTGAGAGAGAGAGAGAGCATGAATGTAAGTTTACCATTGGGCACCTGTATGTGTAAGTTTGTGATTGAAAACCTGTTTGTTTGAAAGAGTATGTGTGTATGATTGAGATCCTTTGTGTGTGAGAGAAATCTTGTGTATGTATGATTAAGAGCCTGTGTGTATAAGTAAGAGAGAGATCATGTGTGTCTGTGTGTGAGAGAGCTGGTTTAGGTGATGGAGCATGTGATTGAGAGCCTGTGTTTAAATGAGAGAGAGAGACCATGTGTGTCTGTGTGTGATTGAGAGCTGATTTAGGTGAGGGAGCATGTTAGTATGTGATTGAGAGCCTGTGTGTAAACGAGAGAAAGAGAGGACATGTTTGTAAGCATGTGAATGAGAGTCTGTGTGTGAGAGAAAAAGACAGCATGTATTTATGTGATTGAAAGCCTGTGTGTGTGTGTAAGCGTGAAAAGATAGACAGCATGTGTGTAAATGTGTAATTAAGAGCCTATATAAGTGAGAGAGAAAAAACATGTGTATATGTGAGTACTGAGAGCATGTGTGTATAGGTGTGTCATTGAGAGCCAGTGTGAGAGAGAGCGCTGGTATGTGACTGAGAGAGGAGAAAGTTCCAAGCAAACCACCCCACCTCCTGCTAATTCAGAACAATCTCAGGACACCTGGATATCAAACGTTCCCAGGTATGCAGAGCAAAAAAATTTTTGTATCCTTATTATTTTTCATTACTGGGTCTTTGTGTCTGCTATTTTGAAATATTTTGTTGGTATCTGGAAATGTTTTATATGAGTTTTTTAATTATTGGATATTCCACTCATCAGCTGTTTCAAAATATGTTCTTTTTGTTAGTACAGTTTTACTGCTGATGATTTTATATTTCTTGATTTGTTTTATAAGGATGGGTGATGTTTCTTTTTTCCTTTGTTACACTGCATACAGAGACTCTGGCTTGTTGCAGTTTCCAATTCAGTTTTTTCTGCATGCTTCTTGTTATGCGTTTTGGTCTCTTTATTCTATGTTAGGTGAGGGACAGCACGTGATTCAGGTGAGGTTTTCTGCTGGCGTGTAGTTTCTGTGTTGGACTCTATAGCAGCCTGACTTGGTCCGTTTTCCTAATAGGAGATGTATTAGTGTCTTAAGGTCTGGTGTAATATTTTCAGAGACTTATTGTACTTTAAAAGTGTGATCTTACATAAAATGCACACATTTACTTGTATTTAGTTTTAAACATATTGTATGGCTCTCATGGAATTACATTTTAAAATATGTGGCGTTTATGGCTCTCTCAGCCAAAAAGGTTCCTGACCCCTCTAAGTCAACTTAATTAATAGCAAGTAATGGACTTTTCCTCCAAGAACTTATCCAATCCTTTTTTAAACATAGCTATACTAACTGCACTAATCACATCCTCTGGCAACAAATTCCAGAGTTTAATTGTGCGTTGAGTGAAAAAGAACTTTCTCTGATGAGTTTTAAATGTGCTACATGCTAACTTCATGGAGTGCCCCCTAGTCTTTCTACTATCCGAAAGAGTAAATAACCGATTCACATCTACCCGTTCTAGACCTCTCCTGATTTTAAACAACTCTATCATATCCCCCCTCAGTAGTCTCTTCTCCAAGCTGAAAAGTCCTAACCTCTTTAGTCTTTCCTCATAGGGGAGCTGTTCCATTCCCCTTATCATTTTGGTAGCCCTTCTCTGTACCTTCTCCATCGCAATTATATCTTTTTTGAGATGCGGTGACCAGAATTGTACACAGTATTCAAGGTGCGGTCTCACCATGGAGCGATACAGAGGCATTATGACATTTTCCGTTTTATTCACCATTCCCTTTCTAATAATTCGCAACATTCTGTTTGCTTTTTTGACTGCTGCAGCACACTGAACCGACGATTTCAATGTGTTATCCACTGTGACGCCTAGATCTCTTTCTTGGGTAGTAGCACCTAATATGGAGCCTAACATTGTGTAACTACATCATGGGTTATTTTTCCCTATATGCATCACCTTGCACTTATCCACATTAAATTTCAAATTTAATTCTGACCAAGTGCCTCCATAAGTACTAAATTTAGAAGCGCCAACTGTAAAATGTATTATAAATTACAGGTTTTTTAATTCATATATGCATATGTGACAATTTATCATTTCCATCTGTTATTGTGAGTTTAAAGCACAGCATTAATTTTACCTCCCCCCCCCCTCCCTCCCTTCCCATCCATTACCCAGCATTGTCCTGTCTCTCTCCCAAATAAGCAGCATTTATCTCACTCTTCTCTCTCCCCACACTCTGGTCAGTAGCATCTCCCATCTGTCCCCCAATGCCCAGCAGCAGCATCCTCCCCCTCTTTCTATCTCCCCCACCCTCTGCTCAGCACCCCTCTCTATCCTTCTCCTTAGCAGCATCTATGATCCTTTCCTTTCTTCAACCCCACCCAGAAGCTTCCCCCTCTTTTTCTCTTCTCTTTCCTTCCCTCTCCTCCCTCTTCCTCTTTCTCTTCTCCTCCCTCGCTGCTCCTCCCTCCTGTGGAAGAAACTCCTGCATGCTGTGTTATCTGGTTCTCATGCTCTACAGCTGCCTGATGGTGTTGGCACTTCTGCGCCACAACTAGCACCAGTCTACAAAAGCACTGGGCTGGGAAATGGTGTGAATCCTTTTAGCTCGTTACACCTTACGGCAGGATCCACATTCACTCCAACTTTGTGGTCATCTCTTGGGTTGTCTGTGAAAAGCAAGGAGCACAGTGGAAACTACTACGTTTTTGGACCATGATAAGCGAATTGGAAACACACAAGTTCAGGTGGCAGGATGGGCACCCAAGTTTCAGCATTGCAAGGTGCCAGTTTGGCCCACATAAAGGACAATTTGGTTCTACACTCCAAATTAGAAGCACTGAAGAATGATACTAAGGCTAAGAACTTGCATCTTCCCCAAGCCCAAGCTGTTATCCCTTCAAGAACATTTTAAGAAATTCCTAAGGGAAGTATTTCAAATTACAAGTCAGCGTGCAATTGGGATATCCAAAATGTGCTAGTGGTACATAATGAAAATGTGGCGGAGGGGCACTGGATGCCATCCTCACTACGGACAGCCTAGATGTTTCAGCTTTCTTGGAGTCTTCACTGGATGAGATCACTACTTGGGCAACCCTACTCATCTCTTTTTATTCTGAGATGGGCAAAAGTTTGGTACTGCAGCTATGTTTCAAATATTAAAATGTTTCCTTTTATAGACCAAGAGTTATGGTATTTTCTGATGTAGTACAGGCTACCCAGCTAAGGAGGAAGCTGTCTCTAGAGACAAAAGCGAGGTGATTTCATTGCGTGCCTCCCTTTTTGTTTTTGTCTTTTTGTTTGAAGGTCTTATGCAAGTGTTTGGTTAGTTTCCAAGGGAATAAGTTCATTTTTTATGACCCTTCCTAGCTGGAAAAGCTTTTGCATGATACGGTCTGATGATAATATTTTTCTCTTTTTGTATTTTTGCGTGTAGCTGAGGGATGGGCTCATGACAATGTTTTCATGACTAGTGCAGGTAACTTATAACCTTATTTTCCTATAATTTTTTTTTTCCTTTTGTGTAATTGTTTTGCTGCTCTCTTGTTTATATGCACTTGACACATTCTTGTAATATGGACTTATATATATATAAAGTATTCCGTTTGCTATAATGTTCTTTTCTTCGGTCAGGATTGTGTTTTCCTATGGTTTATTTGTAAATCTGAAGTAATGTTGAGAAATAAAAATAAGAAATAAAAAAAAGCATGTGTAGAGAACCTTAAGAGGAATGTTCCATTGTCACAGGGGAACAGCAGAAGTATTATTGTTGGGTTTTAGCTCCCCCATGTGGGAGACTGGAAATGGTGGAATCTGAAAGTACATAATCCCATGCCACCATGTTAGGGTGTGGATTCTTTAGTTTCCCCTGGTAGGGACAGCATGTTTTATTCTGGCTTCTGTTTTTTTGTTTGTTTCCTAGGGAAAGACCCTTGGACCTCTTGAATGAGGTCTGGGTATGGAAACATAGAAAGGTTGCCCTTACTTGCTTTTAAAATGCCTTTTTGGAACCTTTTTTAGTGTAGCGCCCCCTCAGATTTCTTTCTGCTGCCAAGGGAGAGGGGCTGCACAAGAAGAACCCTCCCCCAACTGCACCAGTGTGTAAGAGGGTCAGAGTGGGGGGTTTGCGGGTTATGTTAGCACCTCTGGGATAATCGATCCAAATGCCCCAATCCTCTCTTCTATGGGTTTCTGTGGTTCCCACCCCACCCCTGGGAACAGTGTACAACACAGAAATCACCACTCCACTGTAAAACATTCAGTTCTTTTACTATTAACAGGTACGTAAAACACAACAGAAAGGATAAAGCAAACAGAGGGAAAATAATTATTAATAGCATGCATCCAAAAGCACAGAAATCACAAATTGGCCAAATACTTGACTAGTAAATTAAGCAACCTGCCCAGTCAACCAGGGCTATGAGCAACTTGAATTATCAGTAGCAGTCTGGATTCTCCTGCTCAGACTGCCCTCTGGCATACCTTATGGTTACCCAAGACCTTAAGGGTAAATGTCCTACCAGTGCACAACAAAAAGGTTCTACTGTTGCTTTTATTAGTCCCCAGTCCAAGGAGTGTATACTCCCAAAAAAAGGAAAATGTCCCAAAACATTGGGCATGAGAAGAAGTAAGAAAAATGGTTGTTAAATCATCTCAATGCAGGCTGTAAAGTTTAAAGGAAATGGCTCTCTCTCTCTCTGGGGAGACTCCAGGCTTATAGAGGCTCCAAACAGGGGAAACAAGCTGGTCCCTGCCCTGATGCAGGGATTTAGAGATTCAGGGTAGGCCTCTACTCGGTTAGTAGCAAACAGCAGGGGTTTATCTTGCAGCTCATTGATGCAACAGTCTGGGCCCCGGAAAGACAACAGGAATCGCTGTACGGCTGCTGAGCAAAGTAGGATTTACTTAGCTTAACAAAGTCCTGCAGGAGGAGGACGTAAACTCTCAGCTCCTGGACCCTCCTTCTGCTGTGCTCTGTCTCCTGGACACCATGGGCAAAGGGCAAGGAGGGATCCTAGCCCAAGCACAGCTCTCTGCTTCCCTTCCCTGCTGGTCTCCCATCCAGCATGCAGTCCTCGTGCCTTTTCTAGCTTGCTTCTCACTGATTGGTCTGACGTTCTCTCCTCGCTCCGGGTAGTAATCTGGCTCCCCATTGGCTCATTTTAGTAACTGTGCCTCTTGTGCCTCTTGTAATCCGATACGTTGCTTTTTTGCAACAGCACAAGTCTCATGCTGGATTTAAACTGAAACAGTTTTATTATGACATCTCTCAGCTCCACAGGGAAAATCAACAGTGCCCAGTTGTCCCCTTGCTGCAAATCTGGGATACAATTGTCACCAGTCCAGTTATTATCTTTTATCCTTTTATTTTTCTTGTCCCTGGGTTACACCATACCTCCCTGCGCCAGGTAAGGTCTGGGGGGCAGGGACCCAAATCAGGCAATCCCGTCACATTAGTTTTAGAGAAGAAAGTTATTGCACCCTTTCTTTCTCTATTTTTTGTTTCCCTTCCTTAAGAGTTTTATTTTTACATCATGCCTGTGTACCCTAGGGCCCAGTGGCTCAGTGTATACCATCTCAGAGAAGTGATATCTCTCATGCAGAGAGCACAGATGGACTGTTGTTAGTTCTAGTGGAGGAATGGCTCTGGGTTCATTCATGGGAAGAAGAAGGAGTTGAAGAAGATCTGTGGTACCCATCCAGTATAAATCACATCTACATCATCAGAATATTGAAAGAGGATCAAGGGTTCCAGAACTTCAGGCAAGTGTATTCTTATATTTCTTTCTTTTCTGTCTCTATATTTTTTTTCTCTGATATATTTTCTTCTTCTCTCAATTTCTTTTTGCTATTATTGTCACTATGGATAATGTTGGTGTTTGCACACACTTAACTGAGATGCGTTCTTCTATCTTCTTTCTTCTGTCTTCTTCCTACTACCTATTTCTTTAAACAACACAAAAAGATAAACTATCTCTCTTCATCGACCATCTTCTGCAAACTATTATATGATGTGTAGTACCCTGGGTGTGTGTCCTCGTCGGCTTGTTGTAAAACTATCTAACTAATTTTTAAAATAATAATTAATAAAGCCCTGTCTATAGGAAAAGAACAAGAAAGTATTTTAACAGACTTTCCTCATTCGTACTCTAATGAACATTGTTGATATTCCTAAATAAATATCTCCTATGACATTGGAGTTTGGGTAAGGCGATAATGTTCTCCCTATAATGTTCTCCTTTCTATTTCAGCAACCTCTCATAGGCAGGTTTTGCTGATATCAGGCTTATATTTTCTCTCTCTCACCTGGTGAGAGTGGCAAAGGGCATCAGTGACAGTATGACTCACTGTTCCTGGTATTATTTTGTTAATTTTATTTTAATTTTACCAAGTATTGTCACTCAGACATTTGTCATTTCAGTCACTCTCTAATTCGCTACAGCTGTCTCTAGAGACCGTGCAACAACTTCAGTATTATATTTACCTACACAGACTTTCACCTTACCTTGCCTGGACACCATGCTTAAACTAGCTCACACATATTATTCATTCATTCTTATTATGTGTATTCTGCTGTTCTTTCCCTTTAATTTTTTTTACTTTCTGAGACCTTAGGAAGAGAGCACAGAGACAGTGCTTCTGCTTCGTTCATCTGCAGCTTCTGGTCTCCTCGAATTCTAAACTGCCTCTACCTTTTCTATGCTTTTCAAATCCTTATGCTGTAATGTCACTAGGTGTTACTTTTTATTGATACTGAATGGTATTACTTAAGCAGGTGTTTGCATTTCTGTTCCTCTAGATCTATTATGTAAGTTGCTAGGAATTTTCCTGTATTTTATTTTTTTCTTCGTGAAGCTTAATATTTAAAATCATGTTTCTCCTTTAACTTATCTTAGTGGTATTACGCTGACCAGCTCACTAGTCGCTAGGGAAACTAAAACTATGTACTCCCTAGATACGGCTTTAGAATTTCTCTGGTCACTACAGGAGTGTTGCGCCGGAGGTGGACCCTTGGCCTGGTGCAGGATTGGTATGGCCCTCTGGTCGGACCCAAAGAGCACCTGCCACCAGGAGGCGGAGCACGCGAGGAGACAGAGGCTAGCTGAAGCTTCGCCAATAACAGTCTGGGGATTTCTGCAGGTTGAGCCCTTGGGTGCCTGGACCGCCTGGACTTAGGTGGGCCTCTGAGGGTCTCCTGGAGAGATGACAGAGTAGTCAGGCCAGCTGTGGTCAGGCTTGGAGAAATCAGAGTAGTCAGACAGGCGGAGGTCAGGCTTGGAGAGGTCAGCATAGTCAGGCAGGAGGAGGTCAGGCTTGGAGAAGTCAGTGTAGACAGGCAGGCGGAGATCAGGCTTGGAGAGGTCAGCGTCATCAGGCAGGCGGAGGTCAGGCTTGGAGAGGTCAGAGTCATCAGGCAGGCGGAGGTCAGGCTAGGTAAGACTCAAGGCACGAAAAGGCAGATTCAGGAACCATGGAGCCAAGGCAACTAGAACAGGAGGACTAGTTGCAAGGGCAATGCTTCTGAGGGCCTCCAGAGGATTTATAGTTGACAGGAGGTGATGTCATCAGGAGGAACTGGAAGGCCTGGCCCTTTAAATGTAGGAAGGAGGCATGGCCCCATGCCTTAGAGGTAGGTAGCAGGCAGGACCCTGGAGAGCAGCATCCATGCCACGAAGAGGAGCAAAGGCCGGACCAGGCCACTACCAGGCCCAGCAACGTCAGCGGCTCCCTGCAGCCACGCAGGAAGGCTTTAAGGCGGCCTCCGGGCTGCAAGGTTCTTGGCTGCAGCAGGAATGCTGGCGGCCTCTGAGCCGCACGGAGGAAGGAGCGCTGGATACGGTGGTGGGCCCTGGCCACGGACCGGCAACAATGTTGGTGGCTCCAGGCCGTATGGACGCATGGCGGCCAGGCCTGCCGTGCCGAGGACAACCTGGGCGGCCCCCAGCCGCGAAGAACAACGGCGTTGGGGCGCCGGCTGTCTGGAAGGTGAGAGGCCGCCCATGGCTCTAGCCACGGGCGGAATCGCAACAAGAAGCCTTTGCTTCTTCTGACTAGTCCACCAGTTTTTAGGGGTGGCTGGAAGATACCAAGAGTTTTATCTTATTAATTCTAGGCCAAATTTTCAAAGGCCCGCAAGCGCAAAAATCAGGATTTACACGTGTGGTTGGGTCTCGCGCGCATTTTAAATTGGGTCCAGCTACGCGCATAAAGCCCAATACGCGCACAAGTACCAGGCCTCTCCAAAGGGGCAGCCAGAGAGGCGGGGAGGGGCAGGGGGCAGGCCAGGATAGCGCCATTTTGCGCTGTACCGATAACTCGCACGCCGGCAGGCAGTTGGCACGTGCAGCTTACTTCAGCTCCGGGCCTGAAGAAAGTTCCAAAACAAAAAGAAAAAAGGATAGGAAAGATTTAGGGGGTCAGGATGGAGAGGGGAAGAGTCAGGAAGACTAGGGTTAGGGATAGGAAAATTCCCTTCCAGTCCGCTCCTTATTTGGAGCAGACTGGGAGGGAACTTTGGAAAGCCCATTTGCATCACTGCGCATAATTTACTAAAATTCACCCCCATGCCCGGCGCCCACACATGCGCAGGTGGATTTTAAAATCCAGCGCACATGTGCATGTGGCCAATGGATTTTATAACATGTGCGCGCATGTTATAAAATATTCTTTTGTCCTCATAAAGTGTACACAAGCCATTTTCGTTCTTAAAAGTAACCCTACAGCTAATAAATATTTATCATTCTCATTTAAAATTTTGAAATTCTGCTCCCCAAATCTCATGTGGACTGGGGCCCCCAGAATCTCTCCTGCCACACATAATAAACATTTTCTGGGTTTTAGGAAATTTTAAGGGGTTTTATCCCCTAATTTAAGGGGTTTTATCCCCTAATTAGAGAATTCCACAAATGGATCCAGCAGCCCCTTCTAGTCAACAGTTAGGGTCCTTCAGGTGGTCAGGGTCTCTTCTCCTGGTCAATTCTGCCATTTTTCCTAAATTTCTATTAATTTTCATTATTTTTTTACTAAATTGGATGCCTCCCCCTCGGAGCAACGAGTGCCCCGCTGACGTAATTCCTGACATCAGTGTAACAGGCCTGGCTACCTTAACTGCAACACCGGGGCTTCTCTATTACCCCGACGTTTATTCCCATCTCTTTTTTTTTTTTTTTTTTTTCTTAATTTGCAGCAGCAATGGATAAAAACAAAATCGGGCATCATCGAATATCCTGGATAAATCTTTACTTCAACACTTCCATCATACCTATCCTAGCCGGGTCCTTCCAGGAGGGGGGCATAAGAGGGGGGGTACTATTGTGGTTCCCAGCTGCGCTTACCCGCGGCCAGGCCCCCCTACCTTGTTCACGCTGCCGGCACAGGGTCCCTCTCATTGCGGCCAGCCGCACACGGTTCGCGGCGCGACTGCCTCCGGACGTCGGGGAGCAGTGTCGGGGAAGGCGCGGCAAACTCCGCCTCTTAAAGGGGCTGCGGCGCGAAGACCAGGCCGGCCCCGGAAGTTGACATCATCAGCCAGGGAGATTTAAACCTCTCCCTGAAGACAGGAAGGCGCCTTTGCAACAAGGTTCCAGTGGTTGCCTGCTAGTTTCTTCTGGATTCCCTGTCTTCTGGCTTGACTTGGATTGGACTTGGACTTTGTTGCTCGCTGCCTGCCCCCGACCTGTGGCTTGGATTCTTCGTCTTCTGGCTTGACTTGGATTGGATTTGGACTTTGTTGCTCTCCGCCTGCCTCGGACCCTTTGCCTGGAATTTGGACTTTGTTGCTCGCCGCCTGCCTAGGACCCTTTGGCTGGAACTTGGACTTTGTTGCTCACCACCTGCCTCGGACCCTTTGCCTGGACTTGAATTCGTCTCTCCTGTCCCCGCTCCTCGGGGATCTCCAGACGTAGCTGATTCATCCCCGCTGTGTGGGCCTGGTCAGTTCAGTGGAGCTTCTCATCGCTGTGCTGCAGTACATTCCACCTTCCGGAGACGAGTGCCCCTGGGCACTGCTGGTGGGTATCATCCCTCGTCCCGGACCAAGGATCCACTAAACATAACACCAACAGGGGGGCCTGGTCTGGGAGAATGTGCCCTGCTCCCAATATACATCCCTAAACATCTGTACTCTTAACAAAAATGGGAAAGGAAGTGTGGAAAAACTTCCTTTCTCACAAAGTTGCAAAATGAATAATCTCTTGCTCAAAAAGATACATCAATTCGAAAATCTCTCAAATCTCTAAAATTCCTAATCGCACTGAATTATGCCTAATTTTTCTCTAGAAGAAAAAGAACTGAAAGAAAAACATAGTCCTCTACCTTAAACTTTCAACAAAACTCCTCTAGGGATCTTTGTCTAATACTGATATAGGAAACAACAATTTCAACAGTCTCACATGGAGGGGGCGGGAGGGGGTGCTAAAGCATAAATGATTATATTCCTCTCTCTTTCTCTAAGTTTATAGGCCTTCTAAAAGGCCGTACCTTTGAAGGCATCGCAGCAGGTCCCTATATCTATATTTATATGCACACACACACAAACCAAAGTTTAATGTTTATAAGCAATCATGTGCTTTTGCAGGATTGCCCTGGCTGGGATGGTGGTGGAGTAATCATGATTATTGAGTTTAATTATCAAGATCTCAAGGGGGGGCTAAGGGGCTTGAAAGCTAATGGGGGGGAGGGGAGGTGGTCAGAAAGACTGAAGGTTCACCTTGGATGCCTACTACTCTTACACTACTGGCCCTGCCAGTAGCATTCTTATGACACGAGGCAGCATCCATCCTTCTCCAGTTGTGTGTAACCACTCCCTCGCCAAAGATTGATTAAACAGATTCCTCTGAGCTCTCTTAATATCCTAGTAAGTATCCCATATGGCCCCATATCTTTGTTTATTTTTAGTTTTGCAAGTTCCATGCAAACACTCTGTTACATGAATGGGCAGCTATACCACTACTGCAAGTAGTATCACTTCCTATCTTTGGTTCGTCTCCCAGCCCTGTTTCAGCAAACACTGAACAAAAGCATTTGTTCTGAGTTTCTGCTTATTCCTTATCTTTCAAACATTTCCATTTTTTTTCCTCTCAGTCTGACAATCACACATCTGCACTTTTCCCTTTCATTGCCTTACCTGAATAAAGTTTGGTTACCTTGCTCTACACTCTTCTGCTTGTATCTGTGCCACCCTGATTACCTTCTCTGCTTCTCTCAGGCTTTCCAGATATTCTTTGCTGTCATTTCTGAGATCCCTTGAATGCTGATCTGCCATCTCCTTTTGTGGCCCTTACCATAGCTTCTTACAGTTCAGCTCACTGTGGTTCTAATACACAAAGAATTCCCCACACTACCAGTGCCTCCTCACAGATGCTCCATTTGTGCAAAATATCACTGATGATGTCCTCATTAATCGCAGAGAGTAGAACAGGAACAGAGCAACTTTGGCAAGGAATCTTCTGGTGATACTTCTGTACTGGGCAAGAGCAAATATTTGGAATTTTTGGATTCACGTCACTATTTGTGAGCTAGTCCATGGTTGTGGTGGAGGAGGGTTAAAGGTGTGTCTGTATGTTGGCTGTAGCTCTTATGCATCACAATTTTTTTGAGTGTTACCAAATATCTTTCTGTTCACACAGGATATCTCCTGAATTGACTGTTTTACACCAGTTTAGTAACCCCCACCACTTCTGTATCTTCACCAAGCAGGGATGGCATGCTGTGGCCAGATACACTCACTGCTCATCCTGTGTCCATTGCAAATGGAGTGGGAGAAGCTTAGCTTCAGGGACCTTAGAGTTAGGAATTTCACACACTCCAAGAAGTATGCTTCAGACAGGAAGTGGTGTTCCAACAAAATAATGTTTTACTTAACTTCTTCAGTGCAAATGATTTGACATAGTGCACGTTTTCTAGAAGATGGATCCAGTTTCACAAGCACAGTCTCTTAGGATCCCCTGTACTTTACATCAGGCTCTCTTACTGAATGGCTTTGTGGATTCCTTAACTTTCTGGTACAGCCCTTGTACCTGGTATGCTCTAATCCCCCTTTGTCTCCTGGTCATAAAAGACTGCCATTCTCTCTTCTGTTCACCTTCTGCTATACTGAATGGGCACACTCTCATCCTCATAATCTGCCTGGGTAGCAGAAGGTTACGCTGGGTGCACAGTTCAGGGTGCAACTGCAAGGTTTCCAGTCTCTTTGCTGGCAGATCCCAGCAACACAAAAAAAAACCCCCTCTTTCAGTCATCAAAATAAAAAGACTCTATCCCACAAGAGAAAAGAAGGCCTAAGGTTAAAGGTTATCTTCCAAAGCTTGGGAAATCTTTACTCCTTAATAAAGCCCCAAATCTCAGGTCAGTGATTACAGTAAAAGGATGGAGCATTACTCTGTCTTACTTCCTAGAGTAGTGTCAGAAAAAAAAACGTTATAAACTTAGCAAATTAATTCCCTAGCCCCTTTCTTTGAGCCAGAAGTCTTTTCCTTCAGGGATAATCCACAGATCCAAAACTCAGGAGCCATGCAGGAGAAGGAAAAAAACATGTATCCTCTCCCTACCACTTTCTAGCGGATGCTCTTCTCCTCTCATCTTAACTCCTGCAGGAAAACTCTAGGAATCACTCATATCAAAAGCTGGAGTAATCCATTGCAAAACCATCCATGGGGGTGCCTTAGAAAATGGTTCAGTCTATTTGCTTATATTGCTTAGGTAGACTGTCCTTTTTTTTAAAATAAAACATGGCACAGTAAGAATCCGATGGATTCTCAAAATTGCAACTTGCCAAAATATGAAGTTCATGAGAGATTCTTCTCCCCCCCGGAAAAATAAATCAATAAAAGTGGTTGAATCTGCTCCATAGGGCCCAATGTGCTATACGTACGTTTCTGACAGTTTGCGTCTATGGGAAAATGCTTAGTCTTTGTGAATGTATTGTGCAGGCTTACACAGAGCAATGCTCTAGCTGTTTGTACAATGGATTGTTGATTCAGCCATAGCACCAGATGCACAGCTGGATGCATTAAGAGATAATGTCAGCTGAACAGAACATTGTGACAAGATAATGGTCTCCTGCTGTGATATTTATAGAAAATTAATGTGGAGGCAGAGATGAGGCATTTATTTTCAAAGCAGGAGGTTATTATCCTGTCACAACATTCTTGCCATGGACATATTTTTACTAGCCCAAATGGTTAGCAAAATAAATCAAATTGAACAGAGGTATATAAATATATATAACCAGCAAGTCTGAACCCGGCTTCCTGTGAGAGTGCTGTTGATGGCGAGGTATGCACTTACTTTGACGCTATACAGGAAAAGCTGCGTTTGGACTGGGTCAGCACAGAAGGCACCTGTGCTTCTACTTACAACAAAGAAGAGCCCAGAAAATGGTGCTAACTGTGTTTATTTTTGCAATTGTAATTTTATGGATTTTTTTTTTATTATTATTATAATTTGACAAGTGAGCAGTTGGGTGGAATACGGTATATTTTTATAGCTGCAATATAATTCCTGAAGACCCGGGATTCTAGCTTGTTACAACATGAGGACAATTTTCAAAGCCATTTAGGGGAGAAAGCAGTGATTGATTTATCCACATGTACATTGGCTTTCTGAAAATTCCCCTCCTTCTAAAGGTATGTACGCTGTTCCACAATGCATGCACTTTTAGGGCAGGAGATCCTGGGGGGGCATGCCTTGGGCAGAATAGGAAGAAAATGCATTTTCATGGTGGAGTCTACCCACACCACAAGCATGGGAAAAAGTCTGCGGGTACTTCGTGCTTGCGGCAAGTTTGAAAGAGAAAGCAGGCATGCATTTTCTTTCTGAAAGTCCACAGCCATCGTCCCAAAGTGGACAGTCTGAAAATTGCCTCCCCATCTCTTTTCGTTCATTTTTTTGTAGCAAAGAAGGGAACATTAGAATATAGAGATGGTCATACATAATGCCATGGTGGTTCACAGTCTAAAATGTTGCCCATTGTAGAGTTATTATTCCCTCAGACATGGGTTCCAGATCACAATCAGGGATCTCAGAAAAAAGAAATCCTCCACAACTGAAAAAAAAACCCTTGATACAGAGATGATATCTAGACCTGTGAACCCTTCACGACATCATGCACAGCACACAAGAGAGCAGGGGTAGTGTATTAGCTCATGAAAACAATTTAAATGCTCTTTTAGCTGTCCCTTACTGCCAAGCCACTGGGGAAGTTGTGTTACCTTGGCTTAACTGGAAGCCCCGTGCATCGCTGTCACTACCATGACCCTACTCCTGCTACAGAGAAGCATCATCGCTGGTCTCAGAGGTGGGGGAAAAATCCCCTGCCTGCAGGAGAAGAAGGCGGCATCAGCTTAGGCAGTTTGGAAGAAGGAGGAGGCTTTTTGTCTGCTCACATGAGCCAGAAGAAGAAGCAGGGTGACAAGAGAAGCAAGAGATGTTGCATGGGCCCATATGGGTCAGAAGAAAGAAGAGGCAATGGTATCATCCCACAGCAGCTGCAGTCTGACTAACTGGGAGGGTTAGAAGCAATGTATTATAAATTCAATGTGGATGCAATAATAAATATGTAAATTAATGTTTCAGTTGTGAACTGCTTTGATGATTTGAATGGAATTGTGATTAATCAAGATAAATTATTGTTATTAATAATAATGAAGTTCATATTCAGTCACTATTCAGATAGCAAAGTTAGCCCAATATACGTATACAGCTAACTTTGGAGGTGTATTCAATAGTGCAGCAGCACTGTTGAATATAATTGGCTATCTTGAAGTTAGCTGTGTTACGAGCGCGCGCGGGCGCGGTCGTCGTAAGCGGGTGGTGGTGAGCCCTTGGGCCACGGCAGGACTCAAGGAGGAGCCCCAAGCCACACCGTGGGAGGTGAGCTGAGCAGGCATGGTGAGCCAGGCAGGCAGGAACAGAAGCAGGGAGTCCAACCCTCAGCCGGACCTGCACGCCCATGGTAGCCAACACGGGGAAGTTGACTAATGAACGGTCCTCCGACTGTTCCCGGCCCTTTCGGACCTGCCGCAGGGAACGGCAATGGGCAGCAGGCCGGACAGAGGCGAGGGCAGACAGAGTCCTTAAACAGAAGACATCAGACGGGGCAGAAGCAGGCTGAAGCAAGACGGAGACATCAGGACAAGGGCTGAAGCGAGACACAGGAAAGATCCAGGCGAGCAGGAACTCCAATGCTGGGATACTCACATCCGAAGCCCCCTCGGCTGGCAGAAGCTCAAGAGCCCGTGGGACGAATCCCTCCTGTTGGCCACTCCAGGGGCAACAGGACAGAAGGCTCAGGAACCAGACGAGGACGTAGGTCAAGGCAGAGACAGGAAGACATCCGGGCAAGGGCTGAAGCAGATACTGTAGACAAGGCTGGACGGAAACATTGCACTGTCCATTAGGGCGCCCTACTCAGCCCACCCGTGGGACTGAGTCGCGGACCACCCTGTCCCAGACGCGCCCTACACAGCCCAGGAAGGCTGGTCGCGGACCACGCTGAGAAGGAGGGTGCAGGGAAACTCCAGGCGAACAGGAACTCCGATGCTGGGATACTCACATCCGAAGTCCTTATGGCTGGCAGGCACAGGAACAAACATCTAGGCAGAGACACTGGACAGGGATCCATCAAGCAAATGAGATCACGGAAGACCTGGATCAGCACGGTTACAGACGACTGTAGGACCTGATCCGGAGGCCCTTTGCAAGTGAACAGAAAGTCCTTAAATACTGGAGGTAGAAGGCAACTCCCTGGGAGGAGCTTGCCAGGACCGCCCACCGCTGGTCCTATAACTAGGGTAGAGAGCTGCGGGCCAGCCCCTAGGGAAACGGGCGTGGCCGGAACCAGGAAGTCCAAATGCAGAGGCAAGCAAGCCACAGGCACAGCTAGGCCTCTCAGGCCCTGGAGCAAGTCCCGGATGGAACACAGGCCCTGGAGCTGTGTCTGCTAGGCCTCCCAGGCCCCTGAAGCCCTTCCAGCCTGCTGCTGCTGCTGCCTGCTGGTTCCAGCTACTGCTGCTTCCTGCTTCCAGCCTCCTGCTTGCTTTTTCGGCCACGTGTGTCCTAGTGGCCTCTAGTTTTTGTCGCCCCTCCTTCCTCCCCTCCCACAATTGCTGTCCCATGCTTGTACTCTCCAGCACCCTCGCAAGGGGGCGCTGGAGCTCTGTGTTTTTGTCCTTCCCTTCTTTTGTTGTCCTTTTCTCCTTTTCCTTTAAGGGGGCGGAGCGGCCTCCGGCCGCCTCCGCCTCCCTCCCTCCCACAATAGAGCAGAGGCAAGCAAGCCACAGGCACAGCTAGGCCTCTCAGGCCCTGGAGCAAGTCCCGGATGGAACACAGGCGAGGCCCAGGCTTCAGAGCGGCCTCCGGAGGAAGGTAAGAGACCTCCTGTAGTGCAGCAGCAGGGGGGATCGCAACAAGCTGGCTAACTATAGCCGGCTAACATTAGGACAGGTCTTTGGCCCAACCAGACTTAGCCAGCTAAGGCCTGGATTTATCAAAATGCACTAAATATTGCATGCAATAGAAAAAGGGGTGTGTTTTATGGTAATAGGCATTTTATCACAATTCTGGTATTTCCCCAAATACAATCACTGGGGGGGACCATGTTTGCTATGAGAGAGAAAGAGAGAGCCCCTAACCATAATGCCTTAACACTAGATAGGTATTTATATCTCTATGAGAGGCCCACCTAGTAACTCGAGGTGAGGTTTAGGTATTAGTGTAGGGCAGGGGTCGGGAACCCATGGCTTGTGAGCCAGATATGGCTCTTTTGATGGCTGCATCTGGCTCGCAGACAAATCTAAATCAGTGTGTCGCCACACTTTCCAGTCCCCCGCTGACCCAGCTGCTCCCCGGTCCTCCTCCGCCCAGGCTTAAAATGCTGTCAGCCCGGGCGGAACGCGGCAGAATAGCTAGAGACGGCGGCACCGGCGTGCTCTCTTCTTCCCGCCCCCCCCCCCCCCCCGGAAGAGGATGTGGTGAGCATCGGGTGCGTGCGCGGGAAGAAGAGACCACGCTAGTGTGTTCAGCGTCGGCCCGAAGAGCAGAAGAGAGGCGCACAGAAAAATGAAGAAGAACTTCAACCCCTGCGGCCGATGAGACTCCTCCTCCGCCCGGGCTTAAAATGCTGTCAGCCCGGGCGGAACGCGGCAGAACAGCTGGAGTCGGCGGCACCGGCATGCTCTCTTCCTCCCGCCCCCCCCCCCCGCGGCCCGGAAGCGGAAGTGGTAAGCATCGGGTGCGTGCGCGGGAAGAAGTGTGGTCAGCGTTGGTCCGACGAAAAGAAGACTGTGCAGCGCGGCTCGGAGGAAAATGAAGAAGAGCTTCAACCGCGGCCGATGGGACTCCTCCGCGAGGGCTGAAAATGAAGGGGGTTAGCGTTGGGTGGAGGCTGCTGCTGCCGCAAGTTCCTGGGGTGGGGGTGGGAGAGAGAGAGAGTGAATGAACGAGCAAGCATGTGTGTTTGAGATCCTGTGTGTGTGAGTGAGAGATTGCATGTATGTGAATGATTGAGAGCCTGTATATGTGAAAGAGAGTATGTCTGTGATTGAGAGCCTGCCTGTGAGAGAGAGAGCATGAATGTAAGTGTATGATTGAGAACCTGTATGTGTAAGTTTGTGATTGAAAACCTGTTTGTGTGAAAGAGTATGTGTGTATGATTGAGATCCTTTGTGTGTGAGAGAAATCATGTGTATGTATGATTAAGAGCCTGTGTGTATAAGTAAGAGAGAGCATGTGTGTCTGTGTGTGATTGAGAGCTGGTTTAGGTGATGGAGCATGTGAGTATGTGATTGAGAGCCTGTGTGTAAATGAGAGAAAGAGAGGACATGTTTGTAAGCATGTGAATGAGAGTCTGTGTGTGAGAGAAAAAGACAGCATGTATTTATGTGATTGAAAGCCTGTGTGTGTGTGTAAGCGTGAAAAGATAGACAGCATGTGTGTAAATGTGTAATTAAGAGCCTATATAAGTGAGAGAGAAAAAGCATGTGTATATGTGAGTGACTGAGAGCATGTGTGTATAGGTGTGTCATTGAGAGCCAGTGTGAGAGAGAGCGCTGGTATGTGACTGAGAGAGGAGAAAGTTCCAAGCAAACCACCCCTCCTCCTGCTAATTCAGAACAATCTCAGGACACCTGGATATCAAACGTTCCCAGGTATGCAGAGCAAAAAAAATTTTGTATCCTTATTATTTTTCATTACTGGGTCTTTGTGTCTGCTATTTTGAAATATTTTGTTGGTATCTGGAAATGTTTTATATGAGTTTTTAATTATTGGATATTCCACTCATCAGCTGTTTCAAAATATGTTCTTTTTGTTAGTACAGTTTTACTGCTGATGATTTTATATTTCTTGATTTGTTTTATAAGGATGGGTGATGTTTCTTTTTTCCTTTGTTACACTGCATACAGAGACTCTGGCTTGTTGCAGTTTCCAATTCAGTTTTTTCTGCATGCTTCTAGTTATGCGTTTTGGTCTCTTTATTCTATGTTAGGTGAGGGTCAGCACGTGATTCAGGTGAGGTTTTCTGCTGGCGTGTAGTTTCTGTGTAGGACTCTATAGCAGCCTGACTTGGTCCGTTTTTCTAATAGGAGATGTATTGGTGTCTTAAGGCCTGGTGTAATATTTTCAGAGACTTATTGTACTTTAAAAGTGTGATCTTACATAAAATGCACACATTTACTTGTATTTAGTTTTAAACATATTGTATGGCTCTCATGGAATTACATTTTAAAATATGTGGCGTTCATGGCTCTCTCAGCCAAAAAGGTTCCTGACCCCTGATGTAGGGGTTAGGGGCCACTTTGACATTCAAAGTGAGACATACGAACAGAACAGTGCTTTCTTGTGAAGATTTGATGACCCTCAGAGTGAGGAAACTCACTCAAAGATGAGATTTGTGCAATGTTCTCTCAACCTAGCTTGATGGACTCTCTAACTGGTTAACATTAAAGCTTGGTTGAACATTGCACAAATCTCATCTTTGAGTGAGTTTCCTCACTCCGAAGGTCATCAAATCTTCACAAGAGAGCACTGGCATTATGGCTAGATTCTCTCTCTCCTCAGTGGCCCTGATAGCTAAGCTGGCTCTCCAGGAGCAAAAATCATCACAGTATGATAAAACTCCTCTCTTTTTTCTGATTTGCATCACACCATGCGTTATGGTGCTTTCACAGGTGTTAAGACATTTTCGCATGCGTTAAAGGGGCTTAACGCATGCGAAAACACCTTATAGCAATTTGATAAATGACCCTGTTAACCGGATAAATAGCGATATTCAGCCTGATTCTGATTAACTTATTCTTAAATTAACTGGATAAGATAGACATGGCCCATAACAGGTCTAAAGTTAGTCGGATAAACCTATCTGGCTAACTTTAATATTTATCCATATATATTCAGCAGCATTGCCATGTTGCTAAATATCTCATGTGTTAGCCGGATAAATCTTATCTAAGATAGCTTTAAATATTGGCCTCATTTTTATTTATCTAGAAAGGCTATTAATTCCTATCTTTAAAGCTATATTGCATAGGATTCGACTGCCACATAACCTGGAGGTACAGTTTCAAGTCCTTACCTAAAATTAGCATCAATCAGGGAAACAAGGCACCTCTGTTTGTTTTATCCTGGCCTCCGTTGCATTGCTTTTCTTTTCAGATTCAATTTAATTGATGGGGTTTGTGTAATCACTTGTTCTTTTAGCAAGTCACATGAAATGTGTTTTTACAGGGACCCCTGCTGTGCTGGACATCCACATCAGGTGTAACACCCCAGTGACAGCACAGGGTTTAAAGAATACTTCCTCTATGTGGTTTTAAGTTAATTATTCTTGTTCGTTTCAATAACGCCATGCCATAAAACATGACACGTAGTCAATTCAGGTTAGCATTACCCTGTCAGGATATGTCAGACTTTCCAAGCAAGTATGAATCACTGCTCATATGATTTTGGAACTGCATGGATGTAAGTGCCAGCCATATCAAACTCTCACACACGTGCAAAACTGAATATTCAGGCATATATATTTTATTAGCAAGCCAGTACCATCTTGATTTCATTAATTTAACTATTAGGAAGTCCATATTCAAGGGATTTGTCTGGATAACTTTTCCAGTTACCAGGACAAAACTTGAAATTTTAATACTTCCCCCCACTCTCCAGCTACATTTTGTCTGGGTAACTCATCATCTGCATACAATTTAGCTGAACAAAAAGAGAGGGCAATAGAGGCATTTTGAGGGTGTGGTTAAATGGTGTGGTTAGATTTTAGCTGGTTAGGGCTGCTATTCAGCACTACCCAATCCATTGGGTATGTCTGGTTGGAAAAATACTTCCCTTAAGTTCAGGGCCAGCACGAGGCTTTAGGCGGAATAGGCAGTCACCTAGGCCGCCAGAAGTGGGCAGGGCGACATTGCTGGACATGAGGGCAGTATTCTTTTTAACGTGAAGGAAACGGGCAGCAGGTTTGAAGTTGTAGGACTCGCTCGTTTGGATGCGTCGGTCGGTGAGGTAAGGGAGCTCTGGTGATCCAGGCACTATGACTTGGGGGGGGGGGGGGAGAGAATATGAAGGAATATGATGTCATCATAACATCACCGCCTAGGGTGGCTGGACACCTTCACACTGGCACTGTTTAAGTTAGCCCCAGTAACTTAAACTGGGCATAATGAGCGGAACACTTATCCAGGTGCCCTCTGTTAACGTACGGGTAGTGTTATCCAAGTAACATCATCTGGTTTACTGGCCTGCTGTATATCAAGCTCTGTCTTTAGTTTTTCTTTGAGATTCCCTCCTCCTAAGTAAAGTATTTTAAGATAAATCATGCTAGAAACAACAGTAGCTGTGAATAGGCTGATAAAACTATGGTCAAATACTCTGAACTATGTAGACTGTGACACCTTTTAAAGGACCAGCAAAAATGATGTAGTACATGAGCTTCTGAGACCTTGCAGGCTCTTTCTTCACAGACTCTTTTCTTGAAGAAATGGTCTGTGCGATCTCAAATGCTCATGTACTGCAATATTTTTTATACCATAAAATGTGTCACTGTTCTACATGGATTCCACTTGTCTCCAGAGCCAATACAGCTGCTAGAATTTGTCATGAATGGAACATGGTGAGAGCTAAAGAAAATCTTAAAATCTTGTCAGATCAGCAGATACTGCAAAGTGGATGTGCCTGAACCTCCTTGTTAATACGGTATTCCAAATGATTGTTTTTCAAATCTCCTACAGGCCGATACAGTACAGTGCGCTCTGGTGGAGCACTGTTAGCCCAGCGCATTGTTAGCCCAGGTTTGGACACGCGTTTTCGACGCGCTAGCTTTACCCCTTATAAAGTAAGGGGTAATAGCGCGTCGAAAACGCGCATCCAACCCCCCCGAAACTAATAGCGCCTGCAACATGCAAATGCATGTTGATGGCCCTATTAGTTATTCCTGCGCAATCCAGAAAGTAAAATGTGCAGCTAAGCCGCACATTTTACTTTCAGAAATTAACGCCTTCCCAAAGGCTGGTGTTAATTTTGGCCGGCACCGGGGAAGTGTACAGAAAAGCAGAAAAAACTGCTTTTCTGTACACCCTCCGACTTAATATCATAGCAATATTAAGTTGGAGGCCCCAAAAGTAAAAAAAAAGTAAAAATTAAAAAAAAAAAAAATTAAATCGGCCCGCGGGTCGGAAGACAGACGCTCAATTTTGCCGGTGTCCTTTTTCCAAACCCGTGGCTGTCAGCGGGTTTGAGAACCAACGCCGGAAAAATTGAGCGTTGGCTGTCAAACCCGCTGACAGCCGCCGCTCATGTCAAAAAGGAGGCGCTAGTGTCCCTAGTGCCTCCTTTTACCGCGGGCCCTAATTTGCGTAGGCCACCCTCCTGAATCGCACGCCCAGGAGAGTGGCCTGTGCACTCGCCGGGAGAGCGGGTGCTCGCCAGCTCTCCTGTGCGTTTTTCTGTATCGGCCTGCTAATTTGGTACAGTAGAAAACCAGCATTAGAGCCAGTCCAGTGGCTGAGTGCCAAATAGTGTGCACTTCCACCCGTAGTCCTGGGTTCTATTGATGCATCAAATAAATCAGTAAAACAACATCAAGCTAACTAATAATTTCTTACACTGGCGTCTCATGCTCAAAAATGCCTTGTCTTACACAGATATTAAACTTCATTAATACATTGAGATATGTTTTGCTGTTATTAGGGGTAGTGCATAATCATCGCTCCACAAACATGTTGTATATTTTTTTTAATATTTTCTTATGCCAATAACATTTCTTATGCTAATAAAAGATAGCTTACTACTTCCTGTGAAAGGTAGTTCTTAAAATGTATTTGTTTGAAAATGCTTTTTACTAACTTTTATGAAGTTTGTTTTTTATGTTGATTTATTTTGATTGTTTTTGTAACCTGTTGTGATCTGCTTCAAACAACTTGTTTGGTAATGAATGCGTAATGCAAATATTTTGTAAATAAATAAATGAAATAAATAAATATCCCTTGGCAATATCTTTGATGCTGTGTGTTTTTTATAGTGTCAAGATCATGACTGACTTTAACAAACTCTTCCAACATAATAGGACTATCCGTGATTGTAGACCATCCTTCATCCATCAGCATTGGCAGTGATTTGTCAATGACTGTCTTCTGCATCTGAGTCATGTTCATTTGAAGGTGGCAAAACAAAAACAAGTTGACCATTATTGCTTGACTAGTGGCCTTCCACACTTCATGAATAAAGCCAGTGGCAAGTTTTGAGATAAATTTCTGTAGCCCCCTAATTTAGTGTGCAAGGCCAAATTGGTGCAGGGGACACACTCAGTTCTGGGGCTAAGTCCCAGTTAAACAAGCACCAGTCTTTCACCTCGGCATGGATTCTATGAGTGAGAGGTGGAGAGAGGATAAACCTCCAAGGCCCAAAGCGTAGCAGGGGGAGAATAAAGTCTTTTTCTCACTCGCTTTCTCTCAAATGGGTACACACTGTTTGAGGAATTCTTCTGTATGCAGCAGCAAAGGACACACAGGTGTTATGGTTTGTGGGTATGAGGACCCTTGGCCCAAGATGAGAGTTGTTACTACCTGTGGGGAGGAGCCCCACAGGTGCACACCATCGGGAGGCAAGGTCAGGCACAGCAGGGAGCTCTGGGTGAGGCTGTGGAGAAGTCCTGAGGAGCCAGGAGGGATCCCCACAGTGGGAGGACAGGTTGGAGATAATACCTGAGCAGAGACCCCAAGGGAGCAAGCACTGGGCAGGCCGCAGAGCGGGAGGCGCGAGACTGGCCGAGCAGGAGGTATTCCGGAGAGGCAACCCCGAGGGGCAGAGCTGCGCAGCGAAGGAGGTGCAGATCAATGACGTAGGCCAACCCGCGGAGCAGGGAAGCCTGAGTCAGGTATCCAGTGATGATGTTTGCTCAACCCCGAGGAGCAGGAAGTCCAGACAGTCTCTGAATGGCATGGAAGCACTGCCCCAAGGAGCGGGAAGCACTGGCAGTCTCTGTATAGCATGTAAGCACGACGCCGAGGAGCAGGGGAAGCGCAGACAGTCTCAGTATGGCACGGAAGCACAGCCCCGAGGAGCGGGGAAGCACTAACAGTCTCTTGTACAGCACATAGGCGCAACCCCGAGGAGCGGGGAAACACTAAGGTAGAACTCCCGAGTAGCAAAGGTGTTCCAGGGGCAGCCCTGAAGAGCGGGAAGCATTGCAGGGTAGGACTACAGGAGGCGCAGGTCCAGTCCGAGGAGTGGGGGAGGCCAGGAGACCGAGTCCCCGTAGAGTGCACACACTGGCCCCCCGAGGAGCGGGTACCAAACAGAGTCCAGGTCCAAAGAGTCCGACGGCGTAGCCACAGGAACACGGAGACAGGAGCTTGTAGAGACATATGGAACTTGTTGCCAAGTCGGCTAGCTGAGGGCGATGGTGAAGCTTAAGTACCTTGATCCGATGACATTATCAATCAGGGACGCCCCTGAGGTTCCCACCGAAGAGGCTTAAAAGGAGGGCCCCATGGTGCGCACACGCACGCCTAGAAAGGCCCAGACTTGACATGGGTGGCGACGGCATCTCGGCCGCCACAAGGAGCCATGGAGAATGCGGTGGTGGAGACTAGCCTGGGCCGCGAGTAAGCCCAGGGAGGGCAGGAGAACAGTACAGGATGTAAGTAGGCACGGTCACAGCCATCTGCGACTGACAGGCCTAACAGTACCCCCCTCTTAAGGCCCCTCCCCGGGGGTTTGGGTTTGCGAGGATGCTTGGCATGGAATTGCTGAATGAGATCCTTGTCCAGAATATTGGCCATGGGTTCCCAGCTGTTCTCCTCAGGCCCAAAGCCCTCCCATGAGAGGAAATATTCCCATTTTCTTCCATGTTTCCTAATGTCCATTATATCGTGGACTTGATAGGTGACATCAGCTTCTGAGGACAGTGGTAGGGGGTCCGGTGGTTTCTTAGAAAATCCTGAGAGAATCAGAGACTTCAGTAGAGAAACGTGAAAAGCATTGTGAATCTTGAGCGAGGAAGGCAGCTGGAATCGGTAGGTAACAAGACCCAGACGGCGGAGCACCGGAAAGGGGCCAATATATCTAGGAGCAAAGCGAGCAGAGGGCAGCTTGAGTGGAATAAATTTGGTGCTGAGCCATACCTTATCCCTAGGTTGGAACTGGGGTGCTGTGCGATGATGGGCATCAAAGGCCTTCTTCGATCTCTGGGCAGCCTGCTTGAGCAGTTGTTGGGTATTTTGCCACAATTGATGCCATTCTTGGGCAGTAGCTTGCGCTGCCAGAAATGCCATGGACAGCGGGAGTGGTGGCAAAGGTTAGCATCCATAGACCACCTGGAAAGGGGACGACCCAGTGGAGGTGGACGGATGGGAATTTAATGCGAACTCCGCCCATGGAAGGAGGTCGGCCCAGTCGTCCTGCCGCAGACTCATGTACGCTCACAGGAATTGCTTTAGAGTTCTATTGGTCCTCTCTATCTAGCCATTGGCTTAAGGGTGGTAAGCCGAGGTGAAATCTAATGAAATATTAAACTTCTTGCAGAGGGATTTCCAGAAGCGTACAGTGAATTGAACCCCACGGTCCAAGAGAATATGCTTGGGAAGACCATGGAGTTGGAACACATGTCAAAAGAACAGTTTGGCCAGCTGGGGTGCCGTTGGGAAGCCAGATAGAGCCACAAAATGTGCCATCTTAGAAAAGCGGTCGACGGTGACCCATATGGTATTGTTTCCATTGGAGATGGACAAATCCACAATAAATTCCATTGCGATATGGGTCCAAGGCTCGCTCAGAATGGGAAGTGGCTGCAAGAGTCCCCATGGTCTTCCTGCAGGAGGCTTATGACGGGCACACGTAGGGCAGGACTCAATATAAGCTTGGGAATCCTTACGAATTGTAGGCCACCAGTAGTATTGCTGAAGAGTGGAGAGAGTCCTGGACTGACTCGGATGTTCGGAGGTCAAAGAGTCGTGAGCCCATTGTAAAAGCTTCCGTCGTAGCGGCCGAGGAACCACCAATTTCCCGGTGGTTCTGGAAAGGTGGCAGACAGAATGACCTTGGCAGGTCTATTATGTGCCGAGGGGTATCAGGTACATCCTCTGTGATGAAAGACCTGGAGAGGGCGTCGGTGCGACCATTCTTATTGGCTGGGCGATAACGCAGTATGAAATTGAATTGAGTAAAGAAGAGACCAGCGGGCCTGGCGATGGTTTAAACGCTGAGCATGGTGTAGATACTCGAGATTTTTATGATCCGTGTATATGGTAATCTGGTGTTGGGCCCCCTCAAGCCAGGGTCACCATTCCTGAAAGGCCAGCTTGATGGCCAACACTTCTTTATCCCCGATGGCGTAATTACGTTCCGCCGGTGAAAAGCATCGGGAGAAGAAAGAACAGGGATGTAGAGTGTGAGTAGTGGAGTACTGACTCAGTACAGCTCCTACTCCAATGTCGGAGGCATCAAACTCAACCACAAATGGGCGCGTAGGGTCTGGATGGTGGAGACAAGGTTCCTTAAGGAAGGCAGACTTGAAGTCCTGAAAGGCGGTAATTGCTTCGGGAAGCTACTGAAAGATGTTGGCCCTCTTGTGAGTCATGGCAATGAGTGGTGCGGTCAGAGTAGAATAATGGTGAATGAATAAAAGAGCAATAGTAATTGGCGAAGCCAATGAATCCCTGGAGAGCCTTGAGGCCCATGGGTTGAGGCCAATCACGGATGCTCTTCAATTTTTGGGGGTCCATTCGAAACCCCTGGCTGGACACCACGTAGCCCAGGAAAGGAACGGTCTCTTGTTCGAAGGAGCACTTTTCAAGCTTGGCAAAAAGTTGATTATCTCGCAGCCGCTGGAGGAAATGAGAGACGTCCTGATGATGGCTTTGAAGGTCTTGCTAGAAGACTAGAATATCGTTGAGGTATACAACTGCGCACTGATAACGCATATCTCTGAAAACCTTGATCATCAGGTTTTGAAATACCACGGGCACGTTGCAAAGCCCAAACGGCATCACAAGGTATTCAAAGTGACCGTCGCATGTGTTAAAGGTGGTCTTCCACTCGTCACCCTCACAGATCTGGACCAGATTATAGGCTCCACGGAGGTCTAATTTCGAAAAGATCTTTGCTCCTTGAAGCCTGTCGAAAAGCTCAGAGATGAGTGGCAATGGGTAGCGATCCTTGAGAGTAATCTCATTTAGGCCTCGGTAGTCGATGCAAAGACGGAGGGAGCCATCTTTTTTTCCTACGAAGAAAAGTCCTGCTCCAGCAGGAAACTTGGAGGGCTGGATGAACCCTTTGGCCAGGTTCTCAAGTATGTACTCAGACATGGCTTGGGTCTCCGTCTGCGAGAGGGGATAGATCCTACCCCGAGGAGGCTCCGTGTTAGGCAGTAAATTTATTGCGCAGTCATAGCAGCAGTGAGGAGGTAAAGTATCCGCGGCCTTCTTTGAGAACACATCTCAGTTGCCAATGGCAACTGAGGTGTCACTACCGTGGACTTGCAGTGGGGGGTTGACTATGACCCGGAGTGCATGGCATGCACAATTCTTGAAGCTGGCTGGGTAGCATGGTATTCCTCCTCCTATGAAGCATCGGTGGGTGTCAGCGAGATGAGTTGACTGTCACGTCTTTGGCTTCAACAGCCAGGAGTGGACTGCATATCACCCAAAATTGTGTTGGCTTGCTTAGTTAGTGACACCTGCTCTTTTACAGAGCAGGACTTCAGCGCTGTTATGAATCGGCTCCTGAGGAAGGGAGGAGTTAGCAATCTGTTATGAATCGGCTCCTATGGAAGGGAGGAGTTAGCAAACTGTTATGATCTACTCCTCAAGAAGGGAGGAGTTAGCAATCTGTAATGAATCTGCTCCTGTGGAAGGAGGAGTTAGCAATCTGATATGCTCAGCTCCTATAGAGGGAGTAGTAAACAATCTGTTAGGGTTTAGACTGCAGAGTAGCAATCTGTTATGAATCTGTTGCTGAAGACTCCTGATGGAGAAAGGGTAGCAATCTGTTACCAGTGGAGTGCTTGGAGAGGGCACTCAGCTGTAAAGGAATGTAGATAGGTGGATTCTTGGGCCGATGACAGATGACTGCGCCCCCAGGAGGATATCCTGAGAGGGACCACCGGCTAGGCTTGGGTACGGAGACAGACACAGATAATTATTTTATTAGACAGGTTAGTAGAACCACCAGAGGTGGCAGTAGTGAACTGACATGCCCGGCAGGGCTGAAGTCCCTCAGGTACTGGAACAGCGATCCTAGGGTTGCTGAGCTGTAGAGAAACTATAGATAGTGAGTAGACAGAGTATGCTGTGTTCATAGCCAGAACTGGATGACAAAACTCACACAAGGTCTTTAGGAAGCTCAGTAGCTGGAAAGGGTTAGGCCCTCGAGGAGCGAATACCTGGTTCCAGGGAAAGCTCTGAGAGAGTGATGGTAACTCACAAATGTCTGTATCTGCGATAGCTTCCAGGCAGTAGAGAATCTTCAGAGTGTTCAGGAACATGGGCCCTCGAGGAGCGAGTACGGTTCCTATCTGCAATCTGAAATAAAGAAAAGAGAGTGAGGCCCCCGAGGAGCGGGTACCCCTGGTAAGTCTGAGGAGGCAGAGTAGCTTGGGAGTAAAGCCGAAGCAATCTCCCTTTGCTAACTCGATTCGTTAGAGAATACTGAGACCTTTTATATTGGAAGTGGATGATGTCAATTCAGGGGGACGCCCCCGAGGTTCGCGCCCTTGCTGGTACATCAATCGGAACGTGCGCGTGCGCGCCCTACGTCATCAGGAATATGGCGGATCCGCAGCGTCGTGCCGGTCCGGGGATGACGGAGGGAGACGGCAAGAAGACGCCGCGGCAGCTAACCGTCCATCAGACCCGGAGGGAGTCGCCACAGAGGTAAAGAGGGAGGAGTGAGGGTGTCGAGCAGCGACGAACACAACAAGTGCACTGCCTAGAACTTTGTCTATAATCAGTTTTGAATGCAGGATAACCTGAGGGGCAAGGCTTTGACAGCCCTGTGTCTCCCAACGGTGCTACATTGCTGTAGAATGATACTGTAGTGTCCTTATGAAACTGGAGCACGGCTTCGACATCCCTGTATCCACAACAGTGCTACACTGCAGTAGCAGGATCCTATTGAGCATTTAGTGAATTGAAAATCAGCAGGTGAGGGCGTGGTCACCCCTGGGGATTGAGAATATTTTAGTAACTGATATTTTGTAAATTAAATGAATGTTAGTAATTTATTTGTAATGTAATTGCTGTATGTAATGACCTATGCTGCGGCCATATCCATCCAATAAAGATCTTCTTTCGAATTATGGACTGACAGTTTCCTTACAAATATGACAGCATGGGACAAAGGTGGGGTTATTATAGATAGGTGTAAGGAGGCAGTTGTACCTGAGGTGGTTGTGTCAGAAGTGATCTGAGTGCATGGCTGCAGCCCGGAGAAACATGCACCAGAAAAAAAAAACCTAATCAAATGCAAATACAGAACTAAAAGTTTGACTCTCACCCATGTCAGATTTTTCTTCTTCTTTGGTTGAGACCTAGCAAGTCATTTTCAAGACAGCCCTCCCCCCGAGCCTGCCCGAGACTGCCTACTGCGACAGTTTAAGGGGCAGAGTTGACAGGAGCACTTTGAGGGGAGGGGAGCTCTGCCACAAAGTTGCACAGGGTGCCAAAGATGCTAAAATGAGCCCTGCACAGAGCTGAAATGGCAAAACTTTAATAGTGAGATGCAGTGTAAGATATCTAGCCTCCTTGTCTTTGCTTCCTGGAGCCAAAGGCTTCCTAGTCCTTTCCCTAGTGCCGTTTGGCTGTGCAATGAATTAGGGAGGTGTGAGGAGCACGGAGGTTTAAAATGTGGGATCAGCTTGTGCTGAGTATACATTTTCCAGTCTGTAGACTTTTTTTTTAAAACTCTTGATGCATTAGCTTGGTGCATTGGGAATTAAAATTTCAGTGCACAGTTTCAATGCGCAGGTTATTGCATAGGCCTGCAAGATAGCCAGATAAGTAGTTCTGCCCTGGAATGCCCTGTCCCACCCCTCACTTCTCCAGATACCTTTTATGGAGGATAACAATTATCCGGAGAAGTGATGGCCGCTGAAAGCAGCCAAATATTGAAATGGTACTCCTTAGTCCCAGGGACTCCCAGCATACTAAGGGAGCTCAGAGATGTGCTGGCAGATCCGCTGAAAGACCTGTTCAACAGATCCCTGGATTCAGGAGTGGTGCCTTGTGACTGGAGAAGAGCGATGGTGGTCCTGCTACACAAGTGTGGTAGCACAGAGGAAACTGGAAACTACAGGCCATTTAGCCTCACCTTCGTGGCGGGAAAATTAACAGAGTCTCTGCTGAAGGATAGGATAGTGAACTATCTAAAATCCAGTGGGTTGCTGGACCCAAGGCAGAATGGATTCATCAGGGGAAGGTCCTGAAGACAAATTTGATTTTTTTTTTTATTGGGTGATCAAGGAAGAACGCTCAATGTGATTTGCTTGGATTTTAGCAAAGGTTTTGATATGGTTCTGCATAGGAGGCTAATGAATAAAATGAGAAACTTGGAGTTGGCACAAAGGTGGAAGAGTGGATTAGAAACTGGTTGACTGACAGGAGACAGCGTGTAATGGTAAATGAAACTACTCCAAAGAAAGAACAGTATTAAGTGGAATGCCATAGGGAACAGTTATGGGACCAGTTTTGTTCAATATCTTTGTGAGTGTCATTGCGGAAAGGATAGAAGGTAAAGTTTGTCTATTTATGGATGATATTAAGATCTGCAACAATAGAGGATCAACTGCTAAGATAAATACATAATCTGTAAACCGTTATGATGGCTCTACCGAATGACAGTATATAAAACTCAATAAATAAATAAACAGTAAGAAAATGGAGGTGATAATCCCCTTGTACAGGTGCTTAGTGAGGCCTCACCTGGAGTACCTTGTTCAGTACTGGGTCCCATATCTCAAAAAGGATAGAGACAGAATGGAGGTGGTCCAGAGAAGGGTGACCAAAATTGTGTGGGGTCTGTATCAGAAGACTTACGAGGAGAAGCTAAAGAATCTAAATATGTATACCCTGGAGGAGAGGAAGTGCAGGGGCGATATGATTCAGACCTTCAGATGCACAAATTTGAACCTTTTCCATTGGATAGCAGACAGTAAAACAAGTGATCACGAAATGAATCTCCGGGGGGAGATGACTCAGAACTAACATCAGGAAATATTTCTTCAAGGAGAGGGTGGTGGATGCATGGAATCCTTCCGGAAGTGGTAGTGAAGACAAAAACAGTAAACAAATTCAAAAAGGCATGGGATAAACATTGTGGATCCCTAAAGGCTGGAGGTGTAATGAAGAAAAGAGGGCATGGGGGTAACCTGCAAGGAGTGGCAGCAGCTATCACCCCTAACAAAAAGCATGGGGATCACTGCCCTTAACCAATTAGAGTGGTTAAGGGCAATACGATATTTCTAAATTTGTTAATATATTGGGTAAAAAAAGAAACGATCACTTTTCCCCCCAAATTTTCGTAAAAATCGTTTTTCGGGTTAGCGCGCGCTAACAAAAAAATCGTTTATTTTTGTTGTTTTTTGTTACTTTTTGCTATTTTTGTTAGCGCGCGCTAACCCAAAAAACAATTTTTCACTAAAAAAAAAACAAACAAACAAGGATCCGCGGGAAAACGAGATTTTCCCGCAGCCAGACGAACCCGAAAGCGGGAACGATCGGGCACCCGATTCACATCCCTAGTGATTAGAGCAGCGGGCACTGCCCCAGGGAAATCAGCGTTCAAATCCTGCTGCCGCTCCTTGTGACCTTGGGCAAGTCACTTTACCCTCCGTTGCCTCAGGTACAAAATTAGATTGTAAGCCCTGTGGGGATAGGGAAATACCTATAGTACCTGCAGGTAATCTGCTTTGATGTACACTTGAAGTACCAAAAAGCAGAATATAAAAATCTAAATAAATAAATTAGCTTTCATGATTTTGACACGATTGCAACATTGTTCTCTGCTTCAGATGACAGCCAACACTGGGTCCTGATTTTTACAGTCTGGGGTACTGATAAGCAGACATTAGGGAACAAGTACAGGACTGCTTATATGGCCAAATCTAAAAGTATCAATCCAAGGGAATAGTGCAGAAAGGCTATATGAAAAATCCACACTAGAGTCAAAATTGGTATAATAAATCTTTTAGTTGGTACAGCAACTCCATGATTCAAGTAGTACATATCATCAGATTTTGATCAATCCCCCGACATGGTCCCGTGAGGCTGCGTCGGGAGGGACAGCAGTGAATTCAACAAATCTGAACCAACTTCAGTGCACAACTTAACCGGGAGTGCTAAAAATCTAAAAGTAAATACATTCAAGCAGCATTGTCTGAATTATCAAGGCTGCTCACCCCGTAAAAATGTCGCTAGTAGTAATACCACCCATAAGGCTTGGAGGTAACCTGCGCTGTGTAGCAGTTACTACCATAAAAAAACCTGCTGGACAGACTGGATGGGCCATTTGGTCTTTTTCTGCCATCATTACTGTGTTACCATGTATGTAACTATGTACTTTATAATAAGCCCAAACGTATCCAGCTCAGTGGCACTGAATATCGACCTCATAGTAATTGATACGTGGCATTGCTCCACTCTTCTTAGCTGTTATATTTTCCTCAAGTTTAGGAGAGGAGGGGAATGCACCAGTTCTAATTTCTCTCCAACCCTGGTCTCCCTGAAGTCAGCGGTGCAAATGTCGACTGTCTGTAATTGCCACCACTGTGTAACAACTGAACAAGGTCAGAAGCTAGGATTTGTTTGAGATCAATCTGCATGCAGGGACATCTGTGAGTAGGACGCAGAGGGCTACTAAACATCTTAAAAAGCATTACTTGCTCCTGAATTTGTGTGGTCTGGTCATAAAAGGGTCCCATTAAAGAACCAAGGCAACAGGCTTCCCTGAAAATCCTGACATAAGGGGAAGAATTGTTTGGTTGTTTAATCTTCGTTTCGGGACCTTGTGTTACAGCGGCCTCCAAAGCTGAGGTCATGGAACACCGCCCCAGTTTGCAACCTCTAAAAGGGCCAGTAATCTGATATGTAACCGGACTTCTAAAATAAATGTGGCAAAGGTACAGAAGATGCTAGTTTTGTCACTACTGACTGCTACTGCTATCAAATCTCAAATTATATTTTGAGGGCTCTAACTGATGTGACTGCTTTAAAGTTTGAAGAGTGTTTTCAGCAAAATAGATGTGATAACTGCTGTTTACAGGCTTAAAGCTCTTGTCACTCTAGTAGTTCTCACAATCCTGACATCTGGGCAAAATAAAATGTATGCTCTTCTGCCAGTGCCCCTGTAGGCGATATGAAGAGTGTCCTCTCAGGTACTGAGGCACCAGCTAGGTTTTGAGAAAAATACAATGATGATTTCTGTAGCAGAAAGTGGAGGATCGAGCCAGAGAACAAAAAAATATCAAGTAAGGTGCTCCAGAAGAGTACCAATGTAGATTTTGAGACTTGCCGTCCACAGCTGTCGGATATACTATTACACCATGATTAGTTGAAAACTCCTAATTTTATTACTGCCATGCGAAAACTTCTCCAGGGACACTCATCTGGTAACCAGGTAATCAGCTAAAAAATTCCAAGGCCATTCTTGAAACAATCAGCACCGAACACACCATGACCTGGGTTTACGTCTCTGAAAGCTGGTTCAGATTAAGGAGAATCTGAAATGAATATACAGTGCTCCTGGACGAGGTGCAGGCAGTTAAAAAGCAGGATATGTCTCTGGTTTTAAAGTGTGTTGTCCATATGTATCCGTTCGGGCTCGTCATCTCCCCCTGCACTATGGCTTCTGTTTTGCTGGCAGATATGAAGGGGCCAGATTTGAGTTTCAGAGAAAAAAGTAGAGCAAAAAAAAAAAAAAATGAGAGAGAGAGAAAAAAAAATTCCTAACAGTCAATTCACTTGCACAATTTTAAAACTGTGCATCTCTTATCCTAGGATTTCATTTCATGCAACTTTAGGAAAGGAAAATGTTCCATTTCAAGAAGACCAAAATAAAATGTGCAAGCAAATACTTGTCTAGAAAATGCAGTGAGGCTTTCGCCAGAATCTTATATTTGAGCACTTATGGACAAAATGTTTTGAAATGCTTGTTGCAGTTTGTCTGCTGGCATATGCAGCATGAAATGGGAGGACTGAACAGGCAATCAGAAAAATGACCGGCCCTTCAGAAGTGAGTCCAGGTTTCATCAATGGGTGACTTGAACCCTTGTATTTACATAGTCAAATCAAGTCATCATTTATTTATGGCATGCTTTTCCCAGCAAGAGCTCAAAGCATGTTATAGGAATATTACAAATATTTCCGATACAATATGGAAACAGAACACAGTAGAGGTACATTTCAGAGTGGTAGAACTTGAAGAGTAATTATAGTGCAAAATATGTAGAGGAAGTGTACAGAGTTTTAAAAGGGTTCATGTTATTGGTTTGGCGCCATATGCTGCTTTGAAGAGCCAGGTTTTAACCAGTTTTCTGAAGGATAAAATATCCGGAAAATGTCTGATGCAAGGCAATGGGATATTCCAGAGGTTTAGGGCTGATCCTGTGAAGGTCCTTTTTCTGGTACCGGTGAGGTGCCTTGCTTTTAGGGTTGGAACCACTAGGCAAGCCTGGCATAGTGAGCATAGTAAGTTGTCTGGTATATAGGAAGAAGAGATCTGTTGATATTAGATGGAACCAAGCTTTTGATAGTTTTGTAGGTTAAGACCAGAATTTTAAACTAAGGGGGTCATTCTCTAACGCTATCGCGTGCGATAGCTAGCTCGGGGCGGAGTCGGCCCCGGAAGAGGAGGAGTCGGGGCGGCACCGGTGGCCGACGCTACGGACACATCGCTGGCGGCGAAAGGTAAAGCAAAATTGCTTACCTTGTAATAGGTGTTATCCCAGGACAGCAGGATGTAGTCCTCACATATGGGGCCCTGATACGGAAAAACTTCTGTCAAAGTTTCTAGAAACTTTTGACTGGCACACTGAGCCCACTGAGCCTGCCCAGCATGCCATGATATTCTCAGCCACAGGGGTCTCCCTTCAGTCTCGTTTGTAGCAATGAGCTCGTACGAAAAAAATAAAATAATAAAAACGTATCAGACCCAACTCCACGGAGTGGCAGGTGGGTTTCGTGAGGACTACATCCTGCTGTCCTGGGATAACACCTATTACAAGGTAAGCAATTTTGCTTTATCCCAGGACAAGCAGGATGATAGTCCTCACATATGGGTGATTAGCAAGCTACAGGCTGAGTCATTCTTGTATTGGATCAACAGCATACAACTTGTGCAACGGCACAACAACTGGTGTACTGTTGGAAAAAATGAGGCAGCCTGAAATCACAGTAGGACGGATGTAGAAGGAGTTGGTATTATACTGGAAATAAGTTCTTTAAGACAGATTGTCCAAAGGCTGAATCATGTCGTCCTTCCTTGTCTAGACAGTAATGTGCTGCAAATGTGTGAAGAGAACTCCAAGTTGCAGCTTTACATATATCAGCAAAAGGCACTGAACGATAGTGTGCTACTGATGTGGACATAGCCCTAACTGAGTGCACTTTTACTCGCCCCTGGAGAGGAAGGCCTACTTTTTCATAGCAGAATTCTATACAGTCTGCTAGCCAGTTGGAGAGAGTTTGTTTTCTCACTGTAACTCCTGGTTTGTTTTTATCAAAAGAAACAAAGAGTTGGGTGGAGTTTCTATGGACTGTGCAGTTCAGGTAAAAAGCTAGCGCATGTTTACAATCCAAGGTATGCAAAACTCTCTCTCCCTGGTGAGAGTGTGGCCTTGGAAAGAAAGTAGGCAAGACTATGGATTGATTGAGGTGAAAATCCGTTACCACTTTTGGTAGGAATTTGGGGTGAGTGCGAAGGACTACTCTGTCATGCAGGAACCTTGTGTAGGGTGAGTATGTGACAAGTGCTTGTAACTCACTGACCCTCCTAGCAGATGTAATGGCTACGAGGAAAAATACTTTCCAGGTAAGAAATTTTTCATCACAGGAGTACAGAGGCTGAAACGGGGATCGCATGAGTCTCGCTAGCATTAAATTTAGGTTACCATTCAGTAACTGGTGATCGAATGGGAGGCTTAAGGTGGAGTAAGCTCCTCATAAATCGACTCACTAGGGGTTGCGCTGATATTGGTGCATCCCCTATTCCCTTGTGGTATACTTCTATGGCACTTAGGTGTACCCTTACAGAAGATGTCTATAGACCAGAATCCGAAAGGTGGCACAGGTAATCCAATAAAGAAGGAATGGGGCAAAAAAAAAGTGTCAAAACCATTTTGCGTGCACCACTTGGTAAATCTGGTCCACTTAAAGTAAGATTTACGTGTGGAAGGCTTTCGTGAAGCTACAAGAACTTTAGAGACTTGAGTTGAAAGATTAAGTTGTTGCAGAATTAAGCTTTCAACATTCAAGCTGTTAGGGCAAGAGTTGGCAGGTTGGGATGACGCAACTTGCCCTGATTCTGAGTTATGAGAGTGGGAACTGTGCCCAGGCGAATTGGTTCTCTGATCGAGAGGTCGAGGAGTATGGGAAACTATACTTGTTGAGGCCAGTATGGGGCTATGAGGATCATTGATCCTCTGTCCTGTTGTAGCTTCACGAGAGTTTTGGATATGAACGGAATCGGAGGATATGCATATAGAAGTCCTGTGTTCCAGGGGCGAGCAAAGGCGTCCCTGGGGAACGTTTGTTGACGGCCGTGGAGGGAGCACAATCTTTCTACTTTGTGATTCAGTTTGGACGCAAAGAGGTCTATTGTTGGGCGACCCCAGCGTTGAAATATTTTGCTCGCTACCCTCAGATCCAGAGACCATTCATGGGGATGGAAACGCCGACTGAGATCGTCTGCTAGGACGTTTTGTATGCCTGCTAGATAAGTTGCTCGGAGATGCATAGCGTGCTCGAGAGCCCAGGTCCAAATCTGCACTGCTTCTTGACAGAACAGGTAAGAGCCTATGCCTCCCTGCTTGTTTATGTACCACATTGCTACTGTGATGTCCGTTTGTATCAGCACAGTCTTGTTTGAGAGGCAGTCTTTGAAGGCATAAAGGGCATAACGCATCGCTCAAAGTTCCAAGAAGTTTATCTGACACTTCATTTCGAGCGTAATCCACGTCCCTTGCATTTGAAGGTTGTTGACGTGTGCCCCCCAATCCCAAATTGGAGGCATCTGTCGTTAAGATGACTTGTGGAATTGATTGCTGGATAGGGAGGCCTGCTTTTAAGGCAGCTTGATTTGTCCACCAATGGAGCGAAAGGCATAATTGATGGGTGATTTGAACTGTGTACGACAGTGGTTGGAAAGCTTTGAACCATTGAGATTTCAAAGTCCATTGAGTTCTTCTCATGGCTAACTTCGCCATAAGGGTAACATGCACTGTAGAGGCCATGTGTCCTAGTAGTACTAGAAGTTGATGGGCAGAGGTGAACTGGCAGTGGATTATTGAGTTCGCCAAGCGTGCTAGATTGTTGGCACGGTCGTTTGGAAGAAAAGCTTTCGCCACTGTGGTGTCAAGGTCTGCTTCGATGAAAGTGAGGAGCTGAGACAGCCCGATGTGGGATTTTTGATAGTTGATTAGAAATCCCAGTTAGTGCAATAGTCTTATTGTGCTTCTTAAGGCAGACAGAGTTCCCTGTCTGGATGGACTTCTGATTAACCAATTGTCTAGATAGGGAAAAACATGAATGCTGTTTTTTCTTAGATGTGCAGAAGCAACTGCTAGACATTTTGTGAATACTTGAGGCACAGAGGCGAGTCTGAATGGCAGGACTCAATATTGGTAATGATGTTTCCCCACGACAAATCATAGGTATTTGCGATGTTGTGTGGAAATGGGTATGTGTGCATAAGCGTCTTGAAGATCTAGAGAACAGAGCCAATCTTCCCGTTGAAGCAATGGAAGGATGGTTCCCAGAGATACCATCCGAAATTTTTCTTTTTGAAGAAATTTGTTGAGATTGCAGAGGTCTAAGATAGGGTGGAGGCCGCCTGTTTCTTTGGAATTAGAAAATAGTGGGAATAGAACCCTTTGCCTTGTTGATACCAGGGAACTGGTTCAATAGCCCTAGTGGTTAGCAGAGTTGAGAGTTCTACTTGAAGTTGAGATGTGATGACAGTTCTTGTCCAAAATGTGTTGGGTGGCGAATGCGGGAGTATTGTTTTGAATTTGAGACGGTATCCCTGATTCAGTATAGCTAACACCCATTGATCTTTGGTGATGAGACTCCATTGGCGTTTGAAATGATGGAGTTGACCTCCTACTGGTAAGTGGGGCAAAGAATTGGTGGAGAGGTTTCTGTTCTCTTGATGTATTTCAAAAACCAGCTGCTGGACCAGTTTGAGGAGGTGGCTGGGTTTTTGTTTGCTTTGGTTGGCGTGTACGTCCTCTTTGTGGTTGACGGTAGGAACGCGTTGAAGAAGCAGGTGGATAGTACTTCCTAGGTTTATAGAAAGGCCTTCTGGTATCTCTTCTGTTAGCTTTTCGTATGGAAGATGGCTGATCAGATGGTAATCTGGAGAGCTGATGGAGTGTCTCATGGTGATCTTTGAGTTGGGAGACAGTGTCTTGAATTTTTTCTCCGACGAGATTGTCTCCAGTACATGGGAGATCTGCCAGTCTCTCTTGGACTTCTAACCTGAGGTCCGAGGCCTTGAGCCAAGCCCACCTTCGTGCGTTGATTCCAGCTGCTGATAGACGAGCAGATGTCTCAAATGAGTCATAAGTCGCCTGTACTTCATGTTTGCCAGATTCGAGGCCTTTGGCAATCAGAGTATTTAGTGCCAGCTGCTGTTGTTGAGGGAGGTTATCGGCAATATCTTGAACTTGTTTCCACATGTTTCTTTGATATTGCGTCATATAAAGCTGCTATGACACAATCCTAGATACCAGCATGGATCCCTGAAAAACCTTATTTCCTAATCTATCGACGAACTTCTGTTCTTTCCGTGGTGGGGCAGAAGAGTGTGGTTTCTGTTTCCTGGCTTTTTTCTGAGCCGATTCAACGACCACTGAGTGATGTGGTAATTGCGGTTTTTGGAAACCTGGGGTATGTTGTACCAGGTATGTTGCGTCTGTTCTTCTGTTTACAGCCGGTACAGAGCAAGGATGTTCCCATAACCGATGCTGAAGTTCCAGAAGCACTTCATGAATGGGTATTGCCATCACCTCCTTTGGTGCATCAACAAATTGTAATACTTCAAGAGTCTTGTGCCTTGTATCTTCCTCAGTAAGCAATTCAAAGGGACGCCTCAATGATCGCTTGTTCTTCCCTGGAGACTGGGACTGGGTCCACTGTCACAGGAGGAGGTAAGACTGGCGCAACTGGCTCTTCCACGGCTGAGCATGGTGGCACAGTCTCTAACACTGATCCCGGTGGAGAGCACTTCAGTATCTCAGGTACAGAGTGGCTCTAGTACCCGGACACGCTTTGGCATCGGTTCGATTTCCTTCGGTGCCAATGCAGGTGTCGTTCCCTCCGATGGATCGGAGACAGAACGATGTCGATGGCGTCTTTTGTCACGGTGTTCGCTAGTAGATGTCGATGAAGATGCTATGGAAGATCTGGATGGGGTCAGTGACGGATGGTCATTGGCCTTTTTCTTACCTTGATGTTTTTCAAAAGAGGGTGATAATTTCTTCAGTGACGATGTCGAAGATGACGATGGAGTGAGTTTTTTAAACAGTTCCTCCATTTTATCCAACCGGGCATTCCTGCCCTTCGGTGTCATCTGGGTGCAAGTTGTACAAGCACGGACATCGTGGCCTGATCCCAGACATAAAATGCAAATGTTGTGCGGGTCGATTATCGACATAGTTCGGTTACAATTTGGACATTTTTTTAAACCGAGGCCATGGTGAAAAATTAGGCCGGATAACGGTCGATGGCCTGCGGATACCGATTAAAAGGTGACAGGAATCAACCGAAAAAGTAATTCAAAAAGTACTCACCGAATAATATGTCGAAGGGCGACCCGAGTAGATAATTTTGTGACTGAAAAAGTTATATTTTCCATGAGGAAAAAGTGAGGAGAAATCTCACAGAGTTCCTATCACGCGAGGCTTACAGCAACGCGGAAAAAAAGAGACTGAAGGGAGAACCCTATGGCTGAGAATATCATGGCATGCTGGGCATGCTCAGTGGGCTCAGTGTGCCAGTCAAAAGTTTCTAGAAACTTTGACAGAAGTTTTTCTGTATCAGGGCTCCATCGATGATGTCACTCATATGAGAGGATTATCATCCTGCTTGTCCTGGGATAAGATTCCTTATCACCGCCAGTTTCGCCATAAAAGGTGTAGTTATTCGGTGCAAAAGCCGGCAGCGATCGCACCGTGGAGGTGCGATCGCTGCCGGCTATCGCAGGACTACCCCCCCGCTTCGCCTCCCTGCCCCCCCCCCCCCCCCCCCCCCCCCCCCCGTTACCACCGGATTCTCTAAGGTCTGTGACCTTAGAGAATCCAGGCCTTAGTGCAGTAGATTTTTTGGAGTTGGTATAGGCATTTCAGGATTGGCATTATTCAATCCCTTCTGTTTTTGTTCATAATCATGCAGGCTGGTGCCTTCTGTATAACTGCAACCAGTGGTTTAAGATATCTGGGAGCCAAAGACAGAGTGAGTTGCAGAGTCAAGGCAGGAGATTACACATGCCAGAGTAGCAGTTTTGAAGGCAGTGTTTTCTAGGAGAGGATGGAAGTGGTAGAGTTGACATAGGTGGAAGAAAGCTGTCTGGTCATTGCTTGGACCTAGTCTTTGATACTGAGTTGGGAGTCCAGAGTAAAGTCTAGGCTCTCGACTTGGGAGCTTGAGGGTTAGAGCTGTTTCACTAAGGGTCACTCTTGGGTGTGGTTGAGTGAGTTCCTTTTTACCAATCCATAGCTTCTGTATTCTGGGGCTTCTGGCTTACCCGTAGATTTATCAAAATGCTATACTTATAGCAGAAATAGCGCCCACGATAAAAAGGAGCATGGATAGGCTAATTTCTCTGCTCCCACAAGTTATTTTTGCAAGGTGCAATAAATGTATCACACTTTTTATTGCACTTTCGAGAGAGAGAGAGAAAGAGAGAGAGAGAGAGAATATATCACTCTTCTATTTATACCTGATATGGCCATTGATGTTTGGGTGGATCCTTGGACACTGTGGCAGCTGACCATGCCCAAGGGGGGCAGTCCCGTGAGGGACCACAGTGTCAGGCTAGACTCTGGACACACAAACACAGATTTGAATCTTTTATTAAACAGTCTTGGGACCACCAGAAGTGGCAGTAGTGAGTAGTAGATGTTAAGCCCGGCTGGGCAAGTCTCCCACAGAACGCTGGAACAGTGAATCCTCTGCTAGGCTGTGCTGTAGTGGAAAGAGACTGAGAGTTATGAGTACACGAGAAGAAGCATTCAGAGTCCCAGATAGAATTAGGAGAAGCTCCGAGACAGGGAGAGCAGAGAGACTCAGTTGTAATGTACTCACGTAGCAGTAACAGAGATTCCACTAGACGAGAGGTCTGGCACTGGAACAGAGGGCAGGCCCTTGAGGAGTGAGTACCTGATTCCAGTGAAGCAGTACTGAGGAATAGATGGTAGTTGTACTCACAGATGGAAACTGTTAGTGAAGTCTTCCAAGTAGAAGGGTTTGAAAATGCAGGCAGCGACTCAGGGAACATGGGCCCTCGAGAAGCAAGTACCGGTTTCCTGATAGTACCTGAAAGAAGCAGAAGAGGCCCCCGAGGAATGGGTACCCCGTTAATAACCCCGAAGGGTGTAAGCGTTCCAGATAGTGCTGGAGTAGCAGAGCAGCTTCAATACGGAGAGTGAATCCCATCCGTAGAATTACCGTTGCTAACTCGATGAGCTAGCAAATACTGTAGGCTTAAATATCCGGGCAGCATGACGTCATATCAGGGGTACACCCCTGAGGTTCGTGCCAACGTGGAAATAAAGATGAGGGCGGCGTGTGCGTGCGCTCCCTAAGGTACCTTGGAGGAGCATGGCAGGAGGCAGCACCAAAGCCTGTCTGGGGACGCCGGAGAGGACGGCAAACAGATGCCGCGGCAGCCAGTAGTTCGAAGTGAGCGGGAGGAGCCGCAAGTAGTGAGAGGTAGGCGGGGCGAAGCCATCGAAGACCGACGGTCGCAACAATACCACTGAAAATCTTCAGTGATGTGTAGTGTGCTGTTCATACCTCCTATTGTGTATGTAAAACCGCTCCCCCAAAACTACCCCACCCCCGTAAACCCCACTCTAAGTTAAAAGTGCCCCTACTTACAGTGGTATAAATAGTAGAGAATTGAAAACTATCAATTCTCAAATTAGGCTCCCAAATCCTCACCATATAATCATACAATAAATAAACAACATTGATGAGGAACTTCAAATTATTTATAATTATAACAATTTTTCTTTTTGTAATAAGGGAATTAGTATCAGATTTTAATGTGCTCTCATGTATACAGTTGTTTGGCTCTTGCCCGCAATGGGCTGCAACCAATTTCGTGTATGTGGCACTTGATTTTACCTCATTTACTACTTCCCAATATTATTATGTTTGCTTTTAAAAAACCTTTAAAAGTGCACTTAGTTCAACTTATCTCAACTTCTTGCCATGACTTTACCGACACCCCAGTGTTCTTCTTACCGTCTTCTTCCTGGAACTTAACCGATTTTAATGTTGAGGAGAGCTGTGGGAAGTTTAAGTTATGGATTGAAGAGTGAATGATCATAGCAAGCTTATATGGTATTCGGTAGGAGATAGGGAGCCACTGAAGAGATCTGAGTACAGGAGAGATGTGATCACTCATGGGAGTGCTGTAAGTGTTGCGCTTGGAGGTGGACCCTTGTCCTGGAGCAGTGGAGAATGGCTCCCTGGTAGGGACCAGGAAGCACCTGCCCCCAGGGGGCGGAACACAGGAGGAGAGAGAGGCTAGGATGAGCTTCACCACTGGAAGCCCGCGGTCCCCCCGAGTGGAGCCAGTAGGGACCCGGGCCGCTTGGACTTAGAGGGCCTCGCAGGGTCTCCCGGAGAGGTAACAGAGAAGCGTGCCCATAAACAACAAAAGAGTGCAGTCGGACTCTAGGCTGTAGGTCTGGTGGAGCAAGAAGACCAGAACAGCGTAGGCGATGACAAGGCAAGGATAAGAGCCAGAATCAGGAGACGTGGTCAATGGCAGCCGAGGTCAGAATCCGAGGATCAGTCCGAGGAGTAGTCAACGAGGCAGGGGTCAGGTTCCGGAGGTCAGATGAGGTCAAAAGGCAGGCAGAGGTCAGGATCCGGGCAGTGGACAGAATGGTCAAGGAGCAGGCCGAGGTCAGTACCAGAGAGACAGTCCGAGGGTACTACCTGGGGAGACAGGACAGACAGACGCTGGAACAGTAGGACGCTGAAACAGTAGGATGCTGGAACAAGGCTGGAACAAGACTGGAACAGGACTGGAACAAGATTGTGAACGCAGAGGCAAACTAGTACACATGCAGTGCTGACCCGATTGCCAAGGCAAGGAAGTGCAGGCAGGGACTTCCTTATATTGAACATTCAATCAGGGCGCGCCATGAGCTAGGACCCACCTCTAACCCTACAAGAAGCCAGGCGGTCCACGCGCGCACGTAGGGGCGTGGCCAACACCACTGGATATGCCGAATTCTGGCGTGAGGCCTGATGCACAGTGGAAGGCCCGGCGACTGCCGCCGTGGGACGCCGAGGCCTGGAGGAGCTCGCAGCTGCCGCTAGGAAGGCCGACCCATGATCTGCAGAGGAGCTAGCAAGGTGAGCAGGCCTGTGCGCGGGCCGGGCGCGGACGGGGCGCGTAACAGTAAGGAGTCTTGCTGCCAAGTTTTGTATGATCTGTAGTGGATGGGTAGCGTAAAGAGGTAGGCCTGTCAGGAGGGAGTTACAGTAATCTATCCCTGAGAATAGTAGGGATTGAAGGTCTGACCTAAAATCCAAATATTCGAAAAGGAGTTTGAGGTGACTGAGCAAGCACAGTTTATAGAAGAAGGAGATGGTGCTAATTTTTATCTGATTATTTGGCTCCCAAGTTCCGTACAATTTGGGAGAGGGAGATGGGATGGGAATCAAAAGTGATATGATTGGGAGTGCTAGCGACTGAATGGTGTGATAAAACAATGATTTCCGTTTTAGATGTGCTGAGAGCTAATTTATTACTATGCAGCCATTTTTGGATCATTGTAAGACAGTTGTTGAGGAAATATTCAGTCAGGGCCCATGTTTCCCTGAGAGGAAAAAAGAATTGGATATCGTCAGCATACATTTTATAATGCACTCCAAGGACAGTGAGGGTGCAGGATAATGGAGTTAGGTAAAGGTTAAATAGTGCCTTGGGGCGCTCCAGAGCTCAGAGGTATCAAGAAGGAGGTAAATGAGTCAATTTGGACTTTTTATGTTCTTTTGCTAAGGTATGAAGAGACCCGGACCAGTACCAAACCAGTTATCCCAAAGGAGGGCAGCCTTGAGAGCAGAATGGAGTGATTGACCGTGTCGAAAGCAACAGAGATGTCAAGTAGACATAGGAGGAATAAGGAGCCATGGCTGAATCCGTGTCTCACTGTATCAAAGCTGGACAGTAGTAGTAATTCGATACTATGGTGCTTCCTGAACATGAACTGGTATTAGTTGAGAATATTATTTAAATCAATGAAGTCACAGAGTTGGTGGAGAACTGTGGTTTCTAGTCCTTTGGCCATGAATGCTAGGGTGGATTTTGGGCAGTAGTAGGAGATGATGGTTGGATTTGCTGTCGGTTTTTTGATTATGGATTGGAATGAGGCTTGCTTTAAGATGTCAGGGATGATGCCATGTTGTAGTGAATTTAGATACAAATGGAGCAATATCCATTTTGATCAATTTCAGTAAAGATGTATGGCATGGGTTAAGGGGGTTGGATGAAGATTTCAGGTTGTTGATGATCTAAGTGGTATCCAATGTTATGATGTCATCAACGCGTTCCCAGGTTGGGCCTTGAGTTTCTGAATCATTGTCAGCTTCATCAGAAGCAGATTTATTGAACATGCTAATGATAATTTCTGTCTTGTTGGTAAAGTGAGCGGTGAATGTCTCAGCAATGTTCATCCCCGGGATGTGAAAGGAAGAGTAGAAGTGGTCGAGCTTGGTTTAATTATATTTGTTATAGAGGTATATAGTTCTCTGGGACTGTTTCGTGTGGCTGACAGTTTCTTGTAGATGTAGGATTTCTTTGCAGTGTAGATGGCCTTTTGATATGATGTCAATTTATCATTGTATAGAGTTTTATTTGTGAGGGACGGGTCTTTCCTCCATTTTCTCTCGTATTTCCTAAGCTCACGTTTTTGAGTTTGGAGTGAGGTATTATACCATTGTGCGGATTTTGTGCTTTTAGTTGAGTATGATTTCAGAGGAGCCAATTTGTCAAAGGTTGATATAAGGGACAAGTTCCACTATTCTACTAGTTCTTCAGGTCAGTTAGAGGAGATATTATCTAGGATCGGGGTGAGGTTGGATGCAAGAGACACAGGATCTATGTGCATTCGTTTCATGATTGTGGTACTATTTCCATGAGAGATTTGATTGCAAGATTGGGGTTTGAGGGTGAAGTTGATAAGGAAGTGGTCATGCCAAGGAATTTCAGATATGTTTATGTTCAAATCATTTATGTGAAAGCCCGAGGGGTTAAAAATACTAGGTCCAGGCAAATGCCTTTTCTTGTGCATGGGGGAGGAAATGATTTGCCTCCAGCCACAAGAAAGAAGGGTATCAAACATAAAATTGGTGGGAGTTGAAATACGTGAGGTTGGTGGGTGGAGGTTGAAGTTGCCTAGGATTATAGTTGTTGATGGATTCAGGGTGAGGTTAAGCATTGCTTCACACAAGGGGAGAACATTTTTGGCAAGGAGCCCAGGAGGGCTGTAGGTCAAACAAACTTTAATGAGTTAGGTTTTCAGACACAGCATCTCGTATGGTGCAGGGTTACAGACATCTACCATAGTAAATTTCAGGAGGGATTTAAAAATTACAGCCAGACCTCCTCCTCTTCATTCTATTCTGGGTCTATGAAAGTGTAAGAAATTAAGTGGGCAGTACTGGTTGAGAATCAGAATGTCGTAGTCTTTCAACCAGGTTTCTGTGATACAGTCATAAGCTCCAGAGGCAAGGAGGTCAAAGATCATGGCGGATTCTTTCGGAATTGATTGTGCATTGATGAGTATGAAGAATAGGGTAGCAGTTGCAGAAACTGGGTGCATGGTTAGTTTAATGTTGTTGAGAGTTCTTATGTGCAGGATGTGGAATGGCTGTCTGAAAGCTACATCACCATTGCAACCCTGGCCTGTGATTGAAGGGATAGGGAAATGGGTTGGGGGAGCTGATATATTTTACTCACACTTTTCCATGGTGCGAGTGGTTATGTGGATTGGAGGTGCAATTTAGGCATGCACAAAGGGACGCACAAAAGGGCAGGCTCCTTTGTTCTTCTCCTATGTGCACGCACCAAGGGCACTTGTCCCACGGTGCAAGCACCGATGGTGTCGGTGACATGGCTATCTTGGTCAGTGAGGTGGGCAGGCCACAAGCAGGGGAGGCACTCAGCGCTGTCGGCTCCCACTCTGTTTCTCCTTTCCAGTTGGGGGGCACAGTCTTCGGGCTCCCAGAGCCAGTGGATGGCTTGAGCCTCTGCACCACTCTCTCACCTCCTTGGCGTCAGCACCACGGCTATCTTGGTCGGCGAGGTGGGTGGGCGGTGGGCTGGCTCAGTTTTAAGTTTTTCTACCCATATGTCATATATTGTACAGCATTCTCTTTATTTTTTATGTTTTAACCTTCATCCACACACTTGTTCTTATTGTATTGCTCTTTTTCATGTCTTACTTGCCATTCAGTTTGCCATCTACAATTAGTGTAGCAGTCAAACTCATTTTTGGTAAACTCAGATATGACCATGTAACCCCTCTCCTTCAATAACTTCATTGGCTTCCCATCACTTCTCGTATTCAGTTTAAGATCCTTTGTTTACTTTTAAAACTTTACATTATGATTTTTTTTTTCAGTCTAATCTTGCCATATCCCTCCAGTCCTCTCAGCTTGAGCTATTTGCACTTCCTTCACCAAAAGAAATTGTTCTGGAACATACTTGTGAAATGGCTTTTACTTTCTTTGCTCCCTCTTTATGGAACTCCTTGCCTTTGTCTTTGCGACTTGAAAAAGAGTATCAAAAGTTTAGGAAACAACTCAAAACCTGGTTGTTTTCCAAGATCATTTATAAAGCCTTATTTTAATATCAGTCTGATATTAGCATTGATTATAATATTTAAAATGATTGCTATGATTTTTTTCTTTTATATATTTTGATTTGATGCTTATTTTTATTTATATTTAGCACTGCATTTTACTTTAGATCCTATTTGTTTTATTGTTTTTAGTAGATTGTATTTATGAAATTATTTTATCTGTTATATTGTATATAGTATTTTATTGTACATCACACTGATTTACTGAAAGAAATGCATAAACTAATTCCTTACTGAAATCTGCTGAATAATAAATCCTTTAATTCTTCATATGCTTTTCACTGTACTGCTTTCAGCTCTTGATCTCTAGATTGAGTGCCTAGATAATCAGTTAAACCTTTTTCTTAGCTTTAGATACCAGAAGTCTCAGTTGAGGAATACTAAAGAACATTTATTAGAATGATGAAATAGTTTAACACTGTCTGTGAATGGTGTAACGGATCCGGATAGTGGACCTTTAATATCAAGGAGTCTAAGGGGAAACCTACCAGGTCCATTCTGTCAGCAGGTGGGCACACCCTGTGAGGTGACAGACTGATAGGGATGTGCAGAAGGAAAGAATTTGTTTCGTTTCATTTTTCGTTTCACCGGGACAAAAATTTGTTTCATTAGTTTCATAGGGGGGGAAACCAATTTGTTTATTAGTTTCATTCGTTTGTCATTTTCCCATTAAAGTCAAAGGGGGAAGTATTTGCAGCCTATTTTTGGCTGCAGAATTGGAGTTTTCTTATCAATTCTGATGAAACTTCTGGGGAGCAATCATCAGAATGAGAAAAGAGCTCCAAGGTACTTAGACTGTGGCAAAGTGGAACCAAAGTGGCATGAATAGCCTAAGGCACTATAAAGGGGCAAAGGGGTACCAGGAGTGGCAAGAGTGCTTTAACAGAGGTGCAAAGCAGCAGCGAGAGTGTGAAAAACACACCACAGCTTCAAAACAGAGCACCAATAACAGTTGCATGAACCCTTGAAGGCAGCAGGACAGGCAAAGTGGCAAGACAAGTGGCATCAACATCTTACAGCACAATGAAGGGGGAACATAGCAAGCAGAAAGAGTGTCAGAAAAAACCACAAGGTGACGATAAAGGAACAAAGCAGCAGTAAGACTAGCACCAACACACTGAGGAACCATGATAGTGGCAAGAACACCACAAGGAGTAGAGTGAGTCATCTGGTGTATGGCAGCAGGACAGAGTGGCAGAAAGTTGATGGGGCAAGACAGCCTTGCAGAGCAGAGGTAGTCAGGTCCCTGTGGTTTTGATAGGGGCAAGACAGGCTGGCCCCGGGGAGAGTTCCCTTTCCTTTGTGCAGGAAAGGGCTCCCTAGAATGGGTTCGCCCCTAGAGTGCGGTGGTTCCGTTGGCGTCTAGTGAGCTCTTGCTGGTCTTTTAAAATCTGCTGGAAGTAGCAGATATACAAACGAGAATTTTGAAGGCCAAGGCGGAGGAGGTTTCCATGTGAACAGCGGTTCAACATGGGTCAGCAGGTGTTAAGAGATAGGCTACACCCAGGGAGAGTTCCCTTTCCTTTGTGCAGGAAAGGGCTCCCTGGAAAGGGTTAACCCCTAGAGTGGAGCACGAGCCTTCAAAATGTGGCGACATGGAGGTTTCCATGTGAACAGCGGTTCTGGTTCAACATGGGTCGGCGGGCACTAAGAGATAGACTGGCTACACCCGGGGAGAGTTTCCTTTCCTTTGCGCAGAAAAGGGCTCCCTAGAATGGGTTGGCTCCTAGAATGGAGCACGAGCCTTCAAAGTGTGACGAGTCGACGTGGAAGAGGTTTCCATGTGAACAGCAGTTCTGGTTCAACATGGGTCGGCAGGAACTAAGAGATGGGCTGGCTTCACCCAGGTAGAGTTCCCTTTCCTTTGCGCAGGAAGGGGCTCCCTAGAATGGGTTGTTGGCCCCGAGAGTGGGGCACGAGCCTGGGCAAGTGTGGCGAGTCAACATGGAGGAGGCCAAAATTTGTTTTGATTAAGGTAAAGTAAGAAAATCCATTCATATGTGCATTGATGTGAATTGTATTGTAGTTAGCTATGATTATTTAGGAGCCTTGTAATAGAGTTTCATTATTACTTTGCCTGTATAATGGTACAAATTGTTAGGATTTAAGCATGTATAAACAGATCATGACTTCCTGAGCAAGATGAAGGAAGTTCTCTGCTCTGCCCTGAAACTAAAAGAAAATTGTATGTTTTAATTAAAGATCCATGCTGTGAAGGATTAGTAGTTTGAATTGCTAGAGACTGAGGGTTCCCTTTGCAACGAGGGTTCAGCCGTTAGGACCAAAAGAAGCGCTGACGTCATCTCCCACCCAAATCTACAATATCAACCTATGTTGACTTTGTACCCTACACAGTGTCTCTGTAAACTATGGGAACACAGAGGATGAACTAGAGTGCAACTACCACCAGTTTTCTATAGTACTAGAAACATTAATTTTTTAGATCAGGCCCTTGTAGAGTTGTAAGGGCTGGACAGTGAACAGACAGGCACAGCATTTGAGGTCAGGCCCTTGTAGTAACGAAGGGCTGGATGGGCAGGCACAGCGTTTGTGCTCAGGCCCTTGTAGTTACATAAGAGCTGGACAGACAGGAACAGCGTTTGAGGTCAGGCCCTTGTAGTGATGTAAGGGCTGGACGGGCAGGCACAGTGTTTGAGGTCAGGCCCTTGTAGTGATGTAGGGGCTGGTCAATGGACAGACAGGCACAGTGTTTGAGGTCAGGTACATGTGCTGATATTATCTGAAGCATATGAGGCAGCTGGAGCTGCTGCAAGGCTTTAAATGGCTTTTATTCATCTTGCCATTCACAGGGAAGATTTGGAAACCCAATCAAAGGCATGTTTATTTCCAAAAACACTAGCATTTCTATGAATGGGGGGGTGGGGGAAGAGGGATGTGAAGGGGGAGACAGCCCCTGCATTCAGCAGCTCTGATTTTCTGAAGAGATCTATCCTTCAGAGACCAGGGAGTGGGACTGCTTGGCCCTTCATCTCCCCCTTTCCCTTCCCTTTGTCAAGCTACCAACTGTTTCCATTTCCCATCCCCCATATATTAAACCATCACCTCAGTGGGAACCTTGGTAACATCAATAAATAAGAGGGCAGCCAATAGGAATACATATTCATTCCTAACTGACCTTAACTGACCTGAAAAGTGTCAAATTGTATCATTTTCTGTTAGTGCGCACTAACCCGATTAACGATTTTTTTACGATAAATCGGGAGAATTTCTATTGTATCGCACTCTTTAATGATTAATGACGATATTAAAAATATCGGACGATAATTTAAATCGTTAAAAAACGATTCACATCCCTACTGCATAACTTTACTTCTGCTATGGATGGCCTGTAAGTCCTAAAACAAAAAAAAGTAAAGAGGTTAGCAGGGTTTTAAGAGTCAGGGCTAACAGGGAAAAGGGAGGCAGTTTATTTAGGGGCGTTAAGAAATTGGGGAAATTGGTAATTGCATCAGTGTATGTGCCTACTAAAATCCCTCTGCTTACGCGGTAGAGGCAGCATTTGCATGCACATGTACATATAAAATTGTGTGCACATGTATGCCCGTACAGCCTATTTTATACTATGCATGTATATACGTGTGTATGTTATAAAATGACCGCGTCCTTTGGTATGAGCCGGCATACGCGCGTACATGTGCACCTGCGCAGCTGTTTCAAAGTTACTTTCTATTCAGTTCTTCCCTATTCATATATACACACAACATCTTTTTTGATGCAGACTCTATAAATGAGAAGAATGATCAAGTGGAAAAACAATTCAAAATATTACTAGAAAAAAAAGCTTGTACATTTCTTGTAATACAGATGTTTTACTAGTAAATATGGCAACCACTGCTCGGTGCCTGAAAGAATTGTTGCCTCTGTTCTCCTCTCCAATACAGAATGCATCTGCATTACTGCATATCTGAGGATAAATGTTACAGTGTGATGATGGATCAGTGATGAATAACAAACAGAAAGTAGATAGATTATAATGAGCCTGCAGTTCATATCCTTTGGCATGTTTACTCAAGTTTCATGTGTAAAGAAAAAAAAAAAAGAAACCTCAAATTGTTCCCCCAATTATCCAGAAATTAGTTAATCATGACAAGATAGCTGATCAAAGACTGCATAGATCTGACTCACTTGGAGCAGCTGGTGTTTAGCAGTCTATGTGTTAGATACCAAGGAAACCTGAAAAACAGGAAATAGCAGCCCCAGCTCCAGAGAGTAGCAACTGCGATGAATTTGCACTTTTCCTAGTCGCACAATTATTTGCAGATGTATTCTGGAACCTGCAGCCAAATTAGGACAGGCTTTGAGCAGTACTTACCCGTTATATGGGGGACGGAGGGAGAGGGGGACTGGCCTAGCAGCACACAGAAAATAAGCAAAGTGGAACTACATTGGTATTATTTCTGTTTTTGTCAGCTCATATAAAGGAATTGGAAGGTGCTTTGTACAAACAATGAATTATAGCGTGGTTCTGTGTTTATAGTGAAGTGTTTTGTCAGTGAGCATTTATGAGATTTAGTATTTATCCTAGTTTAATCCCCTTCCAGACATTAGGCACTGGGCTTTAAAGTTCTGGGCTTTCAAACTGAATTGCATTTTCTTTTTGGAAGTGAAAAACATGTTATTTATGGCCAAATCTTGAAGTTTTCACATTGCTTTTGAAATTACGAATAAACTTGGGTCTTTTTTTCTTTCCAAAAGGTGCTGGAATGGAATAAAATTCCATATGGCTGCTTCCAAGTATTCGGCCTTTAACACTGCCATGTTTTCCACTCACCACCGCTCTCTTGCTTTCCAGCAGGCTCCAATCACAAAGCAGCTGGTAGAAGGGAGGTCAGAACATGTGAGGGCCACAAAGGTCAGATACTGATTTCTGGAAAAGAGAGAGGCTTCTTAAATTAAAAAAAAAAATCTCTTTAAATGCCTTCCCCCCTCTCCTTCAAAAAAGAAATGTAAATGGTAATTAATTCATGAAAGGAGAAGTTCATCCTGAAATATTCCACAAAGAGATGAGTTTATAGAAACATAGAAACATAGAAATGACGGCAGAAGAAGACCAAACGGCCCATCCAGTCTGCCCAGCAAGCTTCTCACTTTTTTTTTTTCTCATACTTATCTGTTACTCTTGGCTCTTAATAACCTTTTGGTTCTATTTCTCTTCCATCCCCACCATTAATGTAGAGAGCAGTGTTGGAACTGCATCTAAGTGAAATATCTAGCTTAATTAGTTAGGGGTAGTAACTGCCGCAATAAGCAAGCTACACCCCTACTTATTTGTTTACCCATACTATATAATTCAGTCCTTGTCTGTATATAGATCCACTTTTCTTCATTCCCTCCTGACGTTGAAGCAGAGAGCTATGCTGGATATGCGTGAAGTATCAGTCTTTCTCCCCTGCCGTTGAAGCAGAGAGCTATCCTGGATATGCATGAAGTATCAGTCTTTCTCCCCTGCCGTTGAAGCAGAGAGCTACGCTGGAAATGCATGAAGTATCAGACTTTCTCCCCTGCCGTTGAAGCAGAGAGCTATGCTGGAAATGCATGAAATCTGAATATTGGAAGAGATATGCTAATTATGTTTTAGGAAAAAAGTGTTCCAAGAAGGGTCTAAAAAAGCAACCTCTCCCCACCCCTAATATCTGAAAATAGAGCATGGACATCTCAGGGCAAGGGTCAATTTGTCTGAGACAATGCACTCCTTGACCATAGTTTCCTACAGAATGGAGCCGAGCCATGGATTGCTCTCAAAGCTAGCAGTATTTGTTTCACCCACATTCATTTTGGTTTCTGAAGGACAAATATCAGAAATTCAAGAGACCAGTATCTTGTAAAAGAAGACATTTGGCAGAAAAAGACAATATTTGTCCCAGTCCAAAAATGGGCATTTTGGCATGCAAAAGGAGGAGCCACTATACATATTCAATAAATGCCCTCCACTCCCCCAACAAACACAGTTGTTTGCTTCTGGGATCCTTCAAACCTGAATATATTTACTCTTGTCTAAGGTAAGAGTAAATCCCGGTCAGACTGCTAGCACAGTCATACATCTCCCATTTATATATGAGAGTAATTTTTACACTTTTAAAATATTTTTAAGTGTGGAAAAATATGGAATTTAGCTGGAACACATCCTCTTCTTGTAGCCTATCTGAAACTCTCTCCAAAACCTCTCTTTCCCATTTATAAAAACTACCAGAAGTTGTTCATGAAAAAATCTCATAAAAAAAGATAGTGCCACTTTTTCTGGCTAAGATCAGGACACTTGCTTTTGCCTAAAATAAGTACTCATATTTTCCTGCACAAAATTCATGCCATCTCTTATCCTATTTTTCCTGCCCCCATTTTTCCTTTTTTTTTTTTTTTTAATTCTTTATTTTCAGATTTTGAAATTGTCCCAAGAAATAACTCTTGTACAGAAAATGTGATGTCTTAACAAAGGAAAAAAAATAAAAGAATTTTACAGAATAAATAGATTATATTCATATTCCATATCATATATATGTTCTAGACATCTAAATTATAAGAAAACTGAGAGGCGGTAATCAAAGTGACTACAATATTAAGTAAGAAAAAGAAAATACACTATGGAAAAGATAGGCTTGCCGGATAGTGCTACAACCAATTCATTTTTATTATACCGAGCCTGTTATGGTTGTTTCAAGGGAGCGTGCCACTAAGAACGTTCTTAGGTGCTCAGGTTCCTAAGAACATAAGAACATAAGAAAATGCCATACTGGGTCAGACCAAGGGCCCATCAAGCCCAGCATCCTGCTTCTAACAGTGGCCAATCCAGGCCACAAGAACCTGGCAAGTACCCAAAAACTAAGTCTATTCCATGTTAACGTTGCTAGTAATAGCAGTGGCTATTTTCTAAGTCAACTTAATCAATAGCAGGCAATGGACTTCTCATCCAAGAACTTATCCAATCCTTTTTTAAACACAGCTACAATAACTGCACTAACCACATTTTCCGTTTTATTCACCATTCCCTTTCTAATAATTCCCAACATTCTGTTTGCTTTTTTGACTGCCGCAGCACACTGAACCGACAATTTCAATGTGTTATCCACTATGACACCTAGATCTCTTTCTTGGGTTGTAGCACCTAATATGGAACCCAACATTGTGTAATTATAGCATGGGTTATTTTTCCCTATATGCATCACCTTGCACTTATCCACATTAAATTTCATCTGCCATTTGGATGCCCAATTTTCCAGTCTCACAAGGTCTTCCTTCAACTTATCACAATCTGCTTGTGATTTAACTACTCTGAACAATTTTGTGTCATCTGCAGATTTGATCATCTCACTCGTCGTATTTCTTTCCAGATCATTTATAAATATATTGAAAAGTAAGGGTCCCAATACAGATCCCTGAAGCACTCCACTGTCCACTCCCTTCCACTGAGAAAATTGTCCATTTAATCCTACTCTCTGTTTCCTGTCTTTTAGCCAGTTTGAAATCCAAGAAAGGACATCACCACCTATCCCATGACTTTTTACTTTTCCTAGAAGCCTCTCATGAGGAACTTTGTCAAACGCCTTCTGAAAATCCAAGTATACTATATCTACCGGTTCACCTTTATCCACATGTTTATTAACTCCTTCAAAAAAGTGAAGCAGGCTTGAGAGGCAAGACTTGCCCTGGGTAAAGCCATGCTGACTTTGTTCCATTAAACCATGTCTTTCTATATGTTCTGTGATTTTGATGTTTAGAACACTTTCCACTATTTTTCCTGGCACTGAAGTCAGGATAACCGGTCTGTAGTTTCCCAGATCGCCCCTGGAGCCCTTTTTAAATATTGGGGTTACATTTGCTATCCTCCAGTCTTCAGGTACAATGGATGATTTTAATGATAAGTTACAAAATTTTACTAATAGGTCTGAAATTTCATTTTTTAGTTACTTCAGAACTCTGGGGTGTATACCATCCGGTCCGGGTGATTTACTACTCTTCAGTTTGTCAATCAGGCCTACCATATCTTCTAGGTTCACCGTGATTTGATTCAGTCCATCTGAATCATTACCCATGAAAACCTTCTCCATTACGGGTACCTCCCCAACATCCTCTTCAGTAAACACCGAAGCAAATAAATCATTTAATCTTTCCGCGATGGCATTATTTTCTCTAAGTGCCCCTTTAACCCCTCGATCATCTAACGGTCCAACTGACTCCCTCACAGGCTTTCTGCTTTGGATATATTTTAAAAAGTTTTTACTGTGAGTTTTTGCCTCTACAGCCAACTTCTTTTCAAATTCTCTCTTAGCCTGTCTTATCAATGTCTTACATTTAACTTGCCAATGTTTACGCTTTATCCTATTTTCTTCTGTTGGATCCTTCTTCCAATTTTTGAATGAAGATCTTTTGGCTAAAATAGCTTCTTTCACCTCCCCTTTTAACCATGCCGGTAATCGTTTTGCCTTCTTTCCACCTTTCTTAATGTGTGGAATACATCTGGACTGTGCTTCTAGAATTGTATTTTTTAACAATGAGCACGCCTCTTGGACATTTTTAACTTTTGTAGCTGCTCCTTTCAGTTTTTTTCTAACAATTTTTCTCATTTTATCAAAGTTTCCCTTTTGAAAGTTAAGCACGAGAGCCTTGGATTTGCACACTATTCCTCTTCCAGTCATTAAATCAAATTTGATCATATTATGATCACTATTGCTAAGCGGCCCCACCACTGTTACCTCTCTCACCAAGTCCTGTGCTCCACTGAGAATTAGATCTAAAATTGCTCCCTCTCTCGTCGGTTCCTGAACCAATTGCTCCATAAAGCTATCATTTATTCCATCCAGGAATGTTATCTCTCTAGCGTGACCCGATGATACATTTACCCAGTCAATATTGGGGTAATTGAAGTCTCCTATTATTACTGCACTACCAATTTGGTTAGCTTCCCTAATTTCTCTTAGCATTTCACTGTCCGTCTCACCATCTTGACCAGGTGGACAGTAGTATACCCCTATCACTATAGTCTTCCCTGACACACAAGGGATTTCTACCCATAAAGATTCAATTTTGTATTTAGTCTCATGCAGGATGTTTATCCTGTTGGACTCTATGCCATCCCGGACATAAAGCGCCACACCTCCTCCCGAGTGCTCCTCTCTGTCATTGCGATATAATTTGTACCCCGGTATAACACTGTCCCATTGCTTATCCTCTTTCCACCATGTCTCTGAGATGCTAATTAAGTCTATGTCATCATTCACTGCTATACATTCTAATTCTCCCATCTTACTTCTTAGACTTCTGCAATTAGCATACAAACATTTCAAAGTTGGTTTTTTGTTTGTATTTTCATTCTCCTTTTTAATTGATAGAGATAAGTTAGAATTTTTTAGCTCAGGTGAGTTTTTAGTTAGAGGCACTTGGACTACTTGTCTAATTATTGGAACCTCACTGCCGGGATGCCCTAATTCTAATGCATCATTAGTATCCTTTAAAGATACCTCTCTCCGAACCATGCGCTGCTGAGCGACTGTCGGCTTTCCCCTTTGTTCTAGTTTAAAAGCTGCTCTATCTCCTTTTTAAAGGTTAGCGCCAGCAGTCTGGTTCCACGTGGTTAAGGTGGAGCCCATCCCTTCGGAAGAGACTCCTTCCCCAAAAGGTTCCCCAGTTCCTAACAAAACTGAATCCCTCTTCCTTGCACCATCGTCTCATCCACGCATTGAGACTCCGGAGCTCTGCCTGCCTCTGGTGACCTGCGCGTGGAACAGGGAGCATTTCAGAGAATGCTACCGTGGAGGTTCTGGATTTAAGCTTTTTACCTAAGAGCCTAAATTTGGCTTCCAGAACCTCCCTCCCACATTTTCCTATGTCATTGGTGCCCACATGTACCACGACAGCCGGCTCCTCCCCAGCACTGTCTAAAATCCTATTTAGGTGACGTGTGAGGTCCGCTACCTTTGCACCAGGTAGGCATGTTACCAGGTGATCCTCACGCCCACCAGCCACCCAGCTCTCTACATTCCTAATAATCGAATCACCAACTATGACGGCCGACCTAACCCTTCCCTCCTGGGCAGTAGGCCTTGGGGAGATATCCTCAGTGCGAAAGAACAATGCATCACCTGGAGAGCAGGTCCTTGCTACATGATCCTTTCCTGCTGCACCTGGTTGGTGCTCTCCCATCATGAGACCTTCTTCCTCCAAGGCAGCACCAGGGCTGCCAGTCTGAAGTTGGGACTTGACTACTATGTCACTGAAGGTCTCATCTATATACCTCTCTGTCTGCCTCAGCTCCTCCAGGTCTGCTACTCTAGCCTCCAGAGATCGGACTCGTTCTCTGAGAGCCAGGAGCTCTTTGCATCGCATGCACATGTACAACTTCTCACCGGTGGGTAAAAAATCATACATGTGACACTCGATGCAAAAGACTGGGACGCCCCCCTCTTCCTGCTGGACTGCTGCCTTCATCTCAATTTTGATCAGTTCCTAGTTAAGTTTTAGGTTGCTATGGGAGTAGGAATGTGTCTAACGTCCTTTAAATGTATTAATGAATTCACTATGTGTCTGGTAGTGGCCTACAGGGGTCTGATCGAATTCTCAATAAAGTTTTTGTTGATGGGTTTTTTTTTTGTTTGTTTTTTGTGAAAGTGGCACCTGCCTATAAATTAAGGGATGAGCTAGGGGTGAGTGGGCGAGGGGTGGGAGGGTTGGGAAATACAAACAGTCTAACTTCAGTTAGTCAGCCTGAGTGACTCACTGCTCTCTTGATTAACAAATGTTGGTCCCTATTCAAACCCAATCACACTACCTCAACACCTTTCCAAGGTGAGTAACTGAGCTGAACTATTCAACTTTTTTACTTAGGTATACACTGCTCCTAGCTTATTTCTAGCTTCTGGCTACTTTTTGGGTTGTTTTTGTTTTTGTTTTTAGTGGGGGGTTTTTTCAATACAAGCACTCAGTTAGTATTAAATACAAACAGTTCTTTAAAAGTCTGGAGAACACTCAGTTCTGCAGACTTTTAAACATAAACACACTACCTACTGCTACCTTATTGACTGACTAAAAATACAGTCTAACTTGTTTATTCACTGCCTTTCTGACTATTAAAGGCACAAACACACAAACACAGTAAATAATATTCCCAAATAGTTAACTTTGCCCCAATACTTTTAAAAAAGACAATGTCCCAAGCAAAAACTTACTGATTCCTTTCAGCCACCAGCAAGGTGATACTCTCCTCTCAGTGTTCCCACTGGAATGTGCTGAAAAACATAATTGACATTCAAATATCTAATACAGGCCTTACAGGAATATTTTAGTATAAACCTGGCTCTAAGACTAAGTACATCAGAACACATCAGTAAAAATTCTTTTCAACGTGTTTGCATAACTTTGATTACATCTGGAAAAATCCAAATTGGATATCCATAGAACAAAATTTGTCTATTTCTAAAGAAAAGTCTCATAACATGATTGCATCCAATAAAGCAAAAGAAACAAGTAATGATTTTCTTTGATTAATCCCGGTTTCCAGAGACATCTCCAATATATTTGTTAAATCTAAGGTTAATTCTTGTACTTCTGCCATTTTTCCTTCTTTGTACATCCTACCATCACAGACAGCATGCATGGGCACCAGAAATAGCCTCACTATCTGTTATGGGAGTCTCAGTTTAGTGGACCCTTGGGCCGACCTGCTGGAGACTGGGAATAGATGGTCAATGTCTCTAATGAATAGCAGGCCGGGAGGCAGATGTTCAGGTGGAGGCAGATGTTCAGGCGAAGCTGGTACTCCCCCAGGAGGAGCCCGTAGGAGCCCAACCGCTGGGACTTAGGTGGCTTCACCCTTGGAAGCCAAAGCCCCCCTGGGAGGAGCCCGTAGGGGCCCGGCCGCTGGGACTTAGGCGGGTCGTGGATCAGGACAGGTAACTGGAACCAGACTAGGACAGTAGCAATACTGTAACTGGGTTCGGGTTCTGGAACCAGGCAGGAACTGTAGCAAGACTCGGGTACTGGAACCAGGCAGGAACTGTAGCAGGACTCGGGTACTGGAACCAGGCAGGAACTGTAGCAGGTAAACAGGAACCTAGCAGGTACTGTAGCAGGCAGGCAGGAACCAAGCAGGTACTGTAGCAGGAACGGAGCTACGAAGCCAAGCAAGTCACTCCGGGGCACAGCGCAACAGGAAACCGGGAAGCTAACCCGTTGCAAGGCAAGGACTGGATGGCCGCGGCCGGCTTATCAAGGCCGCGGCATCTGACGTCAGGATCTGGGCGGAGTCACCACTGGCAGGAAACGGGCTAGAAAGGTGCCCAAGTGGCGCGCGCACGCGCCTAGGAGCAGGCATCCTCACGCACCTTCGCGGCGGCGCAGCCCCAGCGGGAACGCCGCCAAACAGGCCACAAGCCAGGGCTCTGAAGGCGGGAGCAGGTCCGGGAATAAGGAAGTAAGGGCCTGGTCGCGGTGCTCGTGGCCAGGACCACAACAGTACCTCCCCTCTTATGCCCCCTCTTAGCCGGTCCAGGTTTACTTGGGTGATCCAGATGGAACTGCCGTAATAAGTCCTTGTCGAGGATATTGCGGGCCGGTTCCCAAGAGTTATCCTCGCGTCCGCAACCCTCCCAGGCAAGCACGTATTCCCATCGACGTTGGTGGAACCGGACATCCAAAACTTCACGTACTTGATAAGTAACCTCGTCCGGTACTGAAGGGTCCGAGGGTTCAGGAGCCCGGGAGTGGTATCTGGACAACACAAGAGGCTTCAGCAATGACACATGGAATACATCATGTATGCGCATGGCATGGACCGAAGATGGCAGGCTGAGAGTTGCACTGCCAGGAGTGCACTAGGTTCAGGTGACGGTAAGGGCGGTCGAAGTTGCTTCTCATAAACAACGAGGAATGGCGAACTTCCAGTAGCAGCATGCGTGTGATTATTATACGAGAACTCCACCCTCGGGAGTAGATTGGACCAATTATTTTGTCGTTCTTTCACAAAGGCATGGAGAAAAGTCTTCAGGGTTCGATTGGTTCATTCCGTTTGCCCATTACTCTGAGGATGGAACGTAGACGAAAGACTAAGTTGCACATTGAAGCATTTGCATAGGGCTTTCCAATAGCGAGCTGTAAACTGCGGTCCTCGATTGGAGACTATATCCTGCGGGAGACCGTGAAGTCTAAAGATATGCTGAGCGAACAGGCTAGCCAGGTCAGGGGCAGAAGGTAGTTTTGGCAAGGGAACAAAGTGCGCCATCTTGGAAAATCAGTCCACGGTTACCCAGATGACCGAATTACCCTCAGAGGCAAGAAGATCCACGACGAAATCAGTGGAGATGTGTGTCCAAGGCTCCACCGGGATGGGCAATGGTTGCAACAAGCCCCTGGGCTTCCCGATGAGCGGCTTTTGAACAGCACAAGTAGGGCATGAGCCCACAAAGGCTTGGACGTCCTGTCTCACTGTTGGCCACCAGTAGAAATGGTTTAATAAGTCTAACATCCCTTTCCAACCAGCATGGCCCCCAGTGAGGGAGTCATGGGCCCAAGCGAGAACTGCTCTCCGGGAGCAACGCGGAATGACGGTCTTCCTTTGGGAGGACACCAAGGTTGCAGCAAGACTTACTTTCACGGGGTCCAAGATATACTGAGGTGTGTCAGGAGTCTCTTTGACCTCAGAAGAGCGCGAAAGCGTGTCAGCTCGAACATTCTTAGAGCTGGGTCGGTAGCGTAAGGTAAAGTCAAACCAATCAAAAAACAGTGACCACCGGGCTTGTCTTGGATTCAGGCGTTGGGCTTGCTTCAAGAATGCTAGGTTTTTGTGATCGGTGTAAATCGTAACTGGATGGTTGGCTCCCTCCAACCACTGTCTCCATTCCTCCAGGGCAAGTTTCACGGCTAGCAATTCTTTGTCACCAACACAGTAGTTGCTCTCTGCCGGGGAGAATTTCCTTGAGAAATATGAACAGGGTAACAGCTGTCCAGAATCAGAGTACTGGCTCAGTACGGCCCCTACGGCCACATTGGAGGCATCAGTCTCCACCACGAAGGGCCGGCTGGGATCCGGATGACGAAGGCAGGTGTCTAATAAGAAGGCTTCTTTGAGGGCCTCAAAAGCTTGGCAGGCAGAAGTTGGCCAATCCACCGCGTTAGCCCCCTTTCGGATGAGGGCATTTAACGGAGCCACAATACGAGAGTAATTGGGAATAAAGTGACAGTAGAAATTGGAGAAGCCGAGGAAGCATTGCAATGCTTTAAGACCCCTCAGCCGGGGCCAATTCTTAATAGCCACCACTTTCTCAGGATCCATTTGAAAGCCTGCTGCAGAGACTATGTAGCCTAGGAATGGCAGGGAGGTCTTCTCAAAGCTGCACTTTTCCAGTTTCACGTACAAGCCATGCTCCCTAAGTATCTGAAGCACTTGACGGACATGCTGACGGTGTGAGGGGAGGTCCTGGGAGTAGACTAACACGTCGTCGAGATAAACAATTACGCAGGTGTTCAGAAGGTCCCGAAACACCTCATTCATCAGGTGCTGGAACACTGCCGGGGCATTACATAAGCCGAATGGCATCACGAGGTACTCGTAATGCCCGTCTCGGGGATTAAACACGGTCTTCCACTCATCTCCGGGATGGATTCTGACCAAATTGTATGCTCCTCGTAAGTCCAACTTTGTGAAAATCTTCGCTCCTTGAAGCCAATCAAGGAGTTCCGGGATCAACAGGAGCGGGTAGCGATCTTGCTTGGTAATCGAATTTAGGCCTCGATAGTCTATACAGCCTCAGTAAGCCGTCTTTCTTGCTGACAAAAAAGAAGCCTGCCCCTGCAGGCGACTTGGACAGGCGGATAAACCTCTTGGCCAAATTCTCTGCAATGTACTCGGACATGGCCCGGGTCTCAGGTATAGATAAGGGATAAACCCTTCCTCGAGGGGGCATAGTACCAGGTAGGAAATCAATAGCACAGTCATACGGACGATGCTGCGGAAGGATCTCCGCCTTGGTCTTGGAGAATACATCCGTGAAGTCCTCATAAGGAGCAGGGGGACCCACGGCAGAGTGCATCAACGGAAGTGCGGGAGTCTTAGGCACTTTCATGCAATTAGCCAGGGAGAAGGGACTCCACTTAACAATCTGATGTGTATCCCATTGAATCGTGGGCGAGCGTTTCTGTAACCACGGCAACCCTAGCACCACAGGGTGGACAGCCTTATCCACGCCCCTTTGAAGTCCTTCACAGTTTTGGACTTCACCACTTCCTCCGGAAGGGCATTCCAGGTATCCACCACTCTCTCCGTGAAGAAATATTTCCTGACATTGGTTCTTAGTCTTCCGCCCTGGAGCCTCAGCTCGTGACCTCTGGTTCTGCTGATTTTTTTCTGACGGAAAAGGTTTGTCGTTGTCTTTGGATCGTTAAAGTTTTTCAAGTATCTGAAGGTCTGAATCATATCACCCCTGCTCCTCCTTTCCTCCAGGGTGTACATATTTAGATTCTTCAATCTCTCTTCGTATGACATCCGATGAAGACCCTCCACCTTTTTGGTCGCTCTTCTCTGTACCGCTTCCATCTTGTCTCTGTCTCTTTGTAGATACGGTCTCCAGAACTGAACACAGTACTCCAGGTGAGGCCTCACCAAGGACCTGTATAAGGGGATAATCACTTCCCTTTTCTTACTCGATATTCCTCTCTCTATGCAGCCCAGCATTCTTCTGGCTTTTGCTATCGCCTTGTCACATTGTTTCGCAGACTTCATATCATTAGACACTATAACCCCTAGGTCCCTCTCCTGCTCCATGCACATCAGCCTTCCCCCCCCATCGAATACAGTTCATTTGGATTTCCACTCCCCATATGCATGATTTTGCACTTCTTGGCATTGAATCTCAGCTGCCATATCTTCGACCACTCTTCCAGTTTCCTTAAATCCCGTCTCATTCTCTCCACTCCTTCCAGCGTGTCCACTCTGTTGCAGATCTTAGTGTCGTCCACAAAAAGACAAATCTTACCTTCTATCCCGTCCGCAATGTCGCTCACAAAGATATTGAACAGGACCGGTCCCAACACCGATCCTTGCGGTACACCACTTAAAACCGCTCTCTCTTCAGAGAGAGTTCCATTTACCATCACACATTGTCTTCTGTCTGTCAACCAGTTTGCAATCCAGGCCACCACCTCGGCACTCACTCCTAAGCTTCTCATTTTATTCACCAGTCTCCTATGCAGGACCGTATCAAAAGCTTTGCTGAAATCCAAGTAGATGACATCGAGTGCTCTTCCTTGATCCAATTGCTTGGTTACCAAGTCAAAAAAGTCAATCAGATTTGTCTGACAGGATCTTCCCCTGGTGAATCATGTTGCCTCTGGTCCAGCAATTCTCCGGACTGTAGATAGTTCACTATTCTCTCTTTCAACAGTGACTCCATTACTTTTCCCACCACCGAAGTGAGGCTAACCGGACTTTAGTTACCAGCCTCCTCTCTGTTCCCACTCCTGTGAAGCGGGACCACCACCGGCTGCTACTCATTGTTCCTCTCTCCTCTTCTTCTTGCTTCTTCTCCAGCTGAAATAGTGGTAATTCAATTTTACTCACAATTTCGTAGCTCCATAGAAGAAGGTCCACCTCCAGTCACAAGCACCTGGCAGATCTAAAATATAGATCTATATATTTTTTGTTACTTACTCCCAGGGATAGCAATAAACATAAGAACATAAGATATGCCATACTGGGTCAGAGCAAGGTTCCATCAAGCCCAGCATCCTGATTCCAACAGTGGCTTATCCAAGTCACAATTACCTAGCAAGTACCCAGACATTAAATAGATCCCATGCTACTAATGCTGGCAAAAAGCAGAGGCTATTCCCTATGACTTCTCTAGTCTATCTGTTTAATAATGTTTTATTGGCTTTTCCTCCAGGCACTTGTCCAAACCTCTTTTAAACCCTGCTATGCTAGTTGCCTTGACCACATCCTCTGGCACACAGATTCCAAAGCTTGATTGTACATTAAGTGAAAAAGCACTTTATATAATTTGTTTTAAATCTGCTGGTTGCAGTGTCGCCTTGTTTTAGTCTTCATCTTCTTTATTAGCTTGTCTTACTTCCCTATTGAACATATAAGCTAGAGGTTAGGCAATCTTCTCTTCCCCCCATTCCACTCTTAGAGTGGACTTCCCTATCCCCAGCACCCGGGGGTTTCTGATTTCAGAAAAGATGGCTATGTTTTTCTAACTAACGGGGTTATTTTCTAAAGGCTTATCGCATGCGAAAAGGCCCTTTTCGCATGCGATAGCATGCAAATTCCAGTCAGGGCGGAGCCGGGGTGGCGAGGGGGCGGACTTGGCGGTGCATTCACTGCCGGCGATAAGGTTAGTAACGTTATCGTCGGCAGTAGCGCGCCAAATAGCGCCACCTTTCACGGTGGCTCTATTTGGTGCGAAAGCCGGCATCCAGCGCACCGCCGTGGTGCGAAGGCTGCTGGCTTTCGCAGGCCCGTCCCCCTTCACCCCCCCCCACCCCCGTTTTTGCAGGATTCATCATTCTGCGAAAGAATGATGAATCCAGGCCTAAATGGTTCTGAGACGATCTGGGATAAAATGGGGAATAAAGACATTGTGTAACTAAAGCTGAAAATCTCTCTCTCTATTTTGTACTGGGCTGTGCCTAAGAAGCCTTGGTAAATAGAATTCCATATAAGCTATGTATCAGTAATTGTCTTTAGCCCCCTTGGCAATGTACATTAAAAAAGATTTAAAATGGGCATCCCAAAAGTCTTAATAAATGAGAACATTTTTTTAAAGAGCTACTGCGAGGCCACAGTAGTTGACTATGCTTAGTTGGCTATCTTTAGGATAATTTATAGTTGCAACCTAGTCAATTAGGTTGTGGCTGAAAATAGGCTTAAATCTAGTTGGCTAAACTTAGCTGGCTAGATTTAACTAACTATCAGGCCGATTCAGTAAAGTAATTAGGTAGTGCGGTAGAAGCGTGCAAAAGGAGGCGCTAGGGACACTAGCGCGTCCCTAGCGCCTCCTTTTAGCCCGGAGCGGCGGCTGTCAGCCACCGGCCCATTTAAAATTTTTTTTTACTCTTTGGGACCTCCGACTTAATATTGCCAAGTTTTTACTGCTTTTCTGTGCACTTTCCCGGTGCAGGCAGAAAGGTAGGCGCTAATTTCTGAAAGTAAAATGTGCGGCTTGGCTGCACATTTTACTTACTGGATTCCGCGCGCATACCTAATAGGGCCATCAATATTTGCATGTTGAGGGCGCTATTAGGTGCTGCGGGTTGGACGCGCGTTTTCCTCCCCTTACTGAATAAGGGGTAAGGGAAAATGCGCGTCCAATAGCAGGCTAACAGTGCGCTCCGTCGGAGCGCACTGTACTATATTGGCCTGTATGGGAGTGCACAAAGATAGATGGCTAGCGTCGGCTAAGTAGTTACCCCAATCAAGGTCTACCCCCTCGGAATACCCGGGTTTTGAGCAGCTAAATCTATCTCCCTAGTGAAACCAAATAGCTAGATTTCATTGCTCGGAAGGGGGAAATTTTCATAAAATCTAACCAGCTAACTAATCCATTTGAATATCTGCCCCAAATATACTACATTTTAACTTCTCATCCTAGTGTGTATTCCATGTTTTCCATCCATTCTATTCATCATCCAGCTTGCTTCAGCACCTGTCATTAATTTTCTTTCTACTGCAATTGCACTTTCTTGAAATTCTAGTTCTTTGCACAAGAATGGAAAATCTTGCCTTGAGGTCAGCCTCCATATTAGTTTCCCTGCTGTATTTTTTTCTCTGTAGAAACTTCCTTTCTTGGGAGCTGGCTGTCAGCTCCAGGAGTTGGTGAGAGCGACTGAACATTAAGAAGTTAATTCTCAAAAGGTTTCTGCAAGCAAAATTAACTTATATGCCTGTAAGTAGAATGTACATGCACTTGTGCTATTTTGGAAACATCACGACTATACACATACGTGCGGTGTCATGCGTGAATGTTAACAGGGAAAAAAGGAAAGGTTTGGAAGCGTTTCAGGATGGGGTTCAGAGGTTTACAGAACAGTTTCTGTTTTGTAAGTGGGATGCACACATACATTACCAAACCTGTCCGTATCCTTTGACACCTGCTAATGTGGGTGGGGAAGGGAGGAGTCGGGGTGGGGAGGGGTGGAGTCGGTGGTGTCTTCGCTGCCAGCGATAATGTTACAAACATTATTGTCGGCAATAGCGCGGCGAATAGCATCACCTTTCACGGTGGCGCTATTCGGTGCGAAAGCCGGCAGCTGGCGCATCGCTGTGGTACGAAGGCTGTGGGCTTTCGCAGGCTCGTCCCCCCGTTTTCACAGGATTCATCATTCTGCGAGGAATGAAGAATCCAGGCCTAAGTCGTGGAAGTGAAATTGCACTTGTCCTTTCTAGGTGAGAGGACTAGATTATGTGGCGGGGTTCAGGATGAAGCACTGGAGGGTCTGGGAGAACTGGCAGAGATCGTGGTGAACTGGTGGAGATGTCAGTGAACTGGTGATTGCAAGTATGCTCACAAGTATTTTCAAAAGCAAAGTACTTGCATTCTTTGTAAAATATATGCCTCTGCATATAACTCTGGGTTATTACATGCACATGTAATTTATTGCACACACAAAATATAAGCCTGTAATTTTATAAAATAGGTAAAGTATATGTTTCCTGTATTACAAATATGTGCACATACTGATATATATGTATGTGCTTTCAGGACAGAAATACTTGATTTTTTATAAACTATGCATTTCCTGCCATGCAGTTTATAAAATACTATCCTAAATCTCCATGGACCCAGTTACACATGCATTTGGTGACTTATGTAGGCTATTGAAAATTGGGCTCTCTGGATTGAATTTTCAAAATGATCTATACAAATAAAACCTGGTTTAATGTGTGTAAATAGGCTTTTGAAAACTGCTCGACATAATTGTAATCACAAAAGAGATTTTGCACGTGCTTTTATGCAGACTAGAAAGAGGCTTTCCAGGGAGTGGAGCTGGATCCGGAAAACCGTTTTCAAAGGTATGTGCATAAATCTACTTATAGACATTTATGTCTGCTCATGCATGCACACCTGCTCCTGAGCACATGACACACAAGGTTCTGCACCCACCTGCTAATTTTCAAGGTGGACTTATGTGCTAGTAATACGGGGTAAAGTCTGCGTGTACTTCACGTGCGCACACAGACCTTAGCTTGACATGGGCAGTTAGAAAATCACCCTCAAAAAGAAGTTGGAGCCATGAGTGAGCATTGCCCGCTCTCACATTTCACGCTTGAATCCCTTGGACCACTTTTCTTTTTGAGTGACTCAGAAAGAGATGTCAGGTGTCACAGAAACATCAAACCACCTTTCCCCTGAACAAGTGAAAATAGCAGCTGTGTTGTCTTTTCACCTCATTGATAGTTTCCAGATTATCATTTGGGGGCTCCTGTCCAATTAACCAATCTGTCATGTCAAGGTGTCAGTCTTCCAGTACCAGCAATAGGTCATTTATATTTAAAGGAACACATATTCAGATTTCTTTTTGTCAGCTTTCAGAGTTTGGAAAAGAGAGAGGCCGTGAATGAGAGAATGTCCCTGTTCTGTCAAGTGAGCATATGCAGGCTGAGTAATTGCTTGTATCGGGTTGACTAAAAGTACAAAATATTTCCTTCCAAAGGAGAGGAGGATCTTAACAGTCTATGCATCTTAAATTAAGGTCAAGTTAGAAAAAGTACTAGAAAGGGTTAGTAAGCTAATAAAGGGAATACAAGAGCTTACATATACTGCAAGATCTTTTCAAAATGGAGCTATTTTCTTGAGAAAAAAGCAGACAATTGAAGGGGTTTAATTACTCTGCAGTAAGCTCCAAGTAGTAGAAACTGTCCATTATGTGTCTTTGCACAGTGCTGCCTACATCTGGTATGTGCTATACAAATGATTATTAATAACAGCAAATATAACAATGGACATGTGGATCTTGCAAGCAAACTTGGTACCCCAGGAGCAATAAAAAAAAAAAAGACATGAAGCATACTCTAAGATAAAGGGGGAAAAGGTATTATTAGCGTCAGAAAGTGGAGAGATGTAGAACACTTTACTGAGGAAGTCTAGGATGGCTATAGCACTAAATACCTTCAAAGGATACTAGACTAATTTTTTAAGGAAAAGCATGTTGGTGAGTATGATGATATACCACCTGTGGTGGTGCAGCTGATACTTTAATATTAATAGGGCTTCTGATTTTGGATTTTAACCGATAAAACACCCCAATGGAAAAAAAAAGTGTTTATTAGATAAACACCAGAAAAACAACATTTCCCCTAGTATTTTCTTACCTCTTTTTTTTTTTTTTTGCCAACCCTGGATCCTCCGCTTTGATTTTGTGCCTTTTCCATGCTAAAAACTCTTCAGCTGCACAAATGTATTTATTTGATTCAGTTGGAAAAGGTACTCAACAATAGTATCTGCACTGTGAAAATACCGATTTTCAAATGAACACCTACATTTACAATTTATAAACATCTAAAATGAGAAGCCCTAAGTATAAGAAACTGCTCCTGTTGCTTCCAGCAGTGATGAAGAGTATCCACACGCTGCGGGAGTAAACCTCTCACTCTGGGTTCATCCTTCTACTGGGTGCTGCATAACCTGTGTCGGCCCCCCCCCCCCCCCCCCGCCACACACACACACACACACACACAAACTGGATTATCCCAATAATACAATTTGTGAACCATTTTGTAGGCCATTCAGTTTGGAATTTAACAGTACCTTACACGTTACTTACATTTATTTTTTATGGTCAGAACATACGATAGCGAAAAACAGCATCAGATTGATCGTATTATGTGTATTGCATTTTGTGAGGCACTTGATGCTGGAGAAACCTTTATTATGAAAAAGTGGATTGCCGAAAAATGAGGTCAAGTTGAAAGCTGGGTTCAGAGAACATGGGGCAATACTGCCGATGAATGCTTTATGGAATTTGGTGATGGTTGACCGCTAAAATTGTTTCATGAAAACCAAAAAATTACTGAAAATTCCAGCAGCAAGCGGAAAAAAAGCTGTTACAAGTGGCATGAAAAATTATGGATAAGAGGAGGAAAAAAGTTGATAGAAGAACAGTTTAACATTCTGGAATCAGGGCTCATAACCAGGCATTTCATGTTATTTCAAAACCATTGAAAACTGAAACCCATATCCAAGACAGGTTCTGGCTGGTGAATCAGTTATGAAATTGGGCTAAAGAAGATTTCCTTCATTTAGTGCCTTCTGACGAGTTTTTCATTTCGTCAGTTTGAAAATCAAACTTTCAAAATGATAGAATATGGTCAAAAACTTTGAATTAAATTAGAGACAAAGAACATTATCTCCAAATTGTCAGACACCCTGTTTGCATTGGTCTTTTTGTCATGTTCACAGCAAAGAAAATGTTATGGGTAATTGAAGAATGTAGGGAATCTTGGGATGGCGCCTATTTTCTGAACATGATTTTAGCCAAAAATGTTATCCCATTTTTGAGGGATTCAGAATACACTTTGGTTGTAGGTGAAGCTACTTTTGTCCATGATAAAGCGCCATGCAAAAACTGCTTAAAGAAAATGGCATTGATTTTTCGGGTAACGAAGTTTGGCCAGGGAACTCTCCAGACTTGAACGTTGCCAAAAACATAGGTGCCATTATTAAGGATGAGGCAGAGAGTTTAATTTTGAAGGAAAGTGATCAGGACGTTATTCCACCAAAACTTTGCATCAAATTTGGAATTGGTCTTATTAAATATGGAAAATGATACTGATTTATTTCAAAATTTGTGGTGTTCGTGCCCTGCTCATTTTAAATCTGTTTTGCAAGCTAACAGTGAGTGTTCCAGCTATTAAGTATACGTTGTTTAATTCCATTTTGAATGCTGATTAAAATGGTATATTGCGTGTTTCTATCAGATTTCTGTTTGCTGCTGCAATGGGGAGGCAAAGGTTACGCAACACCCGATGCGGTGAAAAGAGAACCCTGATCACAGTTCAAACTGAACAAAGATCTTCACAGGAACAGTAAAAAGAGAGAGTCCATGGAGACATAGCAGAGAAGAGATGGATGGAGCTGCCCACCCAGTGCTCTGCATCCAGTAATCAAGGAGTCCAGGAGGGGAAAAGGAGAAGTGCGTTCAGGAGAGATTCAAGCATTTGGAGATTCAGGTACCAACATGAGTCCTTGGAAGGCAAGGAGCCCATCATCTGTCCATGGAAACCTTAAACCCCAAAAGAACAGGAGTTAGGGAATCCCAGGAGGGCGACAATTACAAAGCAAAGATTAATACCCATTGATACAGTTCAGTACCTGTTTGTGAATGCTTTAAAGCTGTACCACTTGCAACCATTTCATTTGATTGATTTCAGTAAAGACTTCATTTTGTAGTACCACATCTAATGTCAAATGTCTCCTTGATTAACACCATCTAAATGCCTTGGGCTTGGAGATTAAACCTCCCCCCCCCCCCCCCCCCCCCATCCTTTTTGGAAAATCCACATCAGGGTTGCAGGGCTGAGTCAGGACTGAGCCCTGGAACTGAGTGTGGTCCCCAGCTAACTGTTGCTCCAGGAAGGAGGACTACATATTGTATCTAGGCTATGTATTATGTTTGTTATTTATTATTGTTAAGAATTAGTTATAACAGTTTATCTGCTGTAATATGTGTTCAGTTTTATAAGCAATATTGTACATCAACTTTATCCTAATTTGGTTAGCTAATTTATAAATAAATACATAAATAAAACAGCAGCAATACACTGCATGTGGACAGTGAGAGCGTGCACGCTTCAGATTTGCATAATTCCCTTTCCCCTTCTTCCCCTATAAGAACTTGTTCCTTCTTAGAGGGCAAACAGCTCTGACTGTGGCTGAAGGACCAGGAGCCTCCTTTAATGCTAAAGATTTTCTGTGCATTCTGTGCCTCCACTGCAATTGATAGGGCAGACATTTTTCTCACATGTCAGAAATGATGATGAAATAATATTCCAACTATTCTTGATAACATACATTTCTGTTTGCTTTCTTTAATTAATGTTTAAAGAGCAGGAATGTAACTACATAAACTTTTGAAGGATGCAAGAAAGATGTCTTTAAAAGTGTTGCGGTTTGAATTTAATCCAAACATATTTGAGTTTTCTCCAAAGAAAAGAAGAAAAGGAAAGTTGGGTTTCTAATCTTTCTGCTGTGAATTTTCAGACTGAGCTCACACATGTCAATTCAAATAGCTTTCTACCAGGGTAATAAAGTCTGTTATTAAAACATCGTATTGATGTACTCATTAATCTTTGTCAGGGATGGTGAATTCTTGTCCTGCAAGCCACAAATGGGTTTTGTTTTTAATAATGACCCAGCATATGTAAAGTAATCATAAACTCATACCACAGCACATCCACCTTTTGGATATTCAGAATGGATATTATGGAAACCAAAGCTCTTATGTAGCAATCGGGTATCAAAGTTTGCCATCCCTGATTCAAGTGAATACCATGTCTTGATATTACAGATGTCCTGATCCATAAAGTTAGAAGACAATGCAATCTGAACTGGTAGCAAGGCAGTAGGATTGTCCTCACTATAACTCGCTGAGCCTGCAGTGACCTTACAGTGGGGATTCAGGGGCAAACAGACTTTCCTGCATCCCATAGAAAATGTATCTAGTTCCTCACTTTTATTCCCATACATTGTCTGACTTTGGTCCAGGCACCCAAGGCAGAGAAGCCAGAGGGGATGAGGAACTCAAATAAGCGCATGCAAAAAAGAAAGAGAAATAAAAGAAATACGAAAGGAGAGTGCAAATGTAGACCAAACTGCATATGCTGTACCTTCAATGAATACAAAAATGTTGAATGTGTATGCAGCCGATCCTCTCGGGGGGGGGCCTGTTACAGTTTAGGGGAACAGTGAAGGTTTTTGTTACTGGTTGTCAGATGTGGGCATGGTGGTAAAACTTTAAAATAAGTACATTCCTGGGTTTAAAGTCCATGCAGCCTCATTGCTGTTTCTCATCTTGGAAAACCCAAACTGGACACAAGGGCAATGGAGAAGAGCGACTGAATTTATTTGCCAGCAGAACAGGTGAAAAAAAACAACAAAAAAAATCCCCAGCAGATGTAACTCTCTGTGGTGGCAGCAGCATCATTGATGTTTTTATAGTAACTTCTGTTAACCACTTTGATCATTAACATGAGGAGGCAATTAGAAATATAAATAAATACATCATAATGCCCTCAGACACAAAGTACATTTTAAGATCAACAAATCACAAAGTAGTAAAATCCAGAAACACAAAAATCTTTATGTAGGCAGTATCCCAGTGTAGGTTACTATGTAACAGCCGGCGAGGTAATCTTCACAGATGAATCACCATTTAGTGTAGCCTAGTTTAACAGTCTCACAGGAGCAGGCTTTGATTTGTCAATAAGACACACTGGGGGGGGGGCGCTATAAGCCGCGATCCAAGATGGACGCCGGAATCTAAGGCTCCCGCTCCTCACCACCAACAAACTATTTATTTAGCAACTCTAAAGTTCAACAGTGTCCCTTAGACATCGAAACCCAAAGCCTAAATGACCACGAGGAAGAACGCGGCGGACTCACAGAAATTTTCTTTTACCAAAGCGGTGGCGGAGCTGCGGCATGAAGGCCTGGATGTTACGGCAAGCAGTAAGGGGGAAATGGATGACTCCAGCACCGAGGCCTCGATCCTTTCGCCTCAAAATAAGGAGGCGCAGTTCCCCAGTTCAGCGGATTTGCCCACGAAATCGCAAATGCGGGAATAGTTTCTAGAGCTCAGGACTGAGCTCAGACAGCACAAAACTGATCTTCTTGCCTCGTTTTCTGAACTCCGGGAAGACTTCATGGCGCTGGGTAACAGGGTCGACGATATCGACTCCCGCGAGGACAGCCATGGCGCAGCACTAAATGATCTATCACAGGAGAACTCCACTCTGAAACAGGAACTTTTGGCGATTAATGAAAAAATGGAAGATCTAGAAAATCGCTCACGAAGAGCAAATCTGTGGATTAAAGGGGTACCCGAATCAGCAGATTACTAGGATTGCCACGAAACAGCTAAAGAGATTTGTGCCTTCATCTTACAGCAAGAAAGCAGAGATAAAGGGGCTGATCCTAATATGGAGACTGAGCACATTAAAATTGAACGAGCTCACAGAGCTCTTGGAACCAGGAGGGACAATGCACCTAGAGACATCATCATAAACTTTAACAGCTTCAAGCAGAAAGAGGACATACTGGGGATCACCAGAACCAAACAGAAATGGGCATGGAAGGAGATGGATATCGCAATATATCAGGATCTGGCTCCCAGCACTCTCAAAAAAAGGTTTGAGCTTCGCGAGGTGACGCAGGCATTAAGGCAAGCTGGGATTAGGTATCGGTGGTCTTTTCCCTTCGCCTTAAATTTCCAATATCAGGGTATTACATACCGCATTAAGAATATGACAGAGGCTGCCAAGGCTGCACGAAAAGTCGGGCTGGAAGTGATCCGCCCAACAGCGGGGCCTAAAGCTGCGCATCGCTTGGTGGATTTATCACCCTCATGGCAGAAGGCTGGGAGAAATAGGCATTGGGTGCCATGTCAACGATCTGGGCCGCAAGAATCACTATCTGATCAAGGCTGATCGGGCGAGGAACTCAGAAAATTGCGAGGCTTAAGGCAGGGATTTACTAACCCTGGCTAGCACTACAATTGTGCTTATACGGTTGAACAGAGTTGTATTTTATTATATCCAAAAAGAGTTGCATTTTGTTGTTAAATGTACTGATTGTTGGAGGGTTTGGGGATGGGGGGATTGGGTGGGATGCAGGGTCCATTGCGGAGAAGTGGTGGGTTCCCCAAGAGTGGGATCCCTAAGATGGTTATACAGATCATATTCATGAGGGGGGGGATCATGGGGAAGAATTCAATTTGGAATTTCTTACACACTCTATGGCATGCTGACTATTATTGCAGGCAGGGCACCGGCATCTTGAGTTGAGGGACGGTTTTAGGAAATGAGTCACTACCTTTGAAATATATCATGCACTGCTTATTTATTAATTCTGCTTACCTTAATTCAGGGTGATGTTACATTTTCTCACTATAAATGTGAAAGGACTTAATACGCGAAAGAAACAATTTTTTTCTCCACAAGGAATTGTTGGCTCAGAAAGCTGCTAAAGTTTACATCCAAAAAACACATTTAAGGAAATGCCACGAGCACTTATTGAGGTTCCCAGAATATCCACATAAATTTTTGGCAGCAGCGAGTAAACATTCCCGCTATGCGGGTACAGGTATTCTCATTTCCTCGACTGTCACCTTCGATATTATAGAACAATTTGCAGATGAGGCTGGTAGATTCTTTCTACTTAAAATTAGGGGGGGTAGATTTTCAAAGGGTTAAGCGTGTATCCCTTTAAAAACCCTCCTGCGCGCGCAAGCCCCGGGATGCGTGTATGTCCTGGGGCTTAGAAAAAAGAGCGGGAAGGGGGCAGGAAGGGGGTGGTCCGGGGATGGTCCCGAGTCCTCCGGCACAGTGGCCGGCATGCACAAGTTACACCTGCCTCAGGCAGGCGTAACTTAGAGAAAAAAGGTAAGAGGGGGACTTAGGTAGGGCTGGGAGGAGGGTTAGATAGGGGAAGGGAGGGGAAGGTGGGGGGGAGCGAAAGGAAAGTTGCCTCCGAGGCCGCTCCAAAATCGGAGCAGCCTCGGAGGGAATGGGGAAAGCCATCGGGCCTCCCCTAGGGCTCGGCGTGCGCAAGGTGCACAAGTGTGCACCCCCTTGCGCGTGCCGACCCCGGATTTGCAGCCTCGGAGGGAATGGGGAAAGCCATCGGGCCTCCCCTAGGGCTCGGCGTGCGCAAGGTGCACAAGTGTGCACCCCCTTGCGCGTGCCGACCCCGGATTTGCAGCCTCGGAGGGAATGGGGAAAGCCATCGGGCCTCCCCTAGGGCTCGGCGTGCGCAAGGTGCACAAGTGTGCACCCCCTTGCGCGTGCCGACCCCGGATTTTATAACATGTGCGTGCGGCAGCATGCACATGTTATAAAATCGTGTGTACATTTGTGCACGCCGGGTAGCGCACACAAATGTACCCCGTGTGCGCTCCTTTAAAAATCTGCCCCAGGATGGATAACATAATCTACACTTTATTATCTATATACACTCCAGTCCAGGGGCAAGATACATTTTTGCAACACATATCCAACACCTTGGAACGCCATGGAGAGGGTCATATAATTCTGGGCGGGGATTTTAATTTAAGCATCTGACCAGCAGTAGATAGCTCCGCACACATACCTGCATCGCAGGGTAGGGGACCGCGCTCTATCCTATCTCAGCTACAAACTCAGTGGCAGCTGGTGGATGTCTGGAGGCATAAATACCCCAGTACCAGAACATATACTTTCTATTCCATCCCACACACTACATACTCCCGCATCGATTATTTTTTAGTGGATAAATGTTTGGTTGCCAGGATTGAAGGCAGTGACATAGAGCCCATAACCTGGTCTGATCATGGGCTGGTGTGGTTCGATCTAGCAATCCAAGATAGACATAAAGGTCAAAGCTATTGGAAACTGAACATCTCCCTTCTTAGAGATAATACTTTCTCTAAACATTTGAGATCTCAGTTACAGGAATATTTCACTATTAACCAGAATTCCTTCTCTCAAATCAGTACTCTCTGGGTCTGCTCCAAGGCGGTTGTGAGGGGTCTCTGCATAGCTAAGGCTGTGGCCAACAAAAAAGATAGAGAGGCACGGCGACAACATCTCATTGGGGTGATTCGCCAGCTGTCTCAAGCACATATGATCACCCCAACAGCACAATTATTTGTGAAACCTAAGGAAAACAGGGACCAGCTGCAGAGGCTGAATGATACTCACATTTTATTTCACTTAGAGCAGACTAAGCAGACTTACTTTGAAAGCAGTGACAAGGCAGGCAAATTGCTAACCCGACAACTTAAAGCCCATGTGGCACAAAGCATTATTACCAAGCTCAAAGATAAAACTGGACAAGTAACTATGGATCCAAAGGAAATTCAACACTGTTTCACAGAGTTCTATGCTACACTATACCATAAAGATATAACTATATCAGAGCCTGAGATAGTCTCCTACCTGGATAAAGTAGGCCTCCCGGTCCTCACTGACGATCAAAAAAATAGTTTGGATAGCCCTATTACCCATGCTGAAGTTAAAAATGTTATTAAATCCCTTAAGAATGGAAAATCTCCAGGAATGGACGGTCTCCCTGGAGAATACTATCGTACTTTCTCAGATATCTTAGTTGAACAGCTGACTGAGCTCTTTAATTCCATTAGGGCAGGGGGTATGTTTCACACTCATTCGAACATAGCAGGTATCACCATGCTACCTAAACCAGGAAGGGGCCCAGCCATATGTGCGTCTTACAGGCCAATTTCCTTAATAAACAAAGATTTGAAAATTTTAGCTCGAATTTTGGTCTTGCAACTTAACAGCTATTTACCTAATCTGATTCACTCAGACCAGGTTGGATTTGTCCCACAGCGGATGGCCGCTGATAATGTGCGCAAAATTATAGATTTGGTATGGTGGGCCAAACAAGCCCACACTCTGGCAGTTCTCCTCTCCATTGATGCAGAGAAGGCTTTTTATTTGGTTCATTGGCCTTTTTTGTTTCATACCTTGGAGAGGATGAACTTTGGCACATTTTACCTTAGGTGGATCCGACAACTTTATAGGACACCTAGAGCTTCAGTAAAGGTGAATGGGGGATATGGGCCAGCATTTGAAATTGGAAGAGGAACTAGACAGGGCTGCCCTCTGTCACCTCTACTTTTTGCGCTCTTTTTAGAACCCTTTGCGATACGAGTGCGCAATAACCTCTCCATTCAGGGGGTGAAACTAGACAGTCTTAATTTTAAATTGTCTTTATTTGCAGACGATATTATGTTTACTTTGGAGAATCCTAAGTGGTCCCTAAAAGGAGTGGATTGCGAGTTTAATGCATTTTGCAAAGTCTCAGGATTCAAAGATAACTTTGATAAATCTGAATTATTAAATATTAACCTGGAGGCCCCAGACATTATGAATATTAAGAAAAGGTTCCCATTTCGCTGGGCAAAAAATGCATTAAAATACTTGGGAGTTTATCTGCATCCGAAACTGGATAATTTGTTTGATCTTAACTATGGTTTTCTTCTACATAATATAGATCGTGATATTGATAAATGGCACAAAGGTCCCTTCTCCTAGCTAGGCCGCATTGCCATAGTCAAAATGAACGTGCTCCCCAGACTGCTGTATTTGTTTTCTACTTTACCAGTGTGAGTCTCGCCTAAATTGCTACGACGAATACAGAAAAAAGTATTTGATTTTATTTGGAGGCGAAGACCATCCAGAATAGTGAGGAGAATATTATACTTACTGAAACTGCAGGGTGGGCTTGGAGTTCCCAATCTCCAACTATACTATGTGGCGTCTCAACTTAAACCCATAGTCGACATGTTCCGAAGGCAATCCACTAAACAATGGGCTAGAGTGGAGCAAGCGGTACTGGAAGTGTTGTGAGATCTTCCATGTTTCTATTACGTTTTCTTCTTCCTAAGGGGGGAGGGGATAGGGGGAGATGGGAAACGAGGGCGCAAACAGAGCATTAGAATTGCAATTGACATCATAACTGTTATTTTTATTGCATTTATATATCGTTATAACATTTATACTTGGATTTAGATGACATCATGGAAACTGACTATATGTACTATTTTATTCCTTTATACTACTTTTATATGTATTTCAATGCTATGAAAATTCCTAATAAAATTAAAAAAAAAAAAAAAAAGACACACTAGGCCTGTGCTTAGGGCGGCAAAATTCTGAGGGCAGCAGCCTGGCTAAAGATTTCCAGACTTTCAGCTTTGCTGAATCTCATTGAGCAGAGAACAGCCCTCTGCTTCCTGATCCAGTTTCTCCCCTCTTGGGCAGCACACAGGAAACAAGAGGGGAGGGGTTAATCCTGGAGCAGATAAAGCAAAAGGAGATCATTTTGGGGAGGGTAGAGAGGGCTGAGTAAGGGATCATTGCTGGGGAATGAGAGGGGATCGGCTGGGCGGAGAGACGATCTGTGAGAGAGAGAGAAGAGGGGGAGAGGGACAGTGTATGTGTGTGTATGAGAGAGAGAAGGGATCGGTGCATGGTGTGTGTAGGTATATCAGCACCAATTGAAAAGAGAACCTTGAGAGTCAAAAATCAAAATAGTATCTAGTAAAGATTCACCCTATATTACTAACATATGGGCTGATTCAGTAAAATTCGCAGGAGAGCCGGCGCTCCAAGGCGAGCACCCGCTCTCCCGAGGCGCACCCAGGCCACTCTCCTGGGCACGCGATTTTGTATTTAAATGAGGGCCTGCGATTTTGTGTTTAAAAGAGGCGCTAGGGACACTAGTGCATCCCTAGCGCCTCCTTATTGACAGAAGCGGCAGCTGTCAGTGGGTTTGACAGCCGACGCTTAATTTTACCAGCGTCGGTTGTCGAACCCGCTGACAGCCACGGGTTCAGAAAACGGACACCGGCAAAATTGAGCATCCATCTTCCAACCCGCAGGCCGTGAGCAGATTTTTAATTTTTTTTTGTTTTTGGGGCCTCCAACTTAATATTGCTATGATATTAAGTCGGAGGGTGTACAGAAAAGCAGATTTTTCTGCTTTTCTGAACACTTTCCCAGTGCCAGCCGAAATTAACGCCTGCCTTTAGGCAGGCGTTAATTTCTGAAAGGAAAATGTGCAGCTTGGCTTAAAGGTACGATGAGTGTGGTGATCAAATTTGCAGATGACACAAAATTATTCAGAGTTGTTAAATCACAAGCGGAATGTGATAAATTGCAGAAGGACCTTGTGAGGCTGGAAGATTGGGCATCCAAATGGCAGATGAAATTTAATGTGGACAAGTGCAAGGTGTTGCATATAGGAAAAAATAACCCTTGTTGTAGCTACACAATGTTAGGTTCCATTTTAGGAGTTACCACCCAGGAAAAAATCTGGGCATCATAGTTGATATTACATTGAAATCTTCAGCTTAGTGTGCTGTGGCGGTCAAAAAAGCAAACAGAATTGTTAAGGAGGTGGACCCTTGGACCAAGGGGGAGTTGGTGCTGCCTGTGAGGAGGATCCCCAGAGGTCCCCTCCATCAGTAGGCAAGAAGGATGAGGAGCAGAGGCCCCGCTGGGGCTTCACCACTATCACCCGCATTCCCCTTAGGTTGAGCCCTAGGGTGCCGGGGCCAGCTGGACTTGTGTGGGGCCTCTGAGAAGATGGACGGCCAGGAGAGCAATGCGAAGCAGCAGCACAGGCCAAGTCAGAAGTTGAGAAAGAAGCCCGCAGTGATCCATATAGACTTTAACTTTTTCCGAATCACTATTACTGTTACTGAATTATACCAGTGATTTTGGGTTTCCACCTACTTTGTGTGGATACTGGGTATACAATAGATGTACTACAATGTCTAAAGCCAGGGGTCTACATGTAAAACTTTTCTGTGTCCATCAATCCTTTCTGCTACCCTTCCATTTTCCCCTCCTCCCCAACCATCCCAGACAGCATACTTAGGCAACATTGGAAACAGTCCCCATATTCTTTGAGTTGATACCTCAGGTCAATCTTTATGGCCTGTAGGGGCTATCTTCCCTCCTCCCTCCAATAAGGTATGCTACCTCCCTCCTGATAGTCAATGGACAACAGACTGCATCTGCTGAACTACAGCATGCAACAAACCCTTCTTTATCATTTCTAGCATTATGTTATTGTAAGAGTGATCAGTAACAGGAAACAGGCTGAGAGATAACACATTTATAAGAATGCAATAACTTTCAAAGAAGGGTTTTAGAGTAGATTGCCTTTGCTAGATCAAATCTGTACAGCATTGAGAGAGATGACTTCATTTTTTTAGAAGACAAACTGCTTTTTAAAGCTGCATTATTCATTTTAATAGTAAAAAACCAAATTCTCTAATTTTTCTTTTCTTTTTATTTTTTATTTGGTCATTTATTAACATTAGACAGAAATCATTTCAATCTAGTATGGGTCATTTACAACAAATTTAAAGAAAATTCCAGAAAGATTATATAAATCTAAACACTTATTTCTAGGTAAATATTAGACCCTGTAAGTGGTAATTTGGGAGATCCAAGGGTTACAAGAACACACTCTTGAAATAAGAAAAAGGGAAAAGGAAATAAAGGGAGACAATATCATACATATACTATGGGCCTTATTTTCCAAGGCTATCGCAGGCTCTTGCTAACAGCGCAAGCCTGCGATAGCTTGCGAAGGTAGCGCACGCCTGCGCTACCTAAATCGGGGTGGAGTCGGCCCCGGAAGAGGAGGAGTCGGGGCGTCACCGGGGCCGACTTTGCGAAGACACCGCGGACGACGAAAAGGTAAGGGCCTTTTCGCGTCCTACTTCGCCCCCAATAACTACACCTTCTATGGTGGCGCTATTGGGTGCGAAACTGGTAGCGCAGGCCCGCCCCCCCACTTCGACCCCCCGCCCCCCATTAGCGCAATTTTCTAAAGTATCGCAGGCCTGCGATACTTTAGAAAATGAGGCCCAATACCCTGATTTGTCTAGATAACACTTTCCTCAACTCTATGATTATCTAAAAAGAAGCGCAGCTGGGATGGTTCAAAGAAAATTTACCAAATATTATTAAGTTTCATTACACATTTACAAGGGTATCTAATTGTAATCTGTGCTCCCAGTTGCCCAGCCTCCTGGCACATTCCCAACAGCTTCTTCTTGTGGGTCTGGGTGGATCTGGTAATATCGGGATAAACTCATATCTTCTGACCGTAGTATAATTTTTCTCTATTACGAAGAAAAAGTCTCAAAGTAGAATCTCTATCTGCTGGGAAAACAAAAGTTACTAATAATGTTCCTCGAAAATCCACTTGGTCCTCCCCTGATGTTTCCAGAAAGGCTGTAAGATCTGTGCCCATATTCTGAGGTGAGTCAGCCGAAGCATCTTGATTTCCTTTCTTTTCTAATGATGAAAAACATATATATTGGTCAATGGTGGCACAGCATCCACAGGAACATGTAAAATATCCATCAGGTATCTTTTAAATTGATCCCTTGGAGATCTTAATTTTACATGAGGAAAATTTAGCACTTTAAGATTTAAATATCTTAGAGCATTTTCCATATTCTCCATTCTTTTCATAGCAACTACTTCTCCTTGTAATAAATTAGTTTGAACTTCTTGTAAATGTGAAACTTGTGTGTCCAAATCCTTAATTTTGATATCATGGGAATTTAGTAATGGTTCCATAAGTTGAATACTTTTCTGTGATTCGGTTATAACCATGGGGTAGATTTTCAAAGGGATACGCGCGTACCCCCCAAAAACCTACCCCAAACCCCACCTGCGCACGCCGAGCCTATTTTGCATAGGCTCGGCGGCGCACACAAGCCCCGGGACACGCGTAGGTCCCGGGGCTTGCATGGAGGGGCATGTCGGGGGGCGTGTCAGGGGGAGTGTCGGGGGCGTGTCGCGGGCATGTCAGGGGGCGTGCCAGGAGTGACGTTGCGTTTCGGGGGCATGTCGGAAGTGACACGGCGTTTCAGGGGCGTGTCCGGGGTCGTGGTTCCGGCCCGGGGGCGGGACAGCAGCCCCTGGATCAGCCCCCGGACCGAAACATGGAGCAAGGCAGCCGGCCTTGCTCCATGCAGGCGTAACTTTCGGGATAGAGGTAGGGGGGAGGTTTAGATAGGGCCAGGGGGGTGGGTTAGGTAGGGGAAGGGAGGGGAAGGTGAGGGGAGGGCGAAGGGAACAGAGGCAGCCTGTGTGCGACTTGGCGCACACAGGCTGCCGATTTTGGGCAGCCTTGCACGCGCCGACCCCGGATTTTAATGGATATGCGCGGCTACGCGCGTATCCATTGAAATCCTGCGTACTCTTGTTCGCGCCTGGTGTGTGAACAAAAGTACGCGTGTGCGCAGATTTATAAAATCTGCCCCATAATAAGTGAAGAAATCAATTTTTCCAAGGAAATTAAGGCATTCCACACAGCTTCTAGTATAATTACTTGAGGTTTAGGCATTTTAGAGTTGAAGACTGCTTACCCCACCTTCGCGGCAGACTTCTGGAATCCTTGCAGATTCATCTGTCGGTTCTTCTCCCCCCGCTCGGATGGTAGGCGAGCCGCTCAGGCCCGGTTGTGCCTGCTCCTCCGTATCGGCCCTCCTCTCCACAGATAGAACCATCGGGCCTGTAGCACCTTCGGGTGAGAGATCCACGCCAAGTAGCCCGGAGCCTGCCTCTGCGTCAGCTTCACTTCCATCTGTAACTGCTGTGAAGCCCAACCCAGGGCCCAAGTAGTGGCGTGGAACGAGGGGAAGGAGTCTCAGAAGCCCCAGGGCTCAAAGATGTTTCTGTGTCCTGGAGAGCCAGGGTGTGTTCTTCCCTTGACTCCACAGCAGACCTCCCTCCTGGGGTCGATGTATTCACCGGAGTAAAGAACCCCTCAATAGTAGGCTGTGAAGGGGTGGGTAGGGCAGGCGCAGAGAATTCAAGCTGAATCCTGCCCTTTCTCTTAGTATGCGGCATGTAGGAATGAAGAAAAGGCAATTTTGCGAGCTCTAACTCCGTCCTCCCTTTACGCCGCCATCTTGGATTTCAAATTCTCTAATTTTTCATTCCCTAGTTAGGAGTCTATTAATCCCTTCTCAAGACTCAGAATAACTTCTGGCAAAAATTTAGCTGTCACCAAGGATGAATAATTTTAATTGAGTATGAGAAAAGCTATCAAGAGGTCCCCTGCATCTTGCAACCCTGAATAACCCCTATTATTCAGGGGTTTAGGTTTGTATCTGGTCTCAGAAGAGCACTATATTACCACATGATTATCAACAACATCTGGAATAGGGCAGAGGACACAGTGTCTGGTCGATTTTAAAAGCCGGTAGATATGTATGTGACTTGGCCTGGTGTGCGCCACGCAGATTTTAAAACCTGTGCAGGTACGCGCATAAACATTTTTCTCACCGAAAGGCGTAGGGCATGAATGCACCATAAAGTCTGCATGTGCTAACATGCAGAAGTGCGCACCGGGGTCCCCTACCGCATAACTTTACTTCTGCTATGGACGGCGTATAAGTCATGTAACAAAAAAACTAGGCTAGTCAGTGGGGTTTTAAGGCTCGGGGCTAATAGGGTAAAGGGGAGGCAAGTTAGATAGGGGGTTTAGGAAGTCCTCTCCTTTATTGGGCTAAACTGGAAACAAACTGGGGAAAGAGGTAATTGTGTTGGTGCATTCCCCCCACTTATGCGTTCAAGTCACCATTTGGGTGTAGATGCACGCGCCAATATAAAATCATGTGCATATGTATGCACATGTAGCCAATTTCATAACATGCGCATGTATTTGTGTATATACGTGCGTGATATAAAATTGCTGCATCCGTGTGCACGCATTGGTAATCGCACGCATATGTATGCCCGTGTGCAGGTCTTAAATTGTACTTCTGTATGTACAATCTAAAGGCAAAAGCTGAAAACACTTAACCACACATTGATTACCAATTGACCTTATTTAAATATGCTCTGAAACACTTGCACACCCCTGTTCCATAAGAAACAATGGGGAAATTAAGCAGCAGTACGACACACAGGATACAATTTTATTAAAAAGAGAAAAAAACAGCAATGTCTTAGGAAGGTACAATTTTAATTATTTAATTACATTTGTGTTTCACTACTACTACAAAAATGCTTGACGCGATTTACAGCCATCATTTTGCAATTACAAGTATTTATTTATTTATTTAAATTTGTATTCCTCACATATCCATGTGTTCATGGTGGATAACAACTAGAACATTCATAATGGTAAAAAACATTGTAGAAAATCAAAAATAAAATATAAAAATGCAACATAAAACATTAAATACAGTAAAATAACTAAAAAACAATCACGATATTTATAGCTAAAATCCAAATTATACATAGTGCACATTAAATAGACACTATCCTTAAAAGTGAAGACATTAAAATCAAAACAGATTAATGCTCCTACCTACTCAAAAGAACCCAGTCCAAACATCTCAGTCTTAGCACTTTGCTCAATCAAGGACACTTGCAACTCCTGGGAATATACAATCTTATCATACTATAAAAGTTATTTATTTAAAAAATGTATAGCTTGCCCATCATCAATTCTGGGCAGGTTACAATATGCATATCTAATAATATAAAACAAAGTAGTCATGAACTAAAATCTTGGCTAAACAGTGATTGGGGTCAATATTTAAAGTAGTTTTTCCAGCTAAGTTTGGACTTAGCCAGACAAACCGTTGGATTTTAAAATCCCACCAATTTTAACCACCTCTGACATAGCCAGGTATTTTTTTAGCCAACTGTGTCAGAGTTGGATCTGGGGCAGAGCAGCATAATCTGGCTAACATAGCTGGAATAACTTTAGGACTTATTAATAAAACGTATCCATCTAATGTTTAGAATGCTGGGTATATTCAGCGGTGTACCTACATAACTGAATTTCCTAGCCTTTCTCAGATAACTTTATCTAACTTGGCTGGCTGTCTAGCAGGTGTAATGAACTCCCATGTTTTCACAGTTTTCCAGTAGCATAAATAATCTGATAAAACCTCATTTCCTTTGGGAGACTATATCAGAGGCAAGGAGCAGTCATGGTAAAGATCTGAACCATTTTGCACAGGTGCATTACCTTTCTAGTTGGTACTCTTAGGAAATTACCCTGGAAGGACCTCAAACTACTAGAAGGAGTACGCACGGTCAGTTATTAATAACTGCAGTTTCATAAAGCAAATTTGTATTCCACGCACCCTCTCAAATAAAAATGTTCTATGTGTCTATTCTACCTTCTTCTAATTGATAAACTGGTCTCCTTCCCCTAAAGGAGAAGCACATTTTTCATTTACTCAGATTTTTTCAAAGTCAGCTCCCACATGTGGGAAATAGTGCTTCATTGGCCTCACATAAGGGCATCTGCAGCATCTACCCTGAAGGATTCTGCACATCCGCGCCACCCCTGTTCTCATCCAGTGGCTTCTGAATTCATCTCTGCCGCTTATAGCAAGCCTTAAGAAACATGGCCAGCGAGTCCATTATTCCAATGGGGAAAGCAAAGTATAGAATTGAAAGTCTCTTTGTCTTCCACTCTGTACAGGGATACTGCATGCAGTAAGACATGTAGACAACAATGGCATACAGAGAGAAATTGACTCATCTGGATTCAGAAGAATGACCTGCCACTCATTCTTCCAACCCAAATTATAAAAGCTACTGTTTATCGTGAGAAATGAGCGTTGAGATGTCTTTCAGCTGTACCAAGTGAAAACAGACAGATATGATCTTGCCAAACAGTATTAATGTGTAGCTGTTGCAGTGCTGCTGCACGCTGTAATAACTGCAGTGATCACATATTGCTGCTCGTTGCCTCGCTTAAATGAGAGATGGAAACAGCACTGGCCACCACTATTTTTTAAAATGTTATTTCATTTATTTATTTTATTCTTATATATTTATAAATAAAAAAATTAAATAATGAATATTGCTGCTTGTTGCCTGGCTGAAATGAGAGGTGGAAGAGCACTGGCCACCACTACTCAACCCTGCCACCCTTCCTCTAGCTGGTCTTTATGGATCAATACTAGAAGACATAGGAGAACCCATGGCATGTCTTCTAGCCAACACCCGTTAGTATCTATGCATTTTCCCATATCATTGTGTGTGGGAAGATTAAGTTTCTCCCATATTGTTGAAAGGTCCAGAGTGTGCTGCAAGGATGAGCATGAGCAGTAATAGCACTGCATACTTTTTGTAGTATGCTGTAATATTGACCAGGCTGTTAGCTCAATAGCATTTTCTCTTTTGTGTTTTCAGACTTACTCAAACCCTGTCATCACTCTTTTCCTGGTCTAAGGGGTGGAGCAGAACATCCTCCCTTCTGGTTACCAGGAAGGTGAATATATCAACTCCTGGGTGCCCCAATGGCTTCAGGAAAGCCACAATGAGTAAGAGGGTCTGGGAGGCCATCTGTGGTCCATCCACAAAGGACACTTCATGAGTATTTTCTTTTTTCATATGTCTTGTTATCCAGCAAGGCTGTTGAGTATTGTCAGAACGTCACATTGGCCAGAGCTTGAACCAGTGACCTCAAGATCCTGAAAGCAGGAATCAGACTGTTGAGCCATACAGGAAGTGGAGAGGTAGTAGTTTAAGGTGATTAGAAACTGGACCATGCATATATTTCTTGGAGATTTCTTTGAAGGGCCTAGTTCAGATTCAGCCAAGATGGAAGCCAAATACAACATTACTAGACAATTAAGAGATAAAAGATCAGGTGTCTTGGGCAATAAGTAATACTTTGAGCTTAATAACTCTGCTGGTATATCAAATGTCTGTCAAATGGGATACTTTCAAGGCTACAGAAGAATGATTATAAATTGCAAGAAGCAAGAAGTAGTATCCTTTAAGAAGTGGAGAAGCAGATTAGTTCCTTGGAAAAGCAACATATTAAGAAGAAAGACCATGGGACTGCAAAATGTAAAATTTAAATATAATTTTCTTTCTAAGCCCTGCTGGCTTAGAAAAGTATTTCTGCAAAAAGATAAATTTTCAGATATCAATAAAAGCTGCTATCTCTTGGCTTCATATCTTAAAGCTAGGGAAGAATAGGACAAAAATACAAGATAACAAAAATGAGGTCTTAGTTATGGATACAGAAATTATAGACCACTATAAACAGTTTTATTCCAAATTATATTCATTTGCAATAAGGCAAGAAGTGGAAATGGCCCAGATATCTCTAAATAAACTTCAGCATCCAATACTTTTGCAAGAGAAAAGAAATATGCTAGATAAGAAAATTAAGAGGTAGATTTTAAAAGCCTTGTGCTCGCAAAAACAGCAGCATATATGCATAAGTGGGTCGTGCAGGAGCTATGCGAATTGTAAATAGCCGGAAAAAGTAGGTGGAAAGGGGGCAGGGCATGGGTGTTCCAGAAGTGGGGCCAACACTGACATGCAGTCTGCTAGCTGCAGTGTACAAATCAAATCCTTTTCATCACTTATAAGTTCTAAAATTCTTTAATGATGTCAATTTTACAATGAGTACCTCTGAATGTGTCTGTAATAACACCCCTTAACCCCAGCCCACCTCCTAGAAACTCACCCTGAATCAAAGTGCCCCCTTACAATGGTCCATATATTGTCAGGCTGAGCCTTATAAAGAAGTGTTCTCTCTCTCTCTCTCTCTCCCTCCCTCCCTAAGTACAGCTGCAAACATATGTATGAAGAGTATTTTATAACCCACACATACACTTTATAAAATAGTGTGCATCTTTGCGTACAGCAAGATACGTGCATTTATGGGGCAACGCGTGGCCCTTTTAAAATCTACCCAGTAGATTGCTGCCAGGATGTTAGCTGATAACAAGGAGCCAGGAATGGATGCCCATCAATCTTTTTGTTTTTAGATGCTTTTTAAGTTCAATTAAGTATGTCAAAAGTTTATAGAAATGGAGCAAGCTGACAAGTCCATTTTAGAAACATTGATTATGGTGATTAAAAAACTGGCAAGGAGTTTATATGCTCATATTTATTGAGCCAATTTCTTAATAGATGTGAATTGCAAGATCTGTGTGAAAGTATTAGGGCAAAGACTAAATAACATTTTAGGAAATGGAAGGGCGGTCCGGCCGAAATGTCGGGCTGCCCGACGTTAACGGGCGCATCAGACAAACTCCAGCAGCTTGACATCGGAGGGGGAGGGTGGGGGTAGGGGAAGGGATTAGGGAATTGTTTGAATTTTAAATACTCCCTTCCCAGCGCCGGCCCATTGGTGGGCACCACAGGGAGTATCGGGAGCCATAAACCTATTTAAAGGGGTGTGGGTTTCCAGCGGGGGCTCTCTTCCCCCTGGAGGTCCTGGTTGAGCGGCGACTCTCCCTCCCTCCCGCTCTTATGCTTGCTTTGTAAATGGTTGGTTTCAGTTGCTGTCGCAGCATTGGTTGGCAGTTTGCCCAAGCCTCATTAGTGCTAGGTGATGGCTCGACAGGTAGTCAGTTTGGGGCATCAACTGGCTGGATCAATACCCGGGCGATTGGTTCTGCTGAGCTTAGCTCCTTGCTGGCCTGTGGCAGGGGCTGGATTTTAGGTGGCGGGATGCTGCCTAAATAGGACTTGGCCGGGTGGCCTGCAGTTGGTTATCTTGCTGGCGGGTGACAGATAACTGCTGGTTTGTGTTGTAAATGGCTTGGGCTAGTTGTGTTTTGTTAATAAAGCTGCAGCCTGTTAATTCCCATACCAGAGTGTCTTGTTTTTGTTGAATATATTGTAAAACCGCGGAGTGATGTTCTGACTGCGTCTGTTACATACTGCACATTAAACAAAATTGTTTTCAGAAAAGGTGTTTTGCATCAGATGATACAAGATTGTTAACAGTTATTACACAGGAAGCTAAGGAACTGGATGAACCGGTTGTAACAATATTTTTAGATCAAGGCTTCTTAAACCTATCCTGGTGATCCCACAGCCAGTTGAATTTTTCAGAATATCTACGATGAATATGAATGAGATAAATCTGCCTACTTTAGAGACCCAATACATACAAATGTATCTTATGCATATTCATTGTGGACATCAAGAAAACTCGATTGGCTGTGGATTCACCAACACATTAGGGAAGCCCTGCCTTAGATGCTGAAAAGGCTTTCAATAAGTGGGGGTTATCCTTTATTTCAAGTTTTTGGATGGTTCAGGTTACAGGAACTTTTTATTGAAAATAGCAGGCTTTTACACTTAGTACCCACTGCTAGACTGATGGTTAATAATATCCTATCAGAAGATTTGTTATTAAGTAGAGGAACCCAAAAGAGTTGCTCTCTGTCCTCTTTTGTGCAATATTGTACTAGAGTCCTTAGCCATAAATATTAGGTAGAGTGAAGGGATCCATGGGTTCCAAATACTGTGGAAGATGCATAGATCTGGATAACTCCATACCAAATCCGCTAGAATAAATACATTTAGGATATAAAATGAATTGGCCAAAATGCAAAACCTTCCTGTTCTAAGGAATATTTATAGGATTATCCGTTTAAATGGGGAGGAGAGGTCATTAAAAGGTGAATTTTAAAAGCCCAGTGCGTACCAAATTAGGGAGATGTGCACACATGAGGGACTGGCATGCGCTGAGCGAATTTTAAAAGCAGTCGAGATGAATGTGTATCTCCCATGATGTGCACATCTCACTTGTTTCCAAAAAGGGACATGGCCTGGGCAGAGTCTGGGTGGGGCATGGGTAATTTGGGGCTTGGACAAGAGGTGTGTGCATGAATATTTATTTACCCACCCCGGCGTCCTGCCACATAACTTTACTTCTGCTAGGGACAAAGTGTAAGTTTAAAAATCTTAAAAATTAGAGAGATCTGAGGGTTTAAGGAGTCTGGGCCACGTGGGGGGAAAGCAGGCTTTCAAACTAAGGGGGGGTGGCAGGACCTAACTGGTAACTGGGTGAACTGATGAATGAACTGGTAAAACTGGGAATGGTGTTGGCCCGTGCCCCTTTAAAAATCCTCCATCTTACACGGTAGAAGCGGGATTTGTGCACCCATGCACACACCCCCTTAAAATTGGGCACACATATATGGGCGCAAGTTTTAAAATGGCTGTGTCCTTGGGTGCAGGCCAACGCATCGTGTGCCATTGTGCGCCTGCATGCCAGTTTAAAAGTTACCGTCCCTGTATTTAGGAGTCATGTTTCACAGAGATTTGGAGACTATGGATGCATCTCATAGCAGAAAAATTAGTGAACTGAAACAGATATCAATCCAGTAGTCTCTTTTATATCTGTCCAGGTGGCATAGGCTTGAGGTTATCAAGATGATTATTGCACTAAAGAATAGAACCTTCTAAGTATGAGTCCAATTCTTTTTCAGGTTGGGTTCTATAAAGAAGTTGATCAGCTTTTGTCTTCGTAGGGGCAAAGTTCCAAGAATAGCATTGCATAAATTAAAAATGAGTTAACAGAAAGGTGGTGTAAATTTTCTCAACACCCACAGTACCTGAAAGTAATCTGTTTTAAAGTGTCTGAAAGCAAATTATAAATCTAATAAATAAAGGCGGTATCATTAAGCAGATTTGTAAATTGAGGCAATGGTTAAGAAGTCAGGTTGACTTTGTGTTGTGAATAAGCTGTTTTAGTGGACCCTTGGGCCGGCCTGCGGGAGACTGGAGAGAGATGGACTATAGTCTCTGCTTGAGGGCAGGCCGGGAGGCAGATACCAGGCAGGCGATAGATGGTGAGCTTCACCCAGGAAGCTGGTACTCCCCCGGGAGGAGCCCGTAGGAGCCCAGCCGTTTGGGACTTAGGGGATTCACCCTGGAAGCCGGTGCTCCCCCGGGAGAAGCCCGTAGGAGCCCGGCCGCTGGGACTTAGGAGATCACGGAGGTTGGACCTGAAGCAGACGGGCAGGGACCCGGAATCAGGCAGGAACTGAAGCAGGACAGATACTGGATCCAAGCTGGAACTGAAGCAGGACAGGTTACTGGAACCAAGCAGGAACTGAAGCAAGACAGGTACTGGAACCAAGTTGGAACTGAAGCAGGACAGATACTGGATCCAAGCTGGAACTGAAGCAAGACAGGTACTGGATCCAAGCTGGAACTGAAGCAGGACAGGTACTGGAACCAAGCTGGAACTGAGGCAGGACAAGTCACTGGAACCAAGCACGAACTGAAGCAGGACAGGTACTGGATCCAAGCTGGAACTGAAACAGGACAGGTTACTGGAACCAGGCAAGAGCAAAGACAGGACTTGGACACAGAAGCGTAGCAAGTCTTAGGCAGGAATGGAGCTGTTAACGCAATAGCACGCTCTGGGGCTCGGACCAACTGGGAACCGCAAGGAACCCCGTTGCAAGGCAAAGTTCTGGGCTCCGCGGCGGCCTTACATAGGCCGCAGCGTCTGACATCAGGGGTAAGGCGGAGCCTTCAGTGGCGGGAAAAGGCCTTCATAAGCGCGGCTCCTGTGCGCACACGCGCCTAAGGAGACGGCGTCCAGGAAGGGTTTCTCGGTGGCGTCCCCCCATGGGGACACCGTGAAACAGGCTGCAGGCTCTCGGAGACGGAACAGGACCAAGGAGGTGAGGGCCGGGTCGCGACTGGGACCATAACACTTTGTTTCTTCTTGCTGGTTGAACAGGAGTTGGCTCACCTTTTTTTCATTACACCACCTGTCTGAAATAATACCTACCAAGAAAATAAAAATAAATGTAGTGTTATTTCCATGATTAAGATATTTCAAAAGATATTAGACATCTTGATTGAGGTAAAATAGAAGAATTAAAAGTTGGTGCAACCCTTTGTTTTAAATTAACGACTTCTTTATTGACTGATCAAGCTGGTAGGATAAGGGAATCTGGACTTTAGAGCAGAAGATGTAGGGGGACCAGCTGCAGTCTTTTCAACAGTTGATGTAATCGATCCCTATCTCAGACCCACTTTTTCAAATGGCTACAGTTAAGTGGTATTACTTCTTTCTGAATTAAAGGGAAAGGCAGAGAGTGTAAAGAATTGCTTAAAAATAATGACTTCACTCAAACCTGCCACTAACATCAGTTCTTTAAGACTGCAAAGATTTTGGACACTATTAAGATTCAAAAGGTATAGTAAAACGATATAGAATGTGTGACAAATATTTCATGAAAGTTCAAGAAAATATTTAACATTTATTTTTTTCATAATTATACTGTGTGGTTTTATTTCTTGCATGCATAAGATATTATATAGGGTACAGAGGAAGTAAGTACAGAATATGAAAAGAATGATATGGATATTGGGGAATTTGTTGTATGTGTAAGTAAAAATAGGGTTAAGGTGTGGAGCAGATATATAGCTGTAGTATACAGTAGTGCTACAAGCAGGTCGTGCCGACACCCAACGGTCTCGGCCCCGACTCCTACCTCATTCTCGATCACGCCCACTGACTGTGTGATTTTCTGGGTCACAAGCAGGTTAGGCACTGCTCGCGGCCCACCAAATCTCCACTCCTCTTTGCCACCGCTTGCGGCCCCATATGGCTCGCACCCAGTGACGTACCAAGGGTCTCCGGCGCCCGGGGGCCAATGCATGTGTGTGCCTCTCCAGCATCCCCCCCCCCCTTAATCCTTCTTGTACTAATGCTTAAGGTCACAGAAAATCAGTGGCGTCTCTAGGCAGAAGAATTTTTTTTTGGTGGGGGGGAGCCAAAATGACATTTCTTCATCACACCTTCCTCTATAGCCTGGATCCTGTTTTAAAATTGGTTATAAAAGAAAGTGTTAATAAAAAAGTCCAAAGGGTCTTCTGCATAATTTTAAAAAGCTGGCCAGTTTCACACTATAAAATTATTTGATAGCCTCATTCAACTAATTCTATATGGCTATGAGAGTGAAGACTGGAATTTATAGGAAGGGACAGAATGTCAATATAAATCCTGCACCTCCAGTTCTCTAACTCTGTGCATCCACTGAAATTCCCCCAAACAATGGAGCTTGAATGTTTCCCTTACAGCTCATCATACTAAAAGATATTTTCAAATTCTGGTGTCACCTCACAGTAACAGCAGCACAAACACCTTCCACTGCCAGGCACATTGTGAATTAACACAAACCCCGCAAAAAAGACACTCAAAATCTATACTGCAATCCCATCGTAACATAACAGTAATAACACCAAGGACTCAAACAACAATAACCCTACCTGTGAAAAAGCAAGGGTAAATATTACACTGGGTCCTAGAATACCAATACACCACCTACTGAGGAAACAAAACAAACCCGATTGCTATAGATCCCTATACAGACACTAAATGCTAGCAGAATCTCTCATCATGGTCACACACACAGAGCAGAGACAGTCCCTCGCCAAATAAAGAATACAAAATAAAGGAGCACAAATTAGACAGAGCCTGTGTATTAACAATGGAAAAACAGAACCACCATTCCTCATAAAACAAATAAAATCAAGAAACATAAAGCATCAGTTGTAATAGTAAAACCATATTAATAAAAGAATATTTTAAAACTACTGATTAATAGAATTTCTATTAATTTAAAATCATATACATGTTTTACAATTTCCCAAACACCAATAAAATATTTCAAAACAGCACATATATCAAATAACACCCAATAATTAAAACTACTAAGGATTTTTAAAAGCCCCTGCTCTCCATATGAGGGTGCCCTTGATTTCTAGTCACCCTGATATTGTTGAGGATTAGGAGGTTATCCTCTCTCTCTCACAGATACTCACAAATCCATTCTCTCTCACACATACACTGTCACATACATACACACTCATGCCCTTATACCCACCATAACCTCTCGCTCTCACAGACACTGACACACCCTCAGGCTCTAAGACTCTCTTCTCCCCCTCCACACACACCCACACACACAAACTCTTACTCCCCTGGATTTTCTCATACACACTCATGCTCTCACTCTCTCTGGCTCCCTCACATATACACAAACACACACATCCAGGCAAGCTTCCAATCATTCTCACACACACACACACACCATCCCCCAGGCATGCACACATTCATTCTCACACACACAGACCCCCAGGCAGGCACCAATTCATTCTCAGACACACATACACCACACACAGGCAGGCACCTATTCTCACACATACAAACCCCAGGAAGACACCCATTCATTCTCATACACACATACACCCCCAGGCAGAGTCCCATTCATACACATGCACACACTAAAGGCAGACCCCCTCTCTTTCTTTTGCCTGCAACCTCGGAACCTCTCTCATTCCTCTGCTGCCACTGCCACTGCTGCCACGTGGCTATTGGGTAGGCGCTGATTGCTGCTACTGGCACTGAAGCCCATTCTGCTGCCTCCTCTATGCAGGCCCCATGGGTTTCCACTTCCTCCATGCTGATCTCGTACATTGTGAGATCCGCATAGAAAAAGTGCTACTCTTGCACATTACCAAAGATTACATGTGCCAATCAGTAAAAAGTAATTTTTTTTTTTTACCTTTGCTGTCTGATCTTAGTTTTCTAATCGGTTGGTCACAGGCTTTTTGTCCCACCTTCCCTTTTTATTTTTTTGCCAATTCTTTTTATATTGTCTTTTTTTCTATTTCTTTTCTCTCCATCTATCTTCTTCCCTCAAACACACAGTCAGGTTCTCATTCTCACATGCTTTCTCTCTCTCTCACACACACACAGGCTCTCACTCTCACATGTTCTCTCTCATACAATCATTCATACACACAGTCTCTCTCTTGCACATGCTGTCTGACTCTCATACACACAGGCTCTCTCACTCCCACATGCTGTGTTGCTCAAGCACAGGCACTCACTGTCACATGCTGCATCTCTCACACACACAGAGGCTCTCACATGCTGTCTCTGCAAACATTCAGGTCCTCACTCCCACACACAGTCTCTCAACTCATCTCATACATGCACACAATCTCTCAACTCATCTCATACACACACTCTACAGGCCCTCAGCCTCTCTCTCTTGCCTCTGGGTCTCCTCTTCACGGGTCGCCGCAGGACGGGCTCTGCAATGACCCTGATCTTCTCGGGCCGCCCACAATGTGGGATCCACGGCAGCGGCCCTGCTACCAGGCCTCCTCCTCTTCTCAACCTGCTGCGACTTGAGATTCGCGGATGACTATAAACATTGCTCCTCTTCTGCATGCGGCTGATGCTCCTCCTCCTTCCTGCCTGCATGGCTCCGGCAACGTTTTCTTCTGGGGCCGTGCGGGCAGGAAGGAAGAGGAGCACCTGCAGGTTTGGACGCGACCTTTTCTTCGGGCCATGGTGACATGAGCTCCACCACGGCCCTGCTGATCTTCCTGCTGTGTGTGTCCGGCACACAGCACAGCACAGCGGTAGTTTACTGCTCAGCCGCCAGTGGGATGAGGTCCACTGGCAGCCACATTGGTTCCCCCTGACCTCCCCTCGGTATACTGCTGCTTGGCACCCCTAATGCTCGGCGCCCTGGGCCCAGGCCTAGTGCTTCCACCGGCCCTGGCTACAAGATGTGATTATGTTGGTGTCCTGTGTATATATGGAAGAGTTAGGTGCATCAGTAGTAAATATGAGCTTTGCTCGGCATAAGCTCTAGGGATTCTTTTGAGGCATGCTATGCATAAGGATGTGTGTGAACATGAATAATGGATAGGAGTAGTTTATAAATCATGCATGGGCAGGCCCGGCGCCACCAGGTGTGCAAACCGTGCAATTGCACAGGGTTGGCACACCCGGTGGGGCGGTTTTGGGAGCAGAAAGAAGCCCATGCTGCTGCAGGTGGATCCAATCCCACTGGTGGTGGAAGAAGCAGAGGTCCATGGTGCCACCGGTGGACCCGATCCCACTGGCAGTGGCAGAAGAGGAGGCCCGTGGTGCTGCCGGTGGACCTGATCCCATCAGCGGCAGAAAAAAGGAGGCCCATGGTGCCACCGGTAGACCCAATCCCACTGGTGGCAGAAGCAGGAGGCCGCAGCAGTGGAAGCCCATCTGGCAGCTCCTCCTCAAGTGCTTGCCCCACGGTGTTCAACACTTGCGGTGCTAGCACTTCCTGTATTATACAGGAAGTGCTAGCAGCACAAGCATTGAATTACCTCGGGGCCAGCACATGAAGAAGAGCTGCAGAATGGCTTTTCTCCACAAAGAAGGAACATGCTAGGAGCAGCAGCGAAGAAGGAATGCCCATGGACCCTGACTGCCTGGTTTGCATATATGTGTGTGTGAATGGGGGGCTGCCTGGGATGAGTGTGTGTATGGATGGGTATATGTGTGTGGATGTGTATGTGTGTGTGTATGTAAGAAAGAGAAGAGAAAGTTTGTGTATCCCACTTCTACTACTCCACAACAATCCCAGGGTGACAGGAAATCTAAAGTTCCCAGGCATGGAGAGCGTGAATTTTTAATACACTTTTTAGTTTTATTTTTCAGGTGTTGTTTGCTGTGTCTGCTGTTCTGAAATATTTTATTGGTGTTTGGGACATTTAAAAAAAACTTGTATATATGAGTTTTTAATTCTTTGATCTTTTATTCATCAGTTTTTTAAAAAATAATATTATGACTATGTATTTATTTTATTTCCTGATTTTATTGTTTGACGTTTGAGGAATGGTGATGGTTCTGTTTTTTCATTGTTGCACTGCATAGAGTGTCTGGCTTCTTGTGGTTTCCAGTTCAGGTTTGGTCTGCCCGTTTGTATTTCTACTTTATAGTTACTCTATTCTGTATTTGGTGAGGGTCTGTTTATGTTCAGCATGTGTGACTGAGGTGATGCATTTTCCTAATAGAAAGTGTATTTATTTTATTTTATTTGTATTGGTGTATTCGTGCTTTCAGAGGGTCAAGCCCACACCCAACACACATCATAATAGTCCTAATACCATATGAGTTCCAAGTGTCTTTTTTTGCAGGGATTTCTGGCTGGCATCACAGCAGTGCATGTAAATATAATGTAAGTGATATTTTTTTATCTCAGAATAATGTACTTTGATATTTTTCATATAAAATATAAATGCATAACTCAACTGTGTGGGTGGGGGGACGACGTTGTGCAAGGCTATAAGCTTCGCCTGGGGCACCTAATACCCTTGCACCAGCCATAGGCTCGGGGGGGGGGGGGGGCAGTTTTTAAAGTTTGTATCACTGAAGGGAGCTGGGCTTTTTTTGGTGGGCCCGGGACAGAGAATGAACGGGGGTGGGGAGGAGGGCGGCACAGTAATTGTTCACACAGGGCAGCAAAAAAGCTAGCATCAGCCCTGTGCATGGGGAATGCACCATGACACCTGACAGATTTGTTTAAAACATATGTTCCAACATGATCCCTACGCTCATCTACTCGACAACGTTTGGAAATTCCTAATTTTAAATTGATTCACTTGCAGCAAACCCGATAATTGGTCCAACACCGTGGAATACACTATCGGACAAATTAAAAACTTTTGTAGATATTAAGATGTTTAGAAAGAAAATTAAGAGTTATTTCTCTCTCTCTCTCTCTCTCTCTCTATACATATATATATATATATAATTTTCAATATTAAACATCAAGAAAATTTGACACAAGAAAATGCAGAACTATATAATCAAGAGTATATACAACATATAACTCAAGGAAAAAAAAACAAAATATTGCGTTAGACCCTCACAAAAGAGGAAGATTTGAGGTTATCACATGTTTGATATAACCATTTAGCTCATTGAATTCATGAGATTCTCTAGAAATGTGGACAGGACTTGAGGAAATAGATCTTGATTGAAGAAATACTTCGAGCTGTTTAGAGGCAAAAAACAAAAATCTGTCATTCCGAGACCTAAGCAAGCACTTACATGGGAATCTTAACAAAGCTGTTACCCAAAGCAGTAACATTATCTCTAAAAGTGTAAAAAAAAAAAACCTTTCCTCCTTTGCTGTGAAACTCTTGAAACAACCGGAAAGACAGGAACTCTTTGGCCCAAAAAGATCTTATTTTGAATATGAAAATTATTTTTAAAGTCCATTCTCTATCTGATTCCAGAACATTAACCACCAATAATGTAGCTCTGGAATCTATGTTGGAATCCCGTAGAAAATCAGACAAATCTAAATCTCCAGCCTGGGCTTCCTCTCTAGCTATATTCTCCACTTGAGAGCCTAAAACAGTAGGTAGATAATACAATTTGACTAAAGGAGGAAAAGTCTCGTCTGGGATCTGATACCTCAATGTAATATTTTTTTTAAATAATTCTAAAGAAAATAGTAATGGAGAATGAAGAAAGTTAATAAATCTCAAATTAAGTCTCCTCACATAGGGACACCGTGAAAGGTGGTGCTATTGGGCGCGTTACTGACGGCGATAAGGGTCCTTACCTTTTCACCATCAGAGATGTCTTCGCGGCATCCGCCCCAGTGCCACCCCGACTTCTCCCCTTCTGGTGCGGACACCGCCCAGAATCCGCCCCGATCTAGGTATCGCATGCGAAAAGTCTCTTTTCGCGTGCGAACCCTTTAGAAAATGACCCCCATAATGTTCATAGTTTTCCATTCTATGATGGGAATTCTCCCCAATTTTAATTAAAGCCATATTACTTTCTCAAAGCTCCTTAATACAGCCTGACAATTCTTGAATCTTGTTGTCACATTCGATATGTTTTTGAGAATGAGAAGAAACCGTTATAGCAATATCATTAACAGAAGAAAACATTATCAAATCTAGAGGTAAGAGAGTTCTGCAAACCTACTATTGCTGTCCATAACATTTCGAGAGTAATCAAAGGTGGTCTAACAGGAGGAGAGGCAGTGGAAATCTTTGTGGCGGTGCTAGGTGTGGAAGCCTCCACTATTGCCAAAGCTGCTTCAGCTATGGGCTCCTCTCCACCTATAGGGCTCCTCTCCACCTATAGGCTCCTCTCCACCTATGGGTGAGGAGACATGCACACTTTGGACCATTATCTCTGCAACCGAGAAGCCTGAGGAGATATCCATTCCTGGCTGTTGAACATGTTGAGCTGGTGGACTAAGAGAAACAAAGGTCTCATTTTGGGCAGAATGAGAAAGCCTTCCAAGCCCCTCTCCAAATCTTCCTGTGATTGGTAACATAAAGGAATCGATGGTAGGTTGGATAAGAGGTGAGGGAGAAATAGTCTCAGGTGGAAGGGGCCGAGTCCCACATTTCCTCTTCTTTTCCATCAGAATAAAGGAAATTAGAGGGTTAAAAGTACTCACAGCCAGATCGGGATAGATGAAAAACACTCAAAGGGGCAAGCCCCTTTGCCGCACAGCTTCAACTGCATACCGCAGCGTGCCTGAATTTAAAGATGACCCCAGCACAACTGACAAGCTCCCGGTCCTCCCGGACCGCCGATTGGTGGTCACTGGCATCATTGACAGCCAGTAGACATCCCTCACCTCGCAGCTTCCTCCCTAAAAGTTATTTATTTCTAGAAGCTTTTAATTAATTGTGTGTGCAATATGTTTTAATTTGTGTAATTTGCATTGTTTTATTGTGTTTTGTTTTAAGCCTCTGCTATAATCAGCTTGGAATGGCAGAATATAAGCATTTTAAATAAATAAATAAATAAATAAATAATAAGTTTAAGATTATGAATGTATGTGTACAATGTGGATACAGGTAGCATATGCTTGAAAAAGAGGATGTAAGATAAGGTACATTTAGAAGAGGGGAATATCTGGTAAGTTAATGTTAAACTTCTTTTGGAAGAGGCAGGATCTGATGATGCATTTAAAAAAAAAAAATGAGTGTCATGATTTTCTGTAAAGAAAGCAATTTTGTCTCTTTAAAAATAATTTTTGCCATAAAGTCTAGCCATTGGGGGGTTTCTTTTAGCCATGAAAGGAAAGGCAGTGACTAAATCAGCATGCCTAGAGGTCCAAATTAATATTTACTTTTGGGAGAGTGGAAGCAGCCAGAGCTGCCTAACAATTGCTGTTCACATTTGTGTCACTTGTTCAATTGGAACACTAGTTTTTACTAAAATCAGGGCTGTGTTTGTGTTACTGTAAATATAATGGTAGGAATGTATGAACTGGAAGATCTCTGGCTGCCTAGTCTGCCAAGAATAAGGGCAGGGTTGTGGGTGTTTAGATACCAGACATAAAGCCCACAGAGCAAAAAGACCAATATAACCAGAGGTCTTTCAAGATCACAAAAAACACATCTCGCCCCACTAGAAATATCATAATTCTACTTATTTCTCATTTCTTTTTTTCACTCCCTTTTTCCCTTAAGCTTTTTCCCCAATAGAAAGAATATTTCCCAATTTTCAGCTTTCCTACCCAACCCCTTAAAATCCCAAACCCTTTCATTAATTTAGACAAATAAACCTTTTTTTTTTTTTTTTTTTTCAAATAGCAATGCAATGTACAGATTGATTCCCCTCAATCCAGCTCTTGTTCTTACAGGTAGGCGTTGGTATCATCAGCATTACATTTTTAATCCTGTTTCAACTTTGCCTGGTGTGTTGTACACATTTTCAGCCTACAAATATTTCTGAAAGACTGTTTATGTTATGATTCCTCCCGTTGCTGGAGCTACAGGAGGCCTTTCACCTTTCTCTGGAGGCTGCTCCGAAGCCGGGCCTCGCCTGATCTGGTTGCCCAGGTTTTGCTCCACGGCCTGGGAGACCTTTGACATCCTCGGGGCCTGCCTGAGGCCTGCTTCAGTCTTCGCCTGGACTTCCTGGTTTGGGCCCCACCCTTCTTCCTAGGGGTCGGCCCACAGTTCTTCTCTCCAGTTATTGGGCCAGCCAGGTGTGGCCCATCTGAACTCCTCCCAGGGAGTTGCTTGTTCCTGTCCTATAAAAGGACTTCCTCTTCTTGCAGTCCTTGCTTTGGCAAGGGGCTAGTCCATCTAGGCCAGGGGTCAGGAACCTTTTTGGCTGAGAGAGCCATAAACGCCACATATTTTAAAATGTAATTCCATGAGAGCCATACAATATGTTTAAAACTAAATACAAGTAAATGTGTGCATTTTATGTAAGATCACACTTTTAAAGTACAATAAGTCTCTGAAAATATTACACCAGGCCTTAAGACACCAATACATCTCCTATTAGGAAAACGGACCAAGTCAGGCTGCTATAGAGTCCTACACAGAAACTACACGCCAGCAGAAAACCTCACCTGAATCACGTGCTGTCCCTCACCTAACATAGAATAAAGAGACCAAAACGCATAACAAGAAGCATGCAGAAAAAAATGAATTGGAAACTGCAACAAGCCAGAGTCTCTGTATGCAGTGTAACAAAGGCAAAAAGAAACATCACCCATCCTTATAAAACAAATCAAGAAATATAAAATCATCAGCAGTAAAACTGTACTAACAAAAAGAACATATTTCGAAACAGCTAATGAGTGGAATATCCAATAATTAAAAACACATATAAAACATTTCCAGATACCAACAAAATATTTCAAAATAGCAGACACAAAGACCCAGTAATGAAAAATAATAAGGATACAAAAATTTTTTTGCTCTGCATACCTGGGAACGTTTGAGATCCAGGTGTCCTGAGATTGTTCTGAATTAGCAGGAGGCGGGGTGGTTTGCTTGGAACTTTCTCCTCTCTCAGTCACATACCAGCGCTCTCTCTCACACTGGCTCTCAATGACACACCTATACACACATGCTCTCAGTACTCACATATACACATGTTTTTTCTCTCTCACTTATATAGGCTCTTAATTACACATTTACACACATGCTGTCTATCTTTTCACGCTTACACATACACACAGGCTTTCAATCACATAAATACATGCTGTCTTTTTCTCTCACACACAGACTCTCATTCACATGCTTACAAACATGTCCTCTCTTTCTCTCATTTACACACAGGCTCTCAATCACATACTCGCATGCTCCCTCACCTAAATCAGCTCTCAATCACACACAGACACACATGATCTCTCTCTTACTTATACACACAGGCTCTTAATCATACATACACAGGATTTCTCTCACACACAAAGGATCTCAATCATACACACATACTCTTTCACACAAACAGGTTTTCAATCACAAACTTACACATACAGGTTCCCAATGGTAAACTTACATTCGTGCTCTCTCTCTCTCTCTCTCACAGGCAGGCTCTCAATCACAAACACACTCTCTTTCACATGTACAGGCTCTCAATCATTCACATACATGCAATCTCTCACTCACTCACACACACACACACAGCCCCCCCCCCCCCCCGCGGCCCGGAAGAGGAAGTGGAGAGTATCGGGTGCCTGCGCGGCAAGAAGAGGCCAGGCTAGTGCGCTCGGCATCGGCCCGAAGAAAAGAAGACTGCAGCGCGGCTCGGAGGAAAATGAAGAGGTTCAACCGCGGCCGATGGGACTCTGCCTCCGCGAGGGCTGAAAATGAAGGAGATTAGCGTTGGGAGGAGGCTGCTGCTGCCGCGAGTTCCCGGGGTGGGGATGGGGGAGAGAGAGTGAATGAGCGAGCAAACACTTGCTCGCTCATTAAGCTTGCTCACTCATTCACTCTCTCTCTCCCCCATCCCCACCCCGGGAACTCGCGGCAGCAGCAGCCTCCTCCCAACGCTAACCTCTTCATTTTCAGCCCTCGTGGAGGCGGAGTCCCATCGGCCGCGGTTGAACCTCTTCATTTTCCTCCGAGCCGCGCTGCAGTCTTCTTTTCTTCGGGCCGATGCCGAGCGCACTAGCGTGGCCTCTTCTTGCCGCGCAGGCACCCGATACTCTCCACTTCCTCTTCCGGGCCGCGGGGGGGGGGGGGCGAAGAGAGCTCGCCGGTGCCGCTGACTCCAGCTGTCCTGCCGCGTTCCGCCCGAGCTGACAGCATTTTAAGCCCGGGCGGAGGAGGACCGGGGAGCAGCTGGGTCAGCGGGAAAGTGTGGCGACTGTCTGCGAGCCAGATGCAGCCCTCAAAAGAGCCATATCTGGCTCGCGAGCCATGGGTTCCCGACCCCTGATCTAGGCTATGTCTCCCTTGGACTTCCTGTGTATTCCAGTGTTCCTGATGTGTCTGGTCTAGATGCCAGAATGTGGGACCCATGCCACTGAGAGTCTTCTCCTGTGTTCTGAGTCTTCAGATTCCTCGTTGCCTTGCCTAGTTCTGACTCTGGAGGATCCGAGGGGTTTCCACTACCCTGTGCTAAGTGACGTTCCAAGCTTCTCCCGCTCTTCTCGTGGTCCACGACCAGTCTCCGGGCTGTGTAGGGCGTGTAGGAGACAGTGTGGTCTGCGACCAGCCCGCGTCTGGTAGGGCGCCTGAGGGTCAAGCTCACCCCTCTTGTTCCTGTCTTTGACCTGAACTCCACTTGTGCCTTGCTCCAAGTTCCAAGACCTTGCTTTGACCGCTTCAGTCCTGTGCCATCCTGACCTTCGTCCGGCCTGCCGCCTCTGCTGCTCCCTGCGGCAGATCCGAAAGAGCTGGGAATGGTCAGAGGACCGTTCAGAGACCACCATAGTGTTGGTCTCCTGGGGCATGTAGGTCGGCAGCGTGGCCGAGACTTGGACCATCTTCACCACCGCAAGGGCACACCTCACTTCTCTTCCACCTAGAGAGCCCTGGTATGCCAAGCCTCAAGTGCTTGCTCGAGACTGACGCTAGCCATAACAGTTTAAGCAGCATGATCAAAAGCCTATGTGATAAGAAGTTCCCAGAGGCCCTGTGCTTCTCTGTCGGTGGAGAAATGGAGAACAGGAGGGAGGATCACTAGAGAAGATTGGTGCACTGTATGCAACTTTAACAGTGTTGCAGCTAGCCATGGGAAGGCCCAATAGCGTAGGACACTACCTACAAACCTTCAGCTTTGTCAGTCCTATGTTTTGTATTTAATAGGCATTTAAATAGCATTTTCAGAGACCTAAGAGTCCATTAAAATCATTCTGATCCTCTAAAACAAACATCTCTAGCAGATCTGAAGGAAAAATCCTGAAATTCTCTAGAAAGATTCTGGAAGTCTTGGCTGGGTATGACAGATATCCCATGGTGGATTTAACTCTGCTCTGCTCTAATATGTTTCAGAAGTGAAATTTTATTACTGTAGCTTTAATGGAAGCTTTAGCTATCCACAGTTATTTCTCAAATCACTGCTAGTAACTGCCATTGGTGAATGCACATAATAATAATATGTAAAACAGCCTCACCTGTACAGGATTAGGTATATGAAAAATTTGAACTGTGGATCAAAGATATGAAGTCAACAACTGAATTGAAAAAGAGACCACAATTCTTAGTTCATTTTCTCATAGCCCTATATTCAGAATTATTGCTTCTTGTGTCAAGGATCTTCTGTCCTACATTATGAATATGGAGTGGATTTTCATAGCATCACTAGGTATTAGATGAAGCCAGCCAAAATTTGGCTGCCTAAGTTAAACTCATTTCCAATGTAACCTAGCTGACTAGGTTTTAGAATAAAAATCATCCTAAATCTAGCCAGCCAAAATTTAGCTGGCTAAATTTAGGGCTGCCGTTCAGGCAGTTCAGCTTAAACAGCTAAACTTAGCCAGCTAGCCCTGAAAAATCAGTGGCTGTCAGAAGTCTGCCTCAAACATATCTCCAGGACTGCCCATTTTTTTAGCCAACTAAAATTAGCCATTTAAGAAACCTAGTGAACCAAATGTAGTTGCTCTGCAGGGTGACAATTTTACCCCAAAAGAAATAACCAGCTAACTCTTGAAAATTGTATGCCAATGAGTTAAAGGGCTTCAGGGTTCTTTCTATCTAGAGTTGCCAGCTGGTTCCATTTTTTTTCAGAACAAGTCTGCCCTCTCCTGGTTTTCTAGACTTTTATAGTTCTGATTTTCCAAACAACACGACCATTAGCCCATGCATGCAATGGGGTAAACTAAAACTGACTCAGCCTGATCTGAACAAATGGAGGCAATTAGTAACCCTACTTAAAGCTCATGGTGAGAGAAGATGATGAAGGTTTTTCTTTGTTGTGCTCTTCTACTGATTATCTAGCATTTTTGTTTAGTTAGCATGTGTGGCCATGCTCTAAATGGTATCCACAAGTCTTCAGCCAATCAGCTGGAATATTTCTAAATAAAGCAGCCAGTCTGTGAAATTACAGGTCTCCCAAATGTGAGCTTCATGCAGTGTCTGCTTATCATCAGTAAACCAGCATTTTTTCCCATTTTAAGACATAAAATAAAAAAAACATTTGAATATGGCATGCATATACTGTAGAATAGGGCTATATGTGCCATGTCACTTCCCTAACCTAAACAAACATTCACCAGACCCTAACAGGGAAAATATTTCTGTGCAACCCAACCTCCCTTACTCACTCATCTAAGGACATGGAAAAAGCTAACATCTGTAACAAATGTACATTGAAAAAATCTGCATTGTCTGAAAGAAATTTGTATGTTTGGTAGATTTTGAATTGTCCAGTGGGTGACTAAATGTAACTGAGCTTCAAAATAATAAAGAAAAAGCTCTGAAGACATATATGACTGGTAGTGCATTAAACACATGGTCTTCACTTTAACACCTATTGCTCATTATCCTGTTACAACCTGCCATTAATTATATATGTGAAAACATGAACATTACATTTTTTCTCAAAGTAACTGCATAAGGAAATGTATTAAAAAGGTGATACAGTAGTATCTGTTAAGTAGATTAGCCACATGAGAAGTGACATGAGAGCACTATCCCCTATTCTTCCAACTAGAAACTGAGGCAGACACATTACAAAAAAACAGGCTTTACTTGTAAATAAAGGGGGACAATACAGGGTCAGTATCAGCCCTTTCTACCAGTCAAAATGTCAGCCTGGCATTAGCGTGGCTAAATCACAGGACAGTCAATTCACCATTCATTCATTTTGAGTCAAAAAGGATGCTGAAGTGAATAGAACATAAGAACATAAGAAATTGCCATACTGGGTGAGACCAAGGGTACATCAAGCCCAGCATCCTGTTTCCAACAGTGACCAATCCAGGCTACAAGTACCTGGCAAGTACCCAAACACTAAGTAGATCCCATGCTACTAATGCCAGTAGTAGCAGTGGCTATTCCCTAAGTCAGCTTGATTAATAGAAGTTAATGGACTTCTCCTCCAAGAACTTATCCAAACCTTTTTTAAACCCAGCTACACTAACTGCACTAACCACATCCTCTGGCAACAAATTCCAGAGCTTAATTGTGCATTGAGTGAAAAATAATTTTCTCTGATTTGTTTTAAATGTGTTACTTGCTAACTTCATGGAGTGCCCTTTAGCTATACAGGTGATTCAAGTGGATAAATATACAATATGGGGAAGATTTTAAATACTTGCGCGATCGCGTACTTTTGTTCGCACACCAGGCGTAGCCGCGTGTATCTTATAAAATCCGGGGTCGGCGCGCGCAAGGGGGTGCACATTTGTGCAACCTGCGTGCGCCGAGCCCAGCGCGCGCTGCTTGTTCCCTCCGAGTCCGCTTCCTGGTGGAAGGGTCCAGAGCCGTACCGGGATCAAGTCAGGAGAAGGGTCCAATGCCGTACCGGGATCAAGCCAAGAGAAGGGTCCAACGCCGTACCAGAATCAAGCTAGGAGAAGACACGTCCACCAGTCCAGAGGTCAGGAGCCAAGAATCAATCCACGGAGCAGAGAAGAAGAGCAGGACGAAGAACCAAGAACCAGGAGCCAGGAACACACTCAGGTCGGAACCTCAATACCAAGGCAAGGTCTGAGGGGCAGACCTTGCCTTTAAATACAGGAACCTGGAGGAGGTGCTTCAGAAGGGAGCCACGACACTTCCTGTCGTGGCCCCTTTAAATCTTGTCTTCAGCTGCGCGCGCGGCCCTAGTGCAGCAGGGGAAAAGGGGCGGAGTTGCCGCATGAAACAGAGCCCAGCGGCCAGCCAAGCAGCGGCCCAGGCCGCGCGGAGAACGTCGTCGGAGGCTCCCTGCACCTGCAGGAGCCTCAGCGGAGACCCGACGCCGCGGGTAAGTGCTGGGACCCGGCCGCGGACTGCCGCGGCCGGCGGTCGTAACATCATCCACTTCACAGATCTGTCTTTTACGTAATCTTTCACCCCCTCACAATTTGCTCTACCTTTTCACAGCCTCTTAATCTTCTCTCAACCCCTCCAAGTCCTTCACACCTTCTCTTCCCCTTTCATCTCCTTTCTGTACCGTTTTACACCTCTCCCCCAAAGGCTTAGTCCCCACTTCACTAATCCCTGAATGCCTGCTCAATCTCTGTCCCTAATCTCCCACCCAATGAGTCTGTGCTGCTCCTCCTCTCCTCCCTATCTTTAAGTGCCAAACCAATCCCTGAGTCTCTCCTCTTCTCTAATCCTCAGATCACTGAGTGCCTGCTCCCTCTCCCCACCCCCCACCTCTTACCCCTCAAAAATGTTTAGATTGTTCCTCCTCCTTCCTCCTGGAGCATCTCTCTCTTCTGCTCTCCTCTCCCCTCTCTGTTACAGCTAGAAGCAGGAAAGAGGAACTGGCAGGCTGGTATTTCTGTCTTACCGCTCTGCCTCTGCAGGTGCTACATCCTCCTTTGCAGCTGTTTATAGTGCATGTGAGTACAGCAAGGATGCACTGTGCAGTTCAAACAGCTGATTGTAATTTAGTTATTTATTTTTATTTATATTCCACTTTTGAACCATGCAGGAGGAAGAGGCAGCAGCAGAAAGAGCAGGTTGAAAGCTCCTCTTTGCTGCTTGCTGCTGGACCACAGAAGAGGGAGATTAGGAGTGGCAAAGGGCAGGGGCCAGACTTTTATTTTCGAGGGCAGGGCTTACCACTTCTCCCCCCCCACCCCACCCCCTCCAATGGTGATGCCATTGCCATCTAGGATGATCTTAATGCAATTGCTTTCCTGTTTACTAGAGGAAAGAACAAACTGCATTTTTCTCTTTTTGAAAACTGGGACTAGAACGTTTCCTCTATTGTGACGAGGACGGATGTCCTGGAACTTTCCATGAGGGGGTTTCAAGAGGGATCTGGAGAGAATTCTTAGACAGAGCGAGCAAGGGATGCTCCTTGCTCAGCTGGGATTTGTCTTTCCATCATTATGTATAAATGGAAGAGCCACAAGAGATCAAGGTTGCCCAGTGTGTGCCTGGAGAGCCTGTGGAAATTCTTTCTCCAGCCAAAGGAGATAATAAAGCAGCCAGAAGCGCTTCACAGCCTTTTAAACCAGAAGGAGAGTCAGCAGTGAGGTGTCAAGTACAAAAGGGAGTTCAAAATAATTAAGGATAGATCCCTGGAGTAGCCTGAAGGGGAACCTAGGGACAAGGGCGGCTCCTTCATTTCTTAGAACTGATTGTTCAAATTTACTTTATGGAAATCACCAGAATAATTTAGTTTCTTACTTTCTCACTATTCAGCAAGTTATACAGCAAACTATTTTCATTTTGGAACACCACAATCTGGTGTGGAGTTCTCTTTTTATTCCAAAATCTCTCACCCCTTCATTTGCCACTCCACCCACTTCCTTCATCTTCCTCACCTTTTGTTGTGTTCCGCGATCGTGGGGTGCCACGACCGCGGCCCTCTACCTTACCCGCGGCATTCCTGCGCCATGGGAGCCCCGGGGAAGGGCTCCGATCCTGGCCATCGCCCCCCGTGCAGCCTCCCGAGCTGCCCGCTGCAGGGGGAGCCATCCTGCTCCCCCCTCGCGGCGTCCAGCAGCATCTCTCCTCCGCGGGACAAAATCAAAGATGGCCACCACCATCTTTAGGCTCGAGGCCGCACCTCCTCATTAGCCTTAAAGGGACATGATCCCTTTAACCAGGCTCAGCTGTTTCCTATAAAATGGAGCAGAGGAAGTATAAAGGGAGACTTCCTCTGCTCATTCCTCGACTTGGCAACGTCTTTGATTGCTGTCTAGTCCGCTTGCTTCGGTGAGATCCCTGAGCTTGGCTTCTGGTTCCTGCTTCGTCTTGGTGTTCCTGGTTCCTGACTTCGGATTGGCTTACGGTGTTCCTGATTCCTGACTTCGGATTGGCTTATGGTGATTCTCTGGTTCCTGACTCCGGATTGGCAAGCGGTGATTCTCTGGCACACGATTTCGGACTGGTGAGCGTTGACCCTCTGGCTCTTGACCTAGGACTCCTTCAAGACCACTGCCTCCAAGGGCCCACCTAAGTCCCAGCGGCCCGGGTCCCTACAGGCTCCTCCTGGGGGGACCGCGGGCTTCAAGGGCGAAGCTCCAGTTGGCCCTTGCACCGTTACTCTGACCTCCCTAGGTCCACCTAAGTCCCAGCGGTCGGGTCCCTACGGGCTCCTCCTGGTGGGACCGCAGACCACCCGTGGTGAAGACACAGTGCCTCATCTCGTCTCTTCATTGCCTCCGTGTCACCTCAGCCTCCAGCGCCAAGGCTCAGCTGGTCCTGCCTCCTGTTCTGCCTCGCCACCCGACAAGAGAGCCTACGGACCCTCCGAAAGGTATACCATCCTCTCGTCGGCCAAGGGTCTACAAGCCTGAGCATAACACCTTTGCTGCCATCCTTCTGCTTCTCCCACCTTCACTCATCCTCCTTTCTGTCTTCACCTTCCTGTACAGTACTAATTTAAAAAAAAAAAAATTGGTACCAGGTTTGGGCTACTGACAATCTCTACTTCCATTCCAGTTTGTATTAGCGAAAAAGAAGCAAGTTCAACAAGGTTCCAGGTCAGCAAGAAAAGGTTCTGGGTTGGTGACTTGGCAGAAAATCAGTACTATTCTTATCCCTACCTCCGTCTTTCCCTCTCAGCCCATCTAACATAAAAAAAAAACAACATATGAATTGCCATGCTGGGTCAGACCAAGGTCCATTAAGCCCAGCATCCTATCTCCAACAATGGCCAATCCAGGACGCAAGGACCTGGCAGATCCCAAAAAGTAGATTTAATTCCCGTTACTCAGTTCCAGGGATAGCAATAGCTTTCTTTAGTCTCTTTTCCAAGCTAAAGAACCCTAGCCTGCATGGCCTCACATCATAGGAGAGATGTTCCAGCCCCTTTATTATTTCTATCGCCCTCCTCTGCACCTATTCCAGTTCCGTCATATCTTTCCTGAGATGGGGCGACCAGAACTGTACACAATACTCAAAGTGTGACCTCACCATGGCTTGATACGGAGGCGATCTGATATTTTCCCTTTTGGATCATTCCTAACATTGCATTTGCGTTTTTTGACCGCCGCCACACTGAGCCAAGGATTTCAAGACATTGTTCACAAGGACTCCAAGGTTCTTTTCCTTGGTGGTGACTCAGAACCCAGCATCGTGCACCTGTAGTTGGGATTATTTTTCCCTACGTGCATCACTTTGCACTTTTCCACATTAAATTTCATCTGCCATTCAGTTGCCCAGTCTCCTGATCTCACAAGATCCCTCTGTAGTATCTCACAATCCACTGCACTTTTAACAAATTTGAATAATTTTGTGTCATCTGCAAATTTGATCACCTTCCCTTTTCCAAATCATTTAAGAATATATGAATATTCTTGAATTCCCTTTCATGTCTCCTGTTTCTCCCTTTCCCTTTCCCTTTTCCACCTCTCTCTTACACCTTTTCCGCCATCCATCCCATCCCCCCATACACACACACACATACAACCCTTCTCTTTTGTCCACCATTTTGAAATTTTGGTGAAAATCGATATAACAATGTAAAAATTACCATTACCAAAATTACCATTCCTTCTCAGGCAGCAATAAGGACGGCACAGTAGAGGGAGAGAAGGAGTCCATGGTGACAGCAGTGCACAGAGAGGAGGGAAGGAGACTTTGGGGTAGATTTTAAAAGGTGCGGGCGTGCGTCCATGTGTGCGCGATTCCCGGCGTGCACACATGGATGCACCGATTTTATAACATGCGGGCGCCGGCCCGTGCATGTTATAAAATCCGTGGGCCGCATACACATGCGTGCCGGATTTTATAATCCATGCATGTATGTGCGGGCGGGCGTGCTCAGGGGGTCCTAATTTTATAAAAGTGTGCGTGGCGACGAGATTGGGCCTCTCCCAGTTCGCTCCCAGTCCGCTCCAATTAAGGAGCAGACTGGGAGGGAACTTCCCTACCCCCCCCCCACCCATACTCCCTCCCTCTTCCCCCTCCTCCCCACCCCCTAAACCCTGTCTCCTACCTTTCTTTTTTTTTGTTTGTTTTTGTTTTGTTGCTTACTGCTCAGTTGGAGCAGAAGCAACTTGCGCATGCTTCCCTGGCACAGCAGCAAATGGCCGCTGTACCAGCCGCCTCCAGCCCCTCCCCTTTCTCTGGGCCCGCCACTTCTGCGTGTAACGGGGGCTACGCGTGTGGCCGGACCCCTTTGAAAATGCGAGCGGATAGCGCAAGGCCCGGCCGCGCTCGTAACCCCCGAGATTTATCCACGCCGGGCATTTAAAATCTACCCGTTTGGGTGGCAGCAGCAATACGGAGAAGAAAAAGCGGCACCCGTGCCAGCAGCGCAGGAGAAGAGGGATAGGTGCCTGCAGTGGCAGCATGAATCAGGAAAGTAGCAGAGATGCTCTCTTGCACTGCCTCACCCCTTTCTCCCCCAAGCTCTTCCCGTTTATAGTCAGAAAACGTGCGCCGTGGAGAAGGAGCAGCGCAGGGGTCTTGAGCTTATGCCTCTCCTGCATTCCTGTGGGAGTAGGGACTGGCAAAGGAGAGAGAGGCACCACCTTAGATACCAGCAGCCCTAACTCGTTTAACTGAAAAAATAATTTTTGCTACAAATAAATACATTAGCTTTAAAAATAAAGAACAATAAATAAATAAATAAATAAATAAATAAATAAAAGAGAAGCTGGTGATTGCCCGCTTTTTGTTTCAACCAGGAAAACTGTAACTTTGTATCTACTGTGTATATTAGGGATGTGAATCGTTTTAGGACGATTAAAATTATCGTCCGATAATTTTAATATCGTCTTAAACCGTTATGGAACACAATACAATAGAGATTCTAACGATTTATCGTTATAAATCGTTAGAATCGTGAGCCGGCACACTAAAACCCCCTAAAACCCACCCCCGACCCTTTAAATTAAATCCCCCACCCTCCCGAACCCCCCCCCAAATGACTTGAATAACCTGCGGGTCCAGCGGCGGTCCGGAACGGCAGCGGTCCGGAACGGGCTCCTGCTACTGAATCTTGTTGTCTTCGGCCGGCGCCATTTTCCAAAATGGCGCCGAAAAATGGCGGCGGCCATAGACGAACACGATTGGACGGCAGGAGGTCCTTCCGGACCCCCGCTGGACTTTTGGCAAGTCTTGTGGGGGTCAGGAGGCCCCCCCCAAGCTGGCCAAAAGTTCCTGGAGGTCCAGCGGGGGTCAGGGAGCGATTTCCCGCCGCGAATCGTTTTCGTACGGAAAATGGCGCCGGCAGGAGATCGACTGCAGGAGGTCGTTCAGCGAGGGTTCCGGCGCCTCGCTGAACGACCTCCTGCAGTCGATCTCCTGCCGGCGCCATTTTCCGTACGAAAACGATTCGCGGCGGGAAATCGCTCCCTGACCCCCGCTGGACCTCCAGGAACTTTTGGCCAGCTTGGGGGGGCCTCCTGACCCCCACAAAACTTGCCAAAAGTCCAGCGGGGGTCCGGAAGGACCTCCTGCCGTCCAATTGTGTTCGTCTATGGCCGCCGCCATTTTTCGGCGCCATTTTGGAAAATGGCGCCGGCCGAAGACAACAAGATTCAGTAGCAGGAGCCCATTCCGGACCGCTGCCGTTCCGGACCGCCGCTGGACCCGCAGGTTATTTAAGTCATTTGGGGGGGGGTTCGGGAGGATGGGGGATTTAATTTAAAGGGTCGGGGGTGGGTTTTAGGGGGTTTTAATGTGCCGGTTTTGCGATTTTACGTTTTTTCGATTTTTTACGATTTTTCACGATATTTTACCCCCCCAAACGGCAACAATACGATTCCCTCCCCCTCCCAGCCGAAATCGATCGTTAAGACGATCGAGGACACGATTCACATCTCTAGTGTATATATAACATGTTGAGGGGGAAGCTACAGTATATCAGGACAAACGTCTTGTTTTTGGCTGACACCTGCTTGCATTCATAGATAAAATGACTTCTCAAAGGTCAGGGAGAAAGTCGGTGACAGCGAGAAGTCTTAAACCCAGATCACAGAATTTTCTTTGAATCATCATCCATCCATTGTTTTATATATCAACAGGGTTCCCTACAGTCTTTCAGTTACTTTATTCTTAAGCCTCAAATATGAGAGACTTTTAAATACTTAAAAGATGACTAATGCACAAGAATCAAATCTTTTCCATTGGAAAAGAAGCTGTAAAGCTAGGGACAATGATTATAAAACTCCAAGGGGGTAGACTCAGGGACAACTTCATAAAAAAGAGTGGTGGATACCCCTCCAGAAAAGGTGGGAAAGACAAAAATGGTAAGGGAATTCGAAAAGGTGTGGGATAGGCACCGAGGATCTCTCTAATGGCTAGAGAATAGAAATAATGAAACAGGATAACCTGTGGTAACCTTTGTGTCACCTGCATGGAGGCAACTTGCTCAGAGCAGCAATTACAATGCTAAACAGAAAGCATGGGGGTTAACCTGCACGGAGCAGCATTTACTACCCTAAACAACTTTCTGGACCATTTTGGATTTTATCTGCTGGTGGTTTACTATGTTACTATGCAAATTCACTAATGCTTCTAAAGGCATTGCTCTTAAGGATATAGGCCTACAAGTGTGCCACCCAGTGGTAATCTGCAGTATCGCGCTTAAAAATCAAACAAATTATTGAGCTCATCTCAAAGAACCGAGCACATTTGTTTTCTTTAAAACTTAGACCTGTGTGCTGTGCGATATTTCAAAAGTATGTTTTATAAGTAGTAATACCCACCCTGGCTTTAAGGTTCTTTAAATTGACTCCCTGCACCTTTTGGAGGGAACTCAGGTTAGCATTAAAGTACAAACTACCGCACGCACATTTTGGCTCTAATCTGCCTATACAAAGACAGGCATGAATAATATCTGTCTATACAGAGAGAGAGAGAGAGAGGCTATCACAGATAACATCACCCACAGTGAATGAACCAATCAGCCACATCTGTCTGTTTGAAATGTACCTTGCGGCTGTCTAAACCAGTGCTCCTCAACCTTTTTTTTTTTTGTCGGGTCACACCTGACAGATGGTTCTCACATGCGTGACACACTGAACATATGACCGTCATGGGGTTAAATGTAAAAGTAGAGTTTGTATCCACAGGAACCCCCCTTACACTCAATAATGAATGTAAAGCAGAATTACAACATCCCCTACAAAAAAGATATTCTGGTTCTGGTGTCATCTCAGTAACAGCAACACAAACTCCTTCTACTACCAGGCTCAACAGCCCTATTTAAGAAAAGACAGCAGTTTACCACCAATGCATGTCCTCGTAAGAAAACACAACAACACTTACATGCTTGTAAAATACCTCACCACGGTCACATTCACAGAACTGACCTAACATACTACCAGGATCTGCAGTAATGCACATAAACTAATCCGCACTCAGTTACACTTGTATTATGGAATGCACTCAAACAGTAATACAACACTACAAATATTAAATCAAGCCCTAAACATCAATACACCTCCCATTAGGAAAACAGAACTAGCAAGCAGCTATAGATCCCCACACAGAAATAATTGTAAAACTATACTAATAAACAGAATAAATGGTTCAAAACAGCTATGAACAGAATAACATCCAACAATTAAAAACTCATAAAAATTAAAAATTCTCCATAACACCAATAAAATATTTCAAAATAGCAGCACATCACATAATATTCAATAATTAAAATGGCAATCAAGAAAAATAAACTTAAAAAGCCACCTTTACTTACCCTCTCCAGCAACTCTCCTACTCCTCTTCCATGCAAGCCAGTAGCACACACCAGAAGCTGTTGTGGAGCGCTCGGAGAGCGATCCCACTTCCTGAGAGCAGTGTGTGTCCTTGGGCCGCGGCTCGACCCCAGAGGATTCCAAAGAGGGCCGCGGGAGGCGTGGCATGCCCGAGCATGGGTAGGACGGAAGCAAGACTGGAATGATGACCAGGAGACAGGCCCTCCTCTGGACCTGCACGCTTCGGAAGACCCAACAACGCAATGTTGGTCTTGTGAACAGTCCTCCGACCGTTCCCAGCCCTTTCGGACCTGCCGCAGGGTACGGCACGAAGCGGCAGGCCGGACAGAGGCCAGGGCAGCGAAGACTGGAACATAGATTCAGACGAGACTCAGGAACAGGTACTGGAAGTGCAGAATTAGACTCAGAAGCAGTGAACTGGGAGTGCAGACGTAGACTCAGAAGTAAGGTACTGGACGTGCTGACGTAGACTCAGAAACAAGGTACTAGAGGTCGATTCAGAGGTGAGGTACTGAAGATGCTGAGGTAGATTCAGAAGCGAGATACTGTAGATGCAGAGGTAGATTCAGAAGCGAGATACTGTAGGTGCAGATGCAGACTCAGGAATATGGACTGAAGGGAGACTTGAGCACGGTCCCTCAGGGTACCCGGCTCAGACCACTCCTGGGACTGAGACACGAGCCTCCCTGTCCCACGCGTCCCCGACACTGCCTTGGAGGGCAGGTCACGGACCACGTAGAGAACGGGATAATGCAGGAGAGAACCAGGCGATGCGAACTCCGATGCTGGGATACTGACATCCGAAGCCCCGACGGCTGGCAGGACAGAAGCTCCAAAGCGCAGGGACGAATCCCACCTGTTGGCCACTCCAGGGCCCAACAGGCCAGAAGGCTCAGGAGCCAGACAGAGACGAAGGGCAGCACAAGTAGGACCGGATCAGGAACTGGATCTGGCACCGACATCAAGGTAACAGGATCAGGAACAAGGACTTCACAGAGACTTAGAAACGAGGTACATGGCTTGCAACACAGATAGCCCTAACCAGCCTGCCCCGAGGGCTGGTCACGGACCACGGCATGGCTTGCCGCGAGGTACCAGGACATTGGAGAACACAGGATCAAGGTGCTAGGCTTTCAGGAGATTCAAGGCAAGGTACTTAGGTTTCAGGCGAGTTTCAGGATCAAGGTACAAGGACTTCATAGAGACTTAGAAACGAGGTACATGGCTTGTAGGGATGTGAATCATTTTTTGACGATTTAAAATATCGTCCGATATATTTTAAATCGTCAAAAATCATTAGGGCCATGATACAATACCAATTCCCCCGATTTATCGTCAAAAAATCGTAAATCGGGGGAAGGGGGAGGGCAGGAAAACCGGCACACTAAAACCCCCTAAAACCCACCCCCGACCCTTTAAATTAAATCCCCCACCCTCCCGAACCCCCCCCCCCCAAATGCCTTAAATTACCTGGGGGTCCAGGACTGCAGGAGGTCCCCCCGCTGAACCCCCGCTGGGGTCCAGGACTGCAGGAGGTCCCCCCGCTGAACGACCTCCTGCAGTCGATCTCCTGCCGGCGCCATTTTCCGTACGGAAAACGATTCGCGGCAGGAGATCGTTTTCCGGACCCCCGCTGGACCCCCAGGGACTTTTGGCCAGCTTGGGGGGGCCTCCTGACCCCCACAAGACTTGCCAAAAGTCCAGCGGGGGTCCGGAACGACCTCCTGCAGTCGAATCGTGTTGGTCTATGGCCGCCGCCATTTTGCGCCGCCATTTTGAAAAATGGCGCCGGCTGAAGACAACACGATTCAATTGCAGGAGGCCGTTCCGGACCGCCGCTGGACCCCCAGGTAATTTAAGGCATTTGGGGGGGGGGTTCAGGAGGGTGGGGGATTTAATTTAAAGGGTCGGGGTGGGTTTTAGGGGGTTTTAGTGTGCCGGCTCACGATTTTCACGATTTTCACGATACTTTAAACACCCAAACGGCAACAATATGATTCCCTCCCCCTCCCAGCCGAAATCGATCGTTAAGACGATCGAGGACACGATTCACATCTCTAATGGCTTGCATCACAGATAGCCCTAACCAGCCCGCCCCGAGGGCTGGTCACGGACCACGGCATGGCTTGCCGCGAGGTACCAGGACATTGGAGAACACAGGATCAAGGTGCTAGCTTTCAGAAGATTCAAGGCAAGGTACTTAGCTTTCAGGCGGGTTTCAGGATCAAGGTACAGGCTTGTAATATCTGGACTGGATCATGGATACCGGATTAGGAATCAGACCTCAAGGCAGCTCCTGGAACGAGGAACTCAGGAGTGACCAACTCCTTGCGAAGGCAAAGACAGACTGGAGACTGAATCCCTTTGAGAGCTGAGGTGGACAACGCCCAGGGAGGAGCCAGCAGGGGCCACACCTGGCTGGCCCTTGAAGAACAGACGAGAGGCGCGCGCTCGCCCCCTAGGAAGCTGGAGTGAAGAGCTGGAAGCTGGTGGCGTCCTCAGCCACATGGAGGATCCATGGAGAAGCAGACGAGCATCGGGGCAGCCCTGCCCAGCAGCTGGAGTATAGCAGGCTGCTGGGACGGCTCCCGGCCATGACCACTGGAGCAGGTAAGCAGAAGGAGGAAGCTGGCTGCAGGCACCGGCAGGGACGCCCTCCCTGCTGGCTAAGGACCTCTGGAGCGGCAGAGTACGCCGGGGACGGCCCGGAGGGACAGCGGGGTTCCCTGCCACGAGGAGAGCTCGTGGTGGGTCAGCCCCGCTGCACAGAGAAGATGGCAGCCGGGGGTAAGCCCAGGCACCGCGGAGGACCCGCAGCAACGGCAGCAGCGGCGGCGGCTCGGCCAGCCGCACGAAGGTAAGGGCCTGCCCACGCACCTCGTGGGCAGGACCGTAACAGAAGCAGCAGAAGTGGCTGAAGCTCGGTACTCATGGTCCTCTTCCTTAGGGTCCATGATCAATCTCTCTGACTCTCACACACACACCTACAAACCAGACTACCCTGACCAGTTTCTGTCTCTCACACATACCAATCATCTCCCGACCAGTCTTTCTCTTACACACACACCATTCACCTTCCCAAACAGTCTCTGTCTCTCATGAACACACACATAGGCTTCCCACTCCCATGTTCTATCTTACATATACAGGCTTTTCACTCCCATGCTGTGTTTCACACACACCCACACACCCAGGTTTCTCACTCCCATGCTCGCTCTCTCCACATGCAAAGGCTTCTCATTCCCATAATCACTTTCTCTCACTCACACACACACACACACACACACACACTCACCAGTCTCTCTCTCTCTCTCTCCTATGCTTGCTCTCTCCACATGCATAGGCTTCTCATTCCCATAATCACTTGCTTTCTCTCTCTCACATACACCTGTCACCTCACCAATCAATCTCACTCTCATGCATACACACACACACACACACACAGGCTTCCCACTCCCATGCTCTCTCTCACATATACAGGCTTTTCACTCCCATGTTCTCTTTCACACAAACCCCCACACACCAGGCTTCTTGCTCCCATGCTCTCTCACATAGCACAGGTTTCTCACTTCCATGCTTTCTCTCTCTCACACACATAAACACACACACACACATACCAGTCACCTCCCTGCCCAATCTCTCACTCTCTCACACACACACACCAGTCATCTCCCTGACTAGTCACTTTTATTGTCGCTCACATATAGACACACCACGTCTCTGACCAGTTTCTCTCAATCACACACATGCTCTCACTTAACACAGGCTCTCAATCACAGTTACACATATACACGCTCAATCATTTTCTCACACATAGGCTAACTGTCTCTCTTTCTCTATCTCTCACTTCCTGCCCCCCCCCCCCAAGAGCACACATAGTAGCTGCAGCAGCTTCCTCCTCCAGCCCTCATAGGCCAAGAAATAAAAAATCCCATCAGCCACGGGAGGCTAATGTTGCTGTCTCTTTTGCAATTGCCGGCTGCTTTGGATTTTGCTCTGGGCCCAAGCTACTGCTCGGAGCTTGTGCTGCCACTGCTACTTTTCCATGCAGCATGGCTCTTTCTTCTTCCCACGCACCCCACTGCACATCACTTCTGTTCCAGGCCACGGGGACAGGTATGGGAAGAAGAAAAGGCCCAGCTGCAGTTGCCAGCCTCCACTAAAACTACTGCCATTTCCATCTGGGCTTGAACGTGCTGATAGCCTGGGCAGCAAAGGTAGCAGTGTAAGATTGAAGAGGAGGGAAGAGCAGTATTAGACCAGTAGCATGCGACACTCCTGCCGATGCTGGGCGACACACCGGTTGAGAATCGCTGGTCTAAACAAATGTGACCACGCAAAGCCTTTTGGAAAATGCAGGGATGCAGCTGTAAATACCCTTGGGCACAAAAATATCTCAGGCACTGTCACGTGGGTAGCCAGATGGTAAGGCTATTGGGGTTTCGACTTTTAAAGATGGTATGGAGGTAGGTTGTACACCCAGAGTGTCTTCACCTGAAAATAAATCAAAATAGAAAAATTATTTCAGAAGCACTTTTATAATTAAATTAAAGGATTTTATTTTACTGGTAAATGGCAAATTTTCTAGGTTCTTTACCTCTTGAAACAAATATAATTATTGAACAAACAAACCTTTCAATAGTGACTCTCACTCTAATTCTTAATACAGTTTGGAACAGAAACCAGTTCCTATGCAAAGATTACTTCTTAATGAGAACAAATGTTGAATGTTACGATCCTGCTCGCGGAGCCCATCTCGCGAGCAGGCCTCTCCACTCACCAACGCTGCTGTCGCTGCCCCGGATTGCCATCTTCGCGGCCTTAATGCTGCCGGGACCAGTCTTCTTCGTTGTGGCCCTGAGCCGCTGCCACCGTACATCTTTGTGGCCTAGTGCCACTCCTGGACGTCCTCACATCTCGTGGCAGGACGCCGCCGATGACTCCTGCTCTCCGGGCCATTCGGGAATCTTCTTCGCGGCCTATGCCGCTCAGGGAGCCACTGCTGACGCCATCACAGCCTGAAGGTCGCTCCTGACGCCTGCTTGCTCCATCTGCTTCTCATGCGGCAGGGACACCGCTGTCTGTCTGGCTTCTCTCTAGGCCTTCCTCTAGGCGCCGGCGCACACCTCTTCAAAGATATTTAAAGGGCCAGCGGCGGGAAAAGCCCGCGGCCCTACTGGAAGTCCTTTTCAGTGAACTTCCTCAGCTCTATAAAAAGGCTTCTCTTCAGTCAATCGGGGCCTTCGGATCGGGTTTCCTCAGTTGTCTGTGCTCCGTGACTGATCCAGGTCTTCCGTGGTCTTCATCTGTGTAGATGGCTTCGTGTTCAGTGTTCTCCATGTTCCTGGTCTTGTTCGTCATCGGAGCTCCTTCTGTGTTTTCCTGATGTTCCAGATGTTCTGCTTGTTCCAGTTGTCCTGATGTTCCTTGGTTCCATTCCTAGTAAGCCTGTTCCATGTCTTGGCTTGGTTCCTAATGTTCTGTGATCCAGTCCTGATGTTCCGTGATCCAGTGCTGATGTTCCATGATCCAGTCTTGATGTTCCTAACGTCTGTGATCCAGTCCTGATGTTCTGTGATCCAGTCCTGATGTCCCTGATGTTCCGTGAGCCAGCCTTGATGTCCTGTACCTCTGTTTCTTAGTCACCACCTTTCCTGGTATGTCATTTCGTGGTCCGTGACCAGCCCCCACGGGCGGGCTGTGTAGGGTGCCTTGTGGCACAAGGCCTGCCTTCTTGCATACAGCACAAACCTCCGGAGGGTCATCCTTGCCTGAAGCCAAGTGCTGTCTTGGTCCTGTGTCCTGAATCTTTGCCTGAAGCCAAGTCCTGTCTTGGTCCTGTGTCCTGAATCTCATTCAAGCCCTCAGATTCCCTTGTGTCTGCTCCGTCCATGTGTTAGACTCTGCTGGAACCTGCGCCACTTCAGCGTGGTCCGAAACCAGCCATAGGCGGCTGTGTGGGGCACGCCCCGGTGCAGGCCTCTACAGTATCTGGGACATGTTCTTCGCATATGCTTCACTTCTCATCTGGAGTCTGCCCCACATCAAGCGTGGTCCACGACCAGTCCCGTGGGTGGGCTGTGTAGGGCGCGCTGCGTCACAGCCTCAACCTAGTACTTGACTTTGATCCTGAACCTTATTCCTGAATCCTCGTCTTCAGTGCCTTGTTCCTGAGTCTTCGTCCAAGTATCCACGTCTTTACCTGAGTCTTCATGTTCTGCTCTTAGCCTCCATCCAGCCTGCCGCTTCTTGCCAATACCCAGCGGCAGGTCCAAAAGGGCTTGGAATGGGGGGTCAGAGGACCATTCAAGACCACCATTGCGTTGTTGGTCTTCCTGAAGCTTGCAGGTCCGGTGGAGGGTCAGTACCTTCAGTTATCCTGAAGCTTGCAGGTCCGGTGCAGGTCAGTACCTTGTCTTTATTCCAGTCTTGTTCTGCTCCACCCGTGCTTGCATCAGCTCACCTCTCGCTGTGCTGTCAGGGCTCCTCCCAGAGCGGCATGGCAATCCAAGGGCTCACATCTCCTGTCAGAAGCGACCGCACCTCCGTGCTCGCAACAGTATCCGAAGGCCTCCACTCTCGCAACATTGAATTTCAACTTTAATTCAAAAATCTGATTCTTTGTGTTAACTTGTTATTTCAAGCTCTTTAGGAAATTCTGGAAATCTTCAGATAAGAATTAACAATGTTTATCTTTAACCTGTTTTAATTCAATTACTTTGACCTCTTGTGTGTCTGTGTGTGTTGCACTAGTGCAATTTACCAAAATTGTGTCACAGTTCATTGATGCACACTTTTCTTTGGTTGCTGGGTAATCATTTTTTAGAGTGATGCTTGTGAACGCTGGGTAAAGAGCGTTGACCCATGAATGATGTGAAGCTTTGGTGGCTTGTGATTGAGGAATAGCTCACTCTGCTTGATGGTGCAGACTGGACCTGATCTACCACTCTTGACCACGAAGACTCAGGATACAGTGGTTCACCTACTATGCTATCTCAAACCAAATCAATAATAAAGACTGACTGCCTCACACCGCCAATATTCCACAGTCTATAATATTGCTAGCGTGTGTGTATAAATGACACTGGAGTTCTTACTAATAGAAATAAAAAAAATAATTATTTCAACCCTAAGGATGCTGGCTTTGAGAAAACTCAGAGTAAAGAAAATATTTAATCAATCTCCCTCACATTCCACACTTATTTACCAATAAAGACAGGTAGAAGTTGTAGGACTTCTATATTACAAGTTATGTCAAAGATTTTTTTTCCTCTAAAGCAGAGCTTTCCGAACTTTTCATGTTGGTGACACACTTTTTAGACAAACATAATTTCGGGACACAGTAATTCAGTTTACTAGCAAACCAGAGGTTAAAGGTTAAACGAACTAAATGTATTTCGACAATTTATGTATGTTTCCTTAAATATATACATAATAAAATGTTTCACGACACAACCTATCTTGTGAAAACCTCTCATTTATATTAAAAATATATAATATTCCAAGCTGAATGTTATTGTTCTAATTTATGAATAACAATAATAAAACAAAGTTATTGTGTTATTCAATTTACCTCTTTAATGAGATATATGAGTTTGATGGGATGAACACAGATTTTGAATATTTGGTGTTAATAAGAAAGTCCAAAGGGTCTTCTGTGTAATTTTAAAAAGCTGGCCAGTTTCACACTATATAATTATTTGATAGCCTCATTCAACTAATTCTATATGGCTATGAGAGTGAAGACTGGAATTTATAGGAAGGGACAGAATGTCAATATAAATCCTGTACCTCCAGTTCTGTAACTCTGTGCATCCACTGAAATTCCCCCAAACAATGGAGCTTGGATGTTTCCCTTACAGCTCATCATACTAAAAGATATTTTCAAATTCTGGTGTCACCTCACAGTAACAGCAGCACAAACACCTTCCACTGCCAGGCACATTGTGAACTAACACAAAACCTCGCAAAAAAGACACTCAAAATCTATACTGCAATCCCATCGTAACATAACAGTAATAACACCAAGGACTCAAACAACAATAACCCTACCTGTGAATAAGCAAGGGTAAATATTACACTGGGTCCTAGAATACCAATACACCACCTACTGAGGAAACAAAACAAACCCGATTGCTATAGATCCCTATGCTAGTAGAATCTCTCATCATGGTCACACACACAGAGCAGAGACAGACCCTCACCAAATACAGAATAAAGGAGCACAAATTTGACAAAAACTGACATGGAAACCCCAAGAAGCCAGACTCTGTGTATTAACAATGGAAAAACAGAACCACCATTCCTCATAAAACAAATAAAATCAAGAAACATAAAGCATCAGTTATAATAGTAAAACCATACTAATAAAAGAATATTTTAAAACTACTGATAAATAGAATTTCTATTAATTAAAATCATATACATTTTTTACAATTTCCCAAATACCAATAAAATATTTAAAAACTGCACATATATCAAATAACACCCAATAATTAAAACTAATAAGGATTTTAAAAAGCCCCTGCTGTCCATACGTGGGAGCTCTTGATTTCCAGTCACCCTGATATTGTCAAGGATTAGGAGGTTATCCTCTCTCTCTCACACATACTCACATGTCCATTCTCTCTCACACATACACTGTCACATACATACATACATATTCATGCTCTTATACCCACCATAACGTCTCGCTCTCGCAGACACTGACACACTCTCAGGCTCTAAGACACTCTCTCCCCCTCCACACACATCCCCCACACAAACTCTTACTCCCCTGGATTTTCTCATACACACTCATGCTCTCACTCTCTCTGGCTCCCTCACATACACACAAACACACACACCCAGGCAAGCTCCCAGTCATTCTCACACACTGAAACTGACCCCCAGGCAGGCTCCCATTCATTTTCACACCACTCCCTCACAATCCCCCAGGCATGCACACATTCATTCTCACACAAACAGACCCCCAGGCAGGCACCAATTCATTCTCACACACACACACACATACACCACACACAGGCAGGCACCTATTCTCACACATACAAACCCCAGGAAGACACCCATACATTCTCATACACAGACACACCCTCAGGCAGGCACCCATGCATTCACACACATACACCCCCAGGCAGACTCCCATTCATTCACATGCACACAAAAGGCAGACCCCCTAGCTTTCTTTTGCCAGCAACCTCAAGAGCCTCTCTCATTCCTCTGCTGCCACTGTCACTGATGCCGCATGGGTATTTGGGAGGCGCTGATTGCTGCTATTGGCACTGAAGCCCATTCTGTTACCTTCTCTGTGTAGGCCCCGTGGGTTTCCACTTCCTCCATGTTGATCTCGTACATTGTGAGATCCGCATAGAGAAAATGCTACTTTTGCACATTACCAAAAATTACATGTGCCAATCAGTAAAAAGTAAATTTTTTTTTTACCTTTGCTGTCTGATCTTAGTTTTTTATCAGTTGGTCACAGGCTTTTTTGTTCCACCTTTCCTTTCTTATTTTTTTTGCCAATTCCTTTCATATTGTCTTTTTTTTCTATTTCTTTTCTCTCCATCTATCTTCTTCCCTCAAACATACAGTCAGGTTCTCATTCTCACATGCTTTCTCTCTCTCTCTCACACACACACACACACACACACAGGCTCTCACATGCTCTCTCTCATACAATCATTCATACACAGTCTCTCGCTTGCACATGCTGTCTGACTTGCTCAAGCACAGACTCTCACTGTCACATTCTCTCTCTCATACAATCATTCATACACACAGGCTCTCACTGGTACATGCTGTCTCTCTCACACACACACAGGCTCTCACATGCTGTCTCTGCAAACATTCAGGTCCTCACTCCCACACACAGTCTCTCAACTCATCTCATACATGCACACAATCTCTCAACTCATCTCATACACGCACTCTACGGGCCCTCAGCCTCTCTCTTACCTCTGGGCTCCTCTTCACAGGTCGCTGCAGGATGGGCCCTGATCTTCGCGGGCCGATCCGCAGCAGCGGCGTCCCTCTTCTTCGCGGGCTGATCCGCGGCAGCGGCGTCCCTCTTCTTCGCGGGCCGATCCACGGCAGCGGCATCTCTCTTCTTCGCGGGCCGATCCGCGGCAGCGGCGTCTCTCTTCTTCGTGGGCTGATCCGTGGCAGCGGCGTCTCTCTTCTTCGCGGGCCGATCCGCGGTGGGGACCCTGCTACCGGGCCTCCTCCTCTCAGCCCGCTGCTCTTCTTCTGCACGTGGCTGATGCTCCACCTCCTTCCTGCCCGTGCGGCTCCGGCAACATTTTTCTTCCGGGGCCGCGTGGGCAGGAAGGAGGAGGATTGCGTGACCTTTTTCTTCGAGCCGTGGTGACGTAAGCTCCACCACGGTTCACCGATCTTCATGCTGTGTGTCTCCGGCACACAGCCCAGCCCAGCAAAACTTCACTGCTCAGCCGCCAGTGGGATGAGGTCCACCGGCGGCTGCATTGGTTCCCACTTGCCGGTGTGTCACGTGCACCGGGCTTGCGCGACACACCGGCACACCTCAGGTGACACACTAAAGTGTCGCGACACACACTTTGGAAAGCTCTGCTCTAAGGAAACAACACAGAGGTACCTTTATTTGCAAGTCCTGTGATTAAACACTGCAGCACCTTTATCTACAAGTGAAGTGTACACAATCTGAAGTCTGTGGTACTTAATGAAAAATTTTCTTTCTGAGGTACTATTAACTTCAATTAAATCAGCTCAGAATCAGACCATCAATCATCCACTTTTCTCACATCCACTTATCTATCAAAGCTGTTAAAAATACCGTGGACTAGCTATAGAAAGTTAACCTAATTTTAATTAATTCTGTACCTCAGAAAAGATTAGAATTACAATGAGCACACTTTCACACACTGTCATAAACAGCTCTGCTTGCTTGCAGCTTCTAACACAGAGATTTCTCTATAGTTTCCACATGCTTTCCCTGCAGCCTCCAGACACACAGCTCTCCCTGCCTCAGTCTCCACTTGCTTTCTCTGCATTCTCCACGTACATCCTGAAAAGATCCTCAGAATAGATCCTCACTCCTCTGAAGTCTCTTCAAGAAATAGTTCTCATCTACTTTTAAAAAACATTCTTATCCATCAAGAAACCATTTTAAAACACCTTGACTAAGGACTCCAGCTTTTAAAAGAATTTTTAATATTTTACAACATTCTTTTAAGGCAAATAACTTCTCAAATCTTTCTGTGCTTTGCCTCAGATTGGTGTTCTTATGCAGACCTAATCATCCCAGCTGCCTTGTATAGACCGTGGGATGGGCTAGTGTTACCATGGCGTTTGCATGGCATTGTCTATGGGATGGCAAAGAGGGGTTTTTTTCTGACTCTGAAAGCTGCACAGAACTTCTTACTACTTTTTAGATTGCCCATTAAAATGACTGGGAAAATGAAACCAATAAAAAAAAAGCTCCACTTGCACAGTTCAAAATCACACCAAACTTTCCAGTTAGGTTCTAAATAAATGCAACAGTAGTCCTGTGTCTTTTCATGACCATATTAGTCGTTTTAACATTTTTATAGCTAATTATATTTTTAACTTACACAATAAACAATTTTTCCCCAAACTAAGGGTTACATCCATATTTATATGATCTCACCTGGTGACCACCACCACCAAACCCCAATTTCTGACAGACTTTTTTTAAACTTTAATTTTCCTACAGGCACTGTGTAGGCAGCCTCTCGCTGACATCACTGCCCCAAGTCTGAGAGGACCCCTTGGCCTGCACTGTAATTGTGCAGGGGCTTTGATTACAGCCCTGATGCTCTGCTGGCTTAGGCTGGCAGCGGCAGCATTCCCAGTGCTGCTGTTGCAGTGTGGCAGCAACCGTACTGAGTGGCATTTATCTAGTTTAATAAAATCATCATACCTACCCTACTCACCCCCCTCCCTTGTTATTAATAAAAATTATTTTGAGAAAAGAAAATCATTGCGGCACTTCTGGGCTCTCTCTGGCTGCCAGGAGCTCCCCGGGCTCCCGTGACCTCAGCAACAGTAAGGCAGGTATTTATTTTAATTTTATTTACCCCATTTACACAGCTGAAACACCCTTAAAATTTATAACGCTGGACACTGACAGCATGTTGTTAGTGGCCAAGAATGCTTGTGAAATGCTCTGCATTTATGCATTATATACAGGTCTGATTCACAACTCTTGTTGTGAAACAGACCTGAGACTTTCTTTCATTTGGGATAAATTGCCACAGTCACCCCCCACTAACTGTAGCTTCCACTCCCATAGGTGCATGTTATCAGCAAGTGTCCACACTTACCCAGCAGTACAGCGCTTCTGCTAGCTTCTGTGTTTTCTGTTGCCCTCATTTTAATATCTACCCAAAAAATATTTAAGGCTCAGCCAAAAAAAAACAAAACCTTTAACTCTTTAATCAAAGATCTTTGGACAAGAGTTTTGATATTTATCTTTTGTTTTACTGTGCTTTTGTACTGTTTCTGAAGAAAGTATATCCTGCTGCTTGATAAAAATTTCAAAGAGATATGAATTCATGGCACATCTTCCCACAGAATGTGTTTATTGCATCATCACTCTCCTCCTTTCTACCCATACTTGGATGACAGTAGGTGAAACAAATGTTTAATACTATCTGTCTTTTGATCTTTTTTGGATAGAAATGATACACACTTTTCTTAGTCAAGCTGTTCCCTTCTCCTCCTACCCATATGCTTTTGTCTTACTGACCCTTCTCACACAGGTGTGAGCTTCAGCATCACACACCTCGACAGTCAAAGGATAGCTGCAGCCAGCAGCCGAGCCATTGTCCGTGGTAAAGCAGAAAACACGGCAGTCATGAGCCACGGCTGCCGAAAGTGACAATCTAGCATTAGAAAATACAGCAATCGAGAAGGACCCAGGAAACAAGTGCAGGAGACTCAGGAGTGAGTGTCCTGTCTGATAGCGATGGCAGGGCTCGAGCTCATTGTGATGGTGACGCACTCAAGTTCTGTGAGGAAGGGAAGGCTGCAGCTGCTTCTACAGTTACTCCTTGCTGGAATAGAAAAAACTATATATATGTAATTATAAAGGGGAGGAATAGCCTAGTGGTTAGAGTAGTGGGCTATGAATCAGGAGACCACGGTTCAAGTCCTGCTGTCTCTCCTTGTGACCTTGGGTAAGTCACTTTACCCTCCATTGCCTCAGGTACAAACTTAGGCCTGGATTTATCAAAATATGGTAAGTACCACATGCAATTGCAAAAGGGGTGTGGTTTATGCAAAAATTCAGTTTATTGCAATTTGTGCTAATTATCTATGCAAAGAGCTAAGTTAGTGCACATTGCAATAACATTATCTGAATTTGCGATAGGTGTCAGACCTGTTGTATTTCCTGCATATGACCACTGGATGGACCAAGAGAGACTGGCCATAATGTCATCCCCATAGGTAGGTATTTGTATCCCTATGGTAGGCCCACCTAGTAACTCGAGGTGGGGTTTAGGTATGAGTGTGTAGGGGGTTAGGGGGTTAGGGGCCACTTTGACATTCTATGTGACACATACGAACAGAACAGTGGTCTCTTGTGAAGATTTGATGACCTTCGAAGTGAGGAAACTCACTCCAAGATGAGATTTGTGCAGTGTTCTCTCAACCTAGCTTGATGGACTCTCTACTTGGGTAACATCAAGCTAGATGGAGAGAATATTGCCCAAATCTCATCTTGGAGTGAGTTTCCTCACTCCAAAGGTCATCAAATCTTCACAAGAGACCACTGTTCTGTTCGTATGTGTCACGTAGCATGTCAAAGCGGCCCCTAACCCCCTACACTCATACCTAAACCCCACCTCGAGTTACTAGGTGGGCCTACCATAGGGATACAAATACCTACCTATGGGGATGACATTATGGCCAGTCTCCCCCCCTCCTCCTCCCCAGCTCTGGGCCCTTCAATTCTCCTCAAATCAGCCTTACAGGAGATATCAGAAAAGGCAATGAAACCTTATTGCATGGTCACGGCAGCTATCACACAGCCTAACACAATTCAAAGAGGTGTAGTTAAAATCAGCATTACAGCTGTGCGATAGCTCTTCACAGACAGGCTAACCCAGCCCACTCTCTGCCCCTAACTCCTCCTATTTTCTGAATTTGCATTGCACCATACAATATGGTGCTATCGCATGCGTTAAACACGTTTTCGCATGCGGTAAGGGCCTATCACATGCGTTAACAGGGCTTTTTGCATGCGATAAGCCCTTAAGGCATGCGAAAACGCCTTATCGCATTTTGATAAATGACCCCCTTAGATTGTAAGCCCTCTGGGGATAGGGCAATACCTACGAGTTTACAAATGTAAACTGATGTGATCTCAGCTTGAATGTTGGTATATTAAAATAAATAAAGATAACATGAAGTCAATCAATGTTAATATCATAATTCTTAAGAATTAATACAGTACAAATTGTAATTGCTTATCAGAAAATTAGTAAAGTCTAGAACCTGAACCCCTGTACTCCTTCTCCTCGACTACAGAGCTAACCACGATGGGCCACTTTTCTGGAAGTCACAATGCAGAAAGGCTACATAGAGCAGCAGGCTATGTTAACAATCCTGCAGCCTTATCAGGCCTCTATCTGAAGGTTTCAATTGGACCCAATATGGCTTGAACAGAAAAGATTGTAAAAAATGCTTATGGGTTATTTTAGGATATTTTACTTCCTTCTATTCGTTGCTCTATAGCTGTTTGCACAGAGTGTGCCTGGATCAGTCCTAGTAGAAAAGCAGACAAAAAAACACAAATATAGAGCTGCACATTTATTTTACAAGATTTATCTGAAACACCATATATTTTCCTTACAGTTCATATTACTCCATGCTAGCACTACACTTTATCAGTTCATTCTAGCTAAAAAAAAAAAAAAAAAAAAATGCACAGGGCACAGGTGTGCGAAACGTATTTTCTCAATAGACACAGGATTGCAAAAATCCCTTAGTGCCCATGGATTGCTGCTTTCACGTTCAGATCAAGAGTGACTGGAAAATAATGTCTCTGCTGTAGGTCATGTATTAATTCAGGACTAGACCATGAAAACCTTTTATTGGAAAGACAGTAATTCCCCAGCCTACAAACATGACAGCCTGGTGACAAATAAGTCGTCAGGCCACAGAAGATTTACGTGCTTGGTTTAAATGGAAAACCATCGGGGGCCAGCTGCCCAATGGGGATGCTGCGGAGGCACAGCATTTAAAACCCCTGGGGATGGTAAGTGGAGAGGTGGGGGGAGTTAATTCCAGCCATCATGCTACACAGACACTATTGACTGGCTAAAAATATACTTTGCTGGCTCCCAGAGGGAACTGTAGTCTGACTCTGTGCCTCTCGGTCAGAGGACTGCCATTGCAATAGCTGGCCTATTTGAAAAAGATTTAAAATGGGAGACAGACCCCTGATCACCTGTGAAAAAAGGCTCCTGGTGCTGAGGTCAGAATCGGAACTGGAAACCCAAAAAAACAGGAGGAAATTGCTGAGCCAAAAAAAGAAAAAACTTGAAACCTGCTGATCTTCAGGCACATTACTATAATGTGCTTTATAATAGGCTGCTGGGAACAGCCCTAAGCAATTACAGTTAGTTCAGAATGCAGCCATGAGGCTGTTAATGGGGAAAAGAAGTATGACCATATCACATCCATCTTGAAGGAACTTCATTGGTTGCCAGTAGAGGTCAGAATTCAGTTCAAAGTCTTGATCCTGATATTTACACCTAAATTGTCCAAAATACTTGGCTGAAGTGTTGACTTGGTACAAGAGCCCACTAAGGCTCTGAGGTCATCGCAGTAATTCTTGCTGGGGCTGCCATTGCTAGCCAGATCTAGATTGGCGGTTACTTGCTGTTTAACGTTTAGATGTCATGGTCCAGCATCATGGAACCAATTGCCCATTGAATTAAGAGCAGAAAAAAATGAAGGTACAGTAAGATGGTCAAAACATATACTCTGCTTGAGAATGGGCTGGGAACTGAGGATGAAGGGGATCTTGTGGAAACTTTGTGGTAAGCTATACCCTCCAATGAGCAGATGTCATTTCCACACATACCCAGCTCAATCTGCGAATTTTCAAAGGAGACAATGTGGATAAGTCCCATGTGAAATTCCGGGCTAAAAATTACATTTTACCCACAGACTTTAGTCCTACATGGATTACTGAAAACTAGGAATGTGCATTTGTTTCATCTGTTTCATGCGTTTCCTATACAAGCATGAAATATGAAACAGATGAAACGAATGCACATCTAATTGACATGTAATGGAAAACGTATGAAACGAATTAAACGAATGAAACGAATGCACATCCCTACTGAAAACTACCCTCTATGATTACACCTCACCCTGATTTATTTATTTATTTGGTTTACATTCTACCTTTCGGGCACCTCAAATCAGATTACATTCAGGTACTGTCTTTGGAAATAAATAACTATTATAAGTTTTATTCACTGAGTAGTAGGAATCTCATATGTAACCTCCCCCCCCCCCCCCACCCCTTTCTCAGGACACTCCCTGTAGAAGGCAAGGTGCCATCTTCATGACCTGCAGAGTAGGGAAAAACTGACTGCTGACCTGGATTAGGATTCTTCCACTGGGGGCACAGCTCACTACTGTAATGCCCAAGAAGATCACGCACAGTTAGTAAAAAAGACTCTTCACAAAAGTGTGTTTTGCTCAGAGCAAAAAGTTTGCAGAAGAATACTAAAAAGGCAGAAAAAAAAGAATCCAGTCCAGATTTAGATTCTCCCAAAGTTATATCTCACAGTCCAAACAAGGAAATGCACAATTACAGAGCAATGGGATAAATCCCAGGATTTTCTTTGTGGCCTCTCTTGCCTTCAAGACCTTCCCAGAATAAGTGCCAGCTCTGCTGTACTAATCACAGATTCTTTGGGTGCTTATAAGTACTACAGTCTTTCAATAAAGGCTCCCTTCTCTCCTCCTTCAGCGGGACACCTTCAATAGTTTGCACCTATAGAGTGCTCACTTCCCTTGCACAAAAAATAGAATGCAACTCACAGCTATGGATCTCTAGCACCTCACTAGAGATCCTTGGGCACATAAGATTTGCAAAGGGATGAGACTTTCTCCCTTGGTGAGAAAAAAAATGAGAAATTCTCCCACTCCCAAAAAATATAAGAAAATAAGGGAAACAGGCCCACTCTGTCTCCATGAAAAGACAAGTGGCCTTCCCACTGGAAAAGTGGGTAGTTGGACAAACTTCTCCAGAAAGTAGTCCAGCACCTTTGCGGTCTCTCTCCACTTCTCTAGGGTGCCAACTCCTTCTAATGACTCATGGAGTCACCTGACAGATACATATTCTTTTGTGGATGGACATGGAAAGTCAATTGTTGCTGGAAATGTCTTCAGTTTAACCTTAGACAGCTTTACACATATAATCCAAGATTGTTCAATAAATTTCGCTATGTTGCCTTAACAGACTGGAATGGCTGCTGGGATAATATGATACTGCAAATATCTTTTAACAGAATGTAAATAAATAAAAGTTTTCCTCATGGATTATTTTAAACTATTAAATTCTTTATTTTCCACAGTACTTTTAGATCCTAATTTACACAAATTCAGAATTTAGAAAAAGTTTATGAGCAAAAGATATTTGTTGCTTCCAGCAAACAAAACTATTCAAATCCTGCTTTTGTAAAAATCAAAGATCCTGTTTATTCTGGAATGCTGAATAAATCCCCCTTACATGGGTTTTTGGAGCAACCCTCACTCTGAATTTAATAATAATTGGTTTCATTATATTATTTATGTAAACCCCCCCCCCCCCCGACCAGATACATAAAATGATGGATTGAAACTTCCCCGTCATCCCTTCCAAACTTCTTTTTGTGGGCTCTTACAATGGTCATGCAAATGGTAAACTAGACCTTTATAGTGACAGCAGTTTAAAAGATCAAACTCTTAACTTCTCTGACTGGATTAGGGAATACACCCCTCACTCCCCTCCATGAACTCTGAGCCCTTGGGTTCAACAGCCATCCCAAGGCTGGCCGATGAAATAACTGTGACAGACACCAAGTTACAAAATGCACAAAAAAATTCATAACTTTACTTTCTGGAATAATCCAGTCAGCAAAGCTATATACAGGGATGAAAGCATGATCACAAGTGAGCACTGAATAAATCGGAATTCATGGAGACCACAACAGTCAGCATGTTACAATAAATCCCTTTTGGCAGGGTAGCGAAAGGTACCTTCTTCCTCACTCACAATTTTCCCTGTAAAAACCTGGGAGGTTGGTGTATACATCCCCACCACATCTCATATCACCCTATATACCATTTTAAATCACCTACGTGCGTAGGTGGCCTTACGCGTGCCGGGTCAATTTTCAAAGGCCCAGCCACGCGCGTAAAACCCCCGGGACGCGTGTAAGTCCTCGGGTTTGTGAAAGGGGCGGCCCGGGGATGGGGCGGGGCTAGAGGTGCCCGGCACAGCAGCCATTTGCTGCTGTGCCGGGGGATCGCATGTCAGCAGGGTGCCAGCACATGCAACTTGCGCCTGCTCAAAGCAGGCGCAAATTGTAGGTTAAAGATTTGTGGGGGGGGGGGTAGGATAAGGATAGGGGGAGGGCAGGATAGGGGAAGGGGAAGGGAGGTCAGGCTAGGGGGTTGGGAACTTCCCTCCCAGTTCACTCCTTAATTGGAGCGGACTCGGAGGGAACTGATGAAGGCCCCGATGCATCACCGCGCGTAACTGCAAAAATCCTCTCCCCCTTGTGCGCGCCAATCCGGGTAGTGCACGCAATCTTTTAAAATCTTCCCCATAGTGAGGACTGTTGGAGACAAGTACCGCTTCTCTTTCAAACCTATATCAAAACTCTCATCCAATGGTAACTTTAAAACAAGAATGCGTACACAGGAATTTTAAATCATCCATGCAATTCTGCACATACTATTTAAAATACACCTGATGTGCATATGTGTGTTCCTAATTTTAAGTAGTTACATGAGAAAATGCTAATCGGCTTTAATACACACAGCAAAGCAGATTTTAAAACATGAACTAATGTTTTCTGGTTGCAGGGTCATCTCGTAACCAACAGTGCTCACCCTGAGATGCCAGCAATCTGCAGAGCAGCTTGGACGCTATTGTCTCTGCCTTCAGCGGCAGTAAAACTGCCATGACGCTGCCAGTGCCACTGGTCCCTGGGCTCTCCTAGGTGCACTCGTGTGTGGTGCAGAGCCCTATGAAGAACCCATGGTGGGAAACAGACATTGAAGTACCATGATAATATCTCATGGTAGAGTATAAGAGCCCTAGCAGCACTCCCTAACCTTTCCTCAGCAACAGGTCCTCCTACTTATCTGAGGTGCATGTTGCTCCAGCGTTCCTGATCCTACCTTGCTTCTACTTGGTCCCTAATCCTGTCTCGTCCAGCCTACCCTGCCTTGCCCAGTCCATCCTGCCTTCAGCCTTGGCTCATCCCAGTCTTTCGCTTTTCTGCCTGGTATTGACACCTGCTACAGACTCAGACTACTCTCTTGCCTGCCGCCTGCCACTGACCTCTGTTATGGATCTCGACTATGCCTTGCTTGTTGCCTGCCCTGACCCTTGGCTTGAACCTCGTAACTGTCTGACCATTGTCTGCCCTGAAATTGGCCCAGCCCCGGACTCTCTCATCAGTACTGCCCTGTGGAGCTCTTGCCTAAGTCTTGCCGGCTCCTAGAACCCAAAGGCTCAACCTGTGGGGAATGCAGCTTGTATTGATGAAGGTTCAGTCTTGTCCCAGCCCAGGGCACATTCGCCAGCTGTTGGCATGGGCAGAGTAGGTTTGGCTATTAGGCAGCATCAACCGTACCACAGTACTAGCATTATATGCACGCATGAAGGAAATAGCCAGTTTGACCAATTAGTCCACCAGTTGACCCAGTCTATATCTAGGTCATCCAGACCCTTCTGGTTCTTCAGCCTGCATTTTCCCCCACTTTACTCAGAACCCTCACCCAGTTGTTTTAAGCTTAAAACAAGTTTTCTTCAGACTTACACCTCATCAAGAGCAAAAGTATATAAATGCGGGTATTAGCCCAAGCTGTGCTGCAGGCATTAAATTTAAAATCCGTATTTATGCACGCAAATGTTGGCCTCGCTCCGGAACAACCTGGAACTTCCTAACTCCCCACACATTGGGTTGTATGAGCACGTGCATATATGAGTGTAATTGGGCCGTTTTTTATTTTATTTATTTAGTTATTTAATTTTTTATTTATGCGGTTTTTACATGATTTACAAAGAGTACTTTGCACCAGAAATACAGAAACAAATGTATATTCAGAATTTTACCATCCATATCAAGAAAGAAAAATAATATAATGATTAGACCACAATCCTTGTCTTTGAGGGGAGGAAAAGGAAAAGGGAGCCTCAATGGAAATTACAAATTAAGATTATGCTTAAACTGTACAAATTACCATCATTTAGTATAGACCTACTATTCTACTTGATCCTCTATAGGGGAGGAAGTTAACATTGCCCTCTTTTTTGAGTCTAGGAATACTCTTAGTTGTTCTGGGGCATTAAATATATATGTATCTTTATTATGTCACGACACATTTGCAAGGGTATCTGAGAAGAAACTTTGCCCCCAATAGATTAGATTCCTGTCTCATAGAAAGAAAGGCTTTCCTCCTCTCTTGTGTTGCTTTCGATAAGTCTGGGAAGATTTGGACACGTTGTCCCATAAAACTTTCTCCCATATGTTGAAAATAGAACTTCATCACCAAACTCACATCTGATTCTATTACTAAAGAAACTAGTAAAGTCGCTCTCTCATAAATTTCAACTGATGATTTCAAGAACTCTGTTAGATTATTTAAATCAAGCTGTGGTGCATTCCTCTCATTAGATCTATTATATGGCAAGAAATAGACTTTGGGGTAGATTTTCAAAGGGTTGTGTGCGTAAGATACGCGCGCAACCCCGAAAGCCTCCCCCTGAGTGCGCAAGCCCTGGGACGCGCGTAAGTCCCGGGGCTTGAAAAAATGGGCATTCCGGGGGTGGGGCTGTGGGCGGGGTGCAGCCCGGGGGATGTTCCACGGGCAGGACCGAGGCCTTCGAAAACAGCCACCGGGCCAGGGGATGGAGAGCCGGCGCGCGCAAGTTACGCCTGCCCAGAGGCAGGCGTAACTTCTCCAATAAAGGTCGGGGGGGTTTAGTTAGGGCTGGGGTGGGTTAGATAGGGGAAGAGAGGGGAAGGTATGGGGGGCGAAAGGAAAGTTCCCTCCGAGGCCGCTCCTATTTCAGAGGGGCCTTGGAGGGAACGGAGGCAGGCTGCTCGGCTCAGCGCACGCAGGTTGCACAATTGTGCACCCCCCTGCACGCACTGACCCTGGATTTTATAACATGCGCGCGGCAGCGCACGCATGTTATAAAATCTGGCATGGACTTGTTCGCGCCAGCTTGCTCAAACAAATCTACGCCCGCGCGCATGTTATAGAATCTGGCCCTTTATTTACAGATGGTAAAATTTCACTTGGCATTTTTAACACTTCTAGCAGGTATTTTCTCAGTGTTAAACGAGGCTGTTCCCCCTATAACCTTGGGGAAATTCACAATTATATTTAGCCTTCTCAGTCTATTTTCTATAAACTCCATTTTTCTATTCACCTCTTGTTTGTCTTGAACTAACATATTGCAAATGTTCTGCGTCAACTTAACCTCCTGATGTAATACGAATATCTTGTTGGTGTTCTCCTGCAATAAATCGTCGTGTTCTTGGGACACTTTGTCCAACTTCACAGACAGCGAATACAACTGCCTCGTTAGCCCTTGAAATAGAGGACCATAAGAGGCTACCAGTTTCCACAGGGAATCAAGAGTTACCGTATCAGGTTTTCCAAAATCCTTGTTCACCAGGTCCCCCAGCTGCCCTCGAGGATCTTCTGCCACATTTTGACCCACAGTTTCCTCCATACGAGGTAACTCACCACTCCCCTCGGGGCCAAATGGAGTCAGAGCTGCTGCTCCTGGTGCTTCCGGACTTTCAGGTTCCACCCTTGTTTCCGGGCCTCGTCTCACCTCCTCGACTCCCTCCGATTCATGTACAGGACTCTTTGGTACCGCTTCCAGGATCGTCATTACTGGGGCCACCGGATTCCGCAGGTTTGGGGGCCTAAGAGAGGTATCCCCAGATGCGAACGATGCTCCCGACGCCACTCCATCAGCGGGATTAGCTTCCCCCATTTTCTGGTAAGCCGCAGCAAGCTCCGGGATTGTACGCTGTCCTGGCAGAGTAGGTGGTATGGAGGGAAATACCCTTACTTGGACTTTACCTTTTGGAGGCATTTTTAGTTTTCTTTGCGAGAAAATTCAGGAAATCCAAGAACAGCTTCGCACTGCTGCTAGTAGCTTGCCACCATCTTGGCTCCTCCCCTCCTTATTGGGCCGTTTTATAATGAGAGATGCTCGTGATCAGCCCAGATTCTCACATAATATGGGCTTTTTAAAGCAAGCAATCCTTAAAATTCACCCCATATGATATACATAATTTATTCATTCATCCTCTGATCTCCACTTTTCATGGTCCTCCTAATGTTGATTTCTTAAGAACATACTGGGTAAAACCGAGGGTCCATCAAACCCAGCATTCTGTTTCCAATAGTGGCTAATCCAGGTTACAAGTAGCTAACAAATACCCAAATATTAAATAAAGCCCATGCTACTAAGGCCAGTAATAAGCAGTGGCTATTCCCTAAGTCTACTTGATTAATAGCAATTTATAGACTTCTCCTCCAAGAACGTATCCAATCCTTTTTTTTTTAATTCTTTATTTATCATTTTCATATAATTACACAGAAGTTAAAAATAGGATTATTATTACAGTTGAATAATATAGGTATATCAAACGATACAAATAATTTTACAAAGAAAATTGTTACACATCTATCCAAACAGTATATCAAAAACAAGACAAAAAAGAAAATTAATATACTTTTATCCAATCTGTATATCAAGAATAAACTAAGAGGAGAAATAAGAGGGGTAGGCAATGGAAAATTAATGGGAGAATTATTTAGGAAATTCAAATGACATACATGCATTAGACAATGCATCACCTGCTCTCCAGGTGATGCATTGCCCTTTCGCACTGAGGATATCTCCCCAAGGGCTACTGCCCAGGGAGGGGAAGGGTTAGGTCGGCCGTCATAGTTGGTGATTCGATTATTAGGAATGTAGATAGCTGGGTGGCTGGTGGGCATGAGGATCACCTGGTAACATGCCTACCTGGTGCGAAGGTGGCGGACCTCACGCGTCACCTCGATAGGATTTTAGACAGTGCTGGGGAGGAGCCGTCTGTCGTGGTACATGTGGGCACCAACGACATAGGAAAATGTGGGAGGGAGGTTCTGGAAGCCAAATTTAGGCTCTTAGGTAGAAAGCTTAAATCCAGAACCTCCAGGGTAGCATTCTCTGAAATGCTTCCTATTCCACACGCAGGTCACCAGAGGCAGGCAGAGCTCCGGAGTCTCAATGCGTGGATGAGACGATGGTGCAAGGAAGAGGGATTCAATTTTGTTAGGAAATGGGGAACCTTTTGGGGGAGGGGGAGTCTCTTCCGAAGGGATGGGCTCCACCTTAACCAGGGTGGAACCAGACTGATGGTGCTAACCTTTAAAAAGGAGATAGAGCAGCTTTTAAACTAGAACAAAGGGGAAAGCCAACAGTCGCTCAGCAGCGCATGGTTCGGAGAGAGGTATCTTCAAAGGATACTAATGATGCATTAGAATTAGGGCATCCCGACAGTGAGGTTCCAATAATTAGATAAATAGTCCAAGTGCCTGTAACTAAAAACTCACCTGAGCTAAAAAATTCTAACTTATCCATATCAATTAAAAAGCAGAATGAAAATACAAACAAAAAACAAACTTTGAAATGTTTGTATGCTAATGCCAGAAGTCTAAGAAGTAAGATGGGAGAATTAGAATGTATAGCAGTGAATTATGACATAGACTTAATTGGCATCTCAGAGACATGGTGGAAGGAGGATAACCAATGGGACAGTGCTATACTGGGGTACAAATTATATCGCAATGACAGAGAGGAGCACCCGGGAGGAGGTGTGGCGCTTTATGTCCGGGATAACATAGAGTCCAACAGGATAAACATCCTGCATGAGACTAAATACAAAATTGAATCTTTAGGGGTAGAAATCTCTTGTGTGCCGGGGAAGACTATAGTGATAGAAGTATACTACCATCCGCCTGGTCAAGATGGTGAGACAGACAGTGAAATGCTAAGAGAAATTATTGAAGCTAACCAAATTGGTAGTGCAGTAATAATGGGAGACTTCAACTACCCCAATATTGACTGGGTAAATGTATCATCGGGACACGCTAAAGAGATAACGTTCCTGGATGGAATAAATGATAGCTTTATGGAGCAATTGGTTCAGGAACCGACAAGAGAGGGAGCAATTTTAGATCTAATTTTAAGTGGAGCACAGGACTTGGTGAGAGAGGTAAAGGTGGTGGGGTTGCTTGGCAATAGTGATCATAGTATGATCAAATTTGATTTAATGACTGGAAGAGGAACAGTGTGCAAATCCAAGGCTCTCATGCTAAACTTTCAAAAGGGAAACTTTGATAAAATGAGAAAAATTTTTAGAAAAAAACTGAAAGGAGCAGCTACAAAAGTAAAAAATGTCCACGAGGCATGGTCATTGTTAAAAAATACAATTCTAGAAGCACAGTCCAGATGTATTCCACACATTAAGAAAGATGGAAAGAAGGCAAAGTGATTACCGGCATGGTTAAAAGGGGAGGTGAAAGAAGCTATTTTAGCCAAAAGATATTCATTTAAAAATTGGAAGAAGGATCCAACAGAAGAAAATAGGATAAAGCATAAACGTTGGCAAGTTAAATGTAAGACATTGATAAGACAGGCTAAGAGAGAATTTGAAAAGAAGTTGGCTGTAGAGGCAAAAACTCACAGTAAAAACTTTTTAAAATATATCCGAAGCAGAAAGCCTGTGAGGAGTCAGTTGGACCATTAGGTGATTGAGGGGTTAAAGGGGCATTTAAGGAAGATAAGGCCATCGCAGAAAGATGAAATGATTTCTTTGCTTCGGTGTTTACTGAAGAGGATGTTGGGGAGGTACCCGTAATGGAGAAGGTGTTCATCGGTAATGATTCAGATGGACTGAATCAAATCACGGTGAACCTAGAAGATGTGGTAGACCTGATTGACAAACTGAAGAGTAGTAAATCACCTGGACCAGATGGTATACACCCCAGAGTTCTGAAGGAACTAAAAAATGAAATTTCAGACCTATTAGTACAAATTTATAACTTATCATTAAAATCATCCATTGTACCTGAAGACTGGAGGATAGCAAATGCAACCCCAATATTTAAAAAGGGCTCCAGGGGCGATCTGGGAAACTACAGACTGGTTAGCCAGACTTCAGTGCCAGGAAAAATAGTAGAAAGTGTTCTAAACATCAAAAGCACAGAACATATAGAAAGACATGGTTTAATGGAACAAAGTCAGCAAGGTTTTACCCAAGGCAAGTCTTGCCTCACAAATCTGCTTCACTTTTTTGAAGGAGTTAATAAACATGTGGATAAAGGTGAACCGGTAGATGTAGTATATTTGGATTTTCAGAAGGCATTTGACAAAGTTCCTCATGAGAGGCTTCTAGGAAAAGTAAAAAGTCATGGGATAGGTGGCGATGTCCTTTCGTGGATTGCAAACTGGCTAAAAGACAGGAAACAAAGAGTAGGATTAAATGGACAATTTTCTCAGTGGAAGGGAGTGGACAGTGGAGTGCCTCAGGGATCTGTATTGGGATCTTACTTTTCAATATATTTATAAATGATCTGGAAAGAAATACGACGAGTGAGATAATCAAATTTGCAGTTTTCACAAAATTGTTCAGAGTAGTTAAATCACAAGCAGATTGTGATAAATTGCAGGAAGACCTTGTGAGACTGGAAAATTGGGCATCTAAATGGCAGATGAAATTTAATGTGGATAATAACCCATGCTATAATTACACAATGTTGGGTTCCATATTAGGTGCTACAACCCAAGAAAGAGATCTAGGCGTCATAGTGGATAACACATTGAAATCTTCGGTTCAGTGTGCTGCGGCAGTCAAAAAAGCAAACAGAATGTTGGTAATTATTAGAAAGGGAATGGTGAATAAAACGGAAAATATCATAATGCTTCTGTCTCGCTCCTTGGTGAGACCGCACCTTGAATACAATTCTGGTCGCTGCATCTCAAAAAAGATATAATTGTGATGGAGAAGGTACAGAGAAGGGCTACCAAAATGATAAGGGGAATGGAACAGCTCCCCTATGAGGAAAGACTAAAGAGGTTAGGACTTTTCAGCTTGGAGAAGAGACGGCTGAGGGGGAATATGATAGAGATGTTTAAAATCATTAGAGGCCTAGAATGGGTAGATGTGAATCGGTTATTTACTCTTTCAGATAGTAGAAAGACTAGGGGGCACTCCATGAAGTTAGCATGGGGCACATTTAAAACTAATGAGAGAAAGTTCTTTTTTACTCAACGCACAATTAAACTCTGGAATTTGTTGCCAGAGGATGTGGTTAGTGCAGCTAGTATAGATGTGTTTAAAAAATGATTGGATAAGTTCTTGGAGGAGAAGTCCATTACCTGCTATTAAGTTCACTTAGAGAATAGCCACTGCCATTAGCAATGGTAACATGGAATAGACTTAGTTTTTGGGTACTTGCCAGGTTCTTATGGCCTGGATTGACCACTGTTGGAAACAGGATGCTGGGTTTGATGGACCCTTGGTCTGACCCAGTATGGCATTTTCTTATGTTCTGATGTTCTCACTTACTTAAGTAACTGGGGAAGAAGTGGTTGGCCTACGGGCATCCATAAATTGACGAAGCTGTTCTAATTGAAAAAATATAAAACAGTCATCACACAACACATTTACATGGATAGCGTAATGCAAAGGAAAATCCTAAAGAAATAACATCTTGCCTGAAAGAAAGAAATTCCCTTCTCCTGATTTGTGTCACCTGTGCTAAATCAGGATATATCCTTACTGCTTGACCATAGAACATAACCAGAAACTTTCTAAAGAAATTACGCATTACATTATTTAGGTCTTGAACTAAAATAAATGCTACCAATAAAGTGTTTCTGTCCATTACATTCATATTTGAATTTTCTAAAAAGCTAGTTAAATTAGCAGGAATATTAGTAGTGGCGGCTACTCCTGTAGAAGAATATCTACTATTCAGGAATCGACAGAAATTAATTGAAGGCATATTATCATCAGAGAAACCAAGAACTTCTCTTAAGAACTGCTTCAATGTTATAAAGGGAATTTCATCAGCAATTTTGGGAAAATTCAGGATCCAAAGATTTAAATGTCTGATATTATTTTCTAAGATGTCCAGGCATCTGGTGCAGGCCATTTGTTCCTTAATTGTAACCGCATTCAATGCTTGGAGTGACTGAATTTTATTTTCAGCCTCCAAGATCCTATTAGAAGTCTCATTGGCTTGCTCTTGAATCCCAAGAAAATGGAAAAAAATCTTTTTCACTCAACGCACAATAAAGCTCTGGAATTTGTTGCCAGAGGATATGGTTAGTGCAGTTAGTGTAGCTGGGTTCAAAAAAGGTTTGGAGAAGTTCTTGAAGGAGAAGTCCATTAACAGCTATTAATCAAGTTTACTTAGGGAATAGCCACTGCTATTAATTGCATCAGTAGCATGGGATCTTCTTAGTGTTTGGGTAATTGCCAGGTTCTTGTGGCCTGGTTTGGCCTCTGTTGGAAACAGGATGCTGGGCTTAATGGATCCTTGGTCTGACCCAGCATGGCAATTTCTTATGTTCTTATAAATTATAATTGAGGGAGCCCATTTTACTCTCTAGACGTTTCATGGAAAACCCATAGCCTGCCACCAATCCCACAGTGCCTCAAGGGTCACCGCCTCCGGTCTCGCTGGTAGTTGCAGGGACTCACCAGGCATGCTGATCGATGTTGAAGCTTGGCCACCGTCCTCTGAAGCCTCCTCCACTCTCTTCCCTGGATAAATCCCGGGTCGGTCTGGCTCTGGGTCTCCCATGCTGGAGACCTGCTCCGCTCCAGCAGAGGGAGATTCCTCTGCTCTCAGCGTGCGACAAGGACAAGCTCTCTCCACCCTAGTCACTTCGACCGCGTCATCGGTCTGCGACTGGGGATCGTCTCTGCCAGGGTCATGCTGCACCGGAGGCGGACGGAGGTCAGGGCTGAGGGACGCCTCATCCGCCAGAGATCCCCGCTCTCCCCTGCCGAGACTCGCACCGGATTCATCAGCTCCCTCTTGTCCGGCTGGCTCATGTACCACAGGATATCCGGCTGCCCAGGAGGAGGTAAGGATTCTGGGGGGAAAATCCAAACCTTCACCTTTCTTTTAGATGGCATGATAGGCAAAAGAAGTTCAAGAAGTCAAATTCTCGGGCAGCCTGCGTTCAGCAGCCTCTCTACGCTGCCATCTTGCCTTTGTTCTGTCCTATATCATCCAAACCTTTTTTAAACCCAACTACACTAACTTCCCTAACCAAATCTTCCAGCAACAAATTCCAGAGCTTAATTGTACATTAAGTAAAAAGAATTTTCTTTGATTTGTTTTAAATATGCTAGTTTCTAACTTCATGGAGTACCCCCCTAGTCCTATTTGTTGCACTCAGGGGGTGGACCCTTGTCCTGGAGCAGTGGAGAACGGCTCCCTGATAGGGACCAGGAAGCACCTGCCCCCAGGGGGCAGAGCACTGGAGGAGGCAGAGGCTAGGATGAGCTTCCCCACCGGAAGCCTGCGGTCCCCCCGGGTGGAGCCCGTAGGGACCCGGGCCGCTTGGACTTAGGTGGGCCTCGCAGGGTGTCCTGGAGAGGTAGTAGACAGGCGTGCCCACGGACAGCAAGGGAGCGCAGTCGGACTCGAGGCTGTGGGTCTGATGGAGCAAGGAAGACCAGAACAGCATAGGCGATGACAAGGCAAGGGACAGAGCCAGAATCAGGAGACGTGGTCAATGGCAGCTGAGGTCAGAATCTGAGGATCAGTCCGAGGAGTAGTCAATGAGGCAGGGGTCAGGTTCCAGAGGTCAGGCGAGGTCACAAGGCAGGCAGAGGTCAGGATCCAGGCACCAGACTGAATGGTCAAGCTCTGGAATTTGTTGCCAGAGGATGTGGTTAGTGCAGTTAGTGTAGCTGGGTTCAAAAAAGGTTTGGATAAGTTCTTGGAGGAGAAGTCAATTAACTGCTGTTAATCAAGTTTACTTAGAGAATAGCCACTGCTATTAATTGCATCAGTGGCATGGGATCTTCTTGGTATTTGGGTAATTGCCAGGTTCTTGTGGCCTGGTTTGGTCTCTGTTGGAAATAGGATGCTGGGCTTGATGGGCCCTTGGTCTGACCCAGCATGGCAGTTTCTTATGTCCTTATGTTCTTAAAGCACCAGTGCATACATGAAATCTTATTCCCTGCCTTAAACCTGCTAGCCATGTGTTATTACCTGGCACTTTCCCAGTTTATACCAGTAAGTCCCAGAAACACTCCCTCCCACCTTCTACCCCACTCCTGCAATCAGTGATCCAGAGCAAGGAGGCACATCAACAGAAAACAAAACTGAAAGTTTGCACTGACTCGCGTATACATGCAGTATACGCAAATATACGCGCACGTGTTTGCTTGAACATACCGTCTCATAAGTGCATGGCCCTTATAAAATACGTCAAATGCGCATATGTCTAGTGTCCGCCTCTGACACGCCCCTTTTTGGCACGTGCATGTTTGTACGCACGGGTATACATGCGTGCACAACTTCTGGCTACACAAAATAATATGCGCGTCAGCATTACAACCGCATGTAACCGAGCAATTTTGCGCACACAGCACTTTGAAATTTTGGCCTCCAGAATAATCAGATTCCCAATAATAGCATCTGCTAATTTGATTCCAAAAATATTTCTAATCCCCTTTTGAGGCACATAAAATGATAGATGTTTTGATACTAGTTTAGGAGCTGAGCACCAGTCTCTGTGGGTTCACAAAATAAAAATGGTCAGGTAAATGGTATAGTGGACACAGCCACGAGGCAAGAGCTATATTTCTCATTTTGGATAGGGAAATCAACACTAACACAACTTTTTCCCCTCTGTGATCTGTCTGACTACATCCTACTAAATTCAAGGTCTTCAACCCTATTCATCTGTTGACTAAAAGATACCTCCCAGGAAGCCACACATTCAGGCCGATACATTACAGTGCGCTCCGGTGGAGCGCATTGTTAACCCACGGTTGGACGCGCGTTTTCGACTCGCTAGCTGTACCCCTTATTCAGTAAGGGGTAATAGCGCGTCGAAAACGCGCGTCCACCCCCCCTGAGACTAATAGTGCCCGCAACATGCAAATGCATGTTGATGACCCTATTAGTCATTCCCGCGTGATATAGTAAGTAAAATGTGCAGCCAAGCCACACATTTTACTTTAAGAAATTAGCGCCTACCCAAAGGTAGGCGTTAATTTCTGCGGGCGCTGGGGAAGTGCACAGAAAAGCAGTAAAAACTGCTTTTCTGTGCACTCTCAGACTTAATATCATGGCGATATTAAGTCGGAGGTTCCAAAAGTTAAAAAAAGTTAAAAATAAAAAAATAAAAATTTTAAATCAGCCTGCGGCTCGCGGGTTGAAAACCAGACGCTCAATTTTGCTGGCATCCAGTTTCTGAACCCGTAGCTGTCAGCGGGCTCAAGAACCGACGCCGGCAAAATTGAGCGTCGGCTGTCAAACCCGCTGACAGCCACCGCTCCTGTCCAAAAAGAGGTGCTAGGGACGCGCTAGTGTCCCTAGCGCCTCTTTTTACTGCGGGCCCTAATTTAAATATTTTGTTTTACTGTATCGCATGCACAGGACACTGGCGCGCGATACTGTGTCCTGTGCGTGCGATACAGTAAAATAAAATATTTAAATTAGGGCCCGCGGTAAAAAGAGGCACTAGGGACACTAGCGCGTCCCTAGCACCTCTTTTTGGACAGGAGCGGTGGCTGTCAGCGGGTTTGACAGCCGACGCTCAATTTTGCCGGCGTCAGTTCTCGAGCCTGCTGACAGCCACGGTTTTTACTTCTGGATTTAAGCCAGTTGGACTGCAATGAAGGAGAAAGGGATTCCCCTACCTTGTCTTCACCCTAGCTTCCTGCCAAAGGCTCGATCCCCAAGAATCAGGCCACAGGCCAGTGTCCTGTGCGCGCGATACAGTAAAACAAAATATTTAAATTAGGGCCCGCGGTAAAAAGAGGCGCTATTACCCACTCTCCCGCGAACTTTACTGTATCGGCCTGATTGTGATTAAAGAGGTCTCACTCAAAAGGTATCTTCAAACAATAAAACTTTTAGTTTTGGTTTGGGGTTGCAGCAGTCAGAATAGAATAACGTCTACAAAAAATACTGTTGATACTTAAAGGATAACAGGTTCATACAGCAGAGTTAGCAGCAACAACAATAACAAAACACTTTCTCCAAGTCTTCACTTCAATACATAGAGCCAAAATCGTTACTCACTCTTTCTCAAAAAAAAAAAGGCAATATTAGTACTCACATCCTCTCACAGCATTCTTCTTGGCTAAGGGATTTGAGCCCGTGATTCCATGGTGACCAGGCAGCAAAGTCCAGGAGTCTAGTCAGAAAAATTCAGGAGACATGGTCTTGCTGGATCTAAACTTATTATGAATTTTTAAACTTTTAATTAACAATTTGCAAAATTTTACTTTAAATTAAATTAAACAAAAAAGCTCAAAATAAGGATTGGGACAAGCTCGAGGATTATGCAATGTGCTTTATTTATTTGTATCAGTTGAAGACGAATGAGTTTAGGTAGATTGAGTGTGGTGAGTCGTGAGTAAAATAGTATCATAACATATTTAATGCAATACCTGCATCATTTTTTCTGCTTTATTTGTACTATTATATTTTATACTACATACATTTTTTGTACTGCTATATATATTTTTAGTACTATACATTTATAATTTGTATATTTTGTAGTTTGAACTTTATTGTTTAATTTAAAGTGAAGTTTTGCAAATTAATTAAAATTTTAAAAATTCATAAGTTTTGATTCCTTCATATTTGTAAGCATTTTGATATTGGGATCTTGCATTTGTACCTTCATGTGGTAGTGTGCCTTGCTGGATCTAAGCCAGTTGGACTGCAATGAAGGAGAAAGGGATTCCCCCAGCTTGTCTTCGCCCTAGCTTCCTGCCAAAGGCTTGATCCCCAAGAATCAATAGGCATATTCCCACTCTAAGCACCACCTTAAATTAAACCCAGGAATAGTTCCCTTAGTGGTTCTCCTTATAAACACTCCCTTAAAGAGATATACCAAATCCACTTAGTAACCTCTGTCATAAAGTACCTCTCTATTAACCCCAAAAGTAGAGGTTTAGCAACATCCCTTACAATTTCTCCCAAAGCCATTACTAGTGGTGAGAGCCTGATCTAGGGTTTGTGTCACGTATTTTACCAGTAATACTAGTGTGACTGTTATCATAAGGATCCAACCATCACTCTGTGTTAACACTTTCTTGCTAAACTCTTGCTAAACTGTTATTATCACCCATTCATACAAACATTCATATCCATCCATGAATGCACCAGTCTTTCTAATGACAAATTTATTTTTCAAATAAATTCAGCACAATAACTGTGGCTCTATTCTGGTGTGGGAATGAGAGTGGCTGAGGTTAAAAAAAAAACAGCTCAGTAGTAATCTTATCATTTGTTTTGTTTCGTGCTCATCGGCTCTCTTTGATCTTCTTCGATGATGTGAGTTCTCTTGTGATGATCCCACAGAGCTTAGCGGAAACTTATCCAAGAGATTGCAGTTATGTAGAAAAATAATTGAGACTGATTATATGAATCATGGCCACTGCTTCTGTCTACCAAGGATACGAGCTAAAACGTTTGTGGCGAAAATTCTATAGAGAGTGAAATGGGTTAAGGGAAGGGAAGAGAAAAGGGACCCGAGAAAAGTCAACACAAAAAAATGTTGGAGGTTCAAAAATGGCTCCAAGCTTCATAAAAACATAAACAAAGCTACACAGTCATGACCAGTGTTTTATCTAAGTAAGGCAGGAGTAAATATATTCATGCAAGAGGCTACCATGACAATTTTTCATAATCATTTTCACAATTCCCAGCCAGGGACTCAGAAGCAGATAGAGAATCTCTATGGAGGTCATAGCTCCTGTGCAATTTTAAAACATTTACATGGCCAATGGTCATTTTCTTAAAAATAAATAATAATAATAATAATAAAATGATATCAGGCTGAGGCAGGTGGCAGTCTCCACCTTTCACTTTTTGCAAAAGGGAAAAAGAAGCAGGAGGTCAGTAACAAAAGGTTCCAGGTCAGCCACCTGTCATAAAATCACCACTGTACACTACAAAGGGTGAATATCAGAAATAATGAGGCAAGTATTTTTGGAAGATTAGTTAAGAAACTCTCCACATTATGAATACCTTGCAGTACACAGCTGTTTACATACCCCCTGAATTCTGCAGACCCAAAGCCAATGTTGGAAATATTTTAAATATTTTAAACTGCATTAATGGCAACTTCCAGAGCACACAGAGCTGGATTTGTATGTGCCTACTCTAGCAAGGGTAATAGAGAAAGGTAGTTGCTTGTAAATTTTAGAACTTGTGAGAGGGAGCTTCTTGCAAACTCTTATCAGTATGTATCACCTGTCAGAAAGAGGGCTAGACCAGGGTAGGGTTCAAAGTGTATACTTGGAAGTAACTATTCTAAATGCCTTGTATTAAATGTTATGCTAGTTACTTAAAACCAAGAATTCCTTCCTCAGGTAAATTAGTGAGTGTGTATTAGGAGTATCAAATATAATAGACAGAAATGAGATTTCACATGTTGCATGGAAATTTGGAACATAGCCATTACTATCATGGAACAAAAGTAGGCTAGCGCCCATGCCACCTAAAAAAAATTATTGATTGCTCACCCTTTGCTTTCCAGTTCAGTGCAACTACTATCTTCTGTTATTCATGTCATACTGATGCCACAATGCCTCTTCAGCAGCTATGTGGATAACATCTATATAGTGTATCACAGTAGTGCTGCAAGGTTTGCACCCACACCACATACTGGACTGAGAGGAGGCACAGGATAAAAATGTGAGTGTGGCATGAACATTGAAACACATGACAAATAGAATATGTCAGCAAGATGGGATCATTGTGTCCACCCAGTCTGTCCATTTGTAATTGCCCATGCCGGGGAGGTGGTACAGAACAAACTTTAAACAGCATCCCCTTTATTAGAAAACACTGTCCAGCCCAGCTGGTTTAAAGAGAATAAACGTAGTGCACGTTGACAGAGTCCAGCTGCAGGAGGCTGTATTCCCAGAACTAAAAAGGACTGGGGAAGCCAAACCAGGACATGGAAAGGAAACATTAATAAAGTAAATGGCAATGAAGAGTTAATCCAGCCCTAGGGAGGAGCATGCAGAAATTTGAAAAGCAGGTACTCTGAAAGGGTCCCTGGGGCAGAGTCCTTGGAGAAGAGCTGACAGAGAGAGGACTGGACAGAGGTTTATAAAATCATGATTGGGGTGGAAGAAATAAATAGGGAATGGCTATTTACTCTTTCAAGTAGTACAAGGACTAAGGGACACTCCAAGAAACGAATGGATAGCAGATATAAAACAAATTGGAGAGAGTATTTCTTCATTCAACGCACAATTAAGCTGTGGAATTTGATGCCGGAGAATGTGGCCAAGGCTTCTAGCATAGCTAAGTTTAAAAAGAATTTGGGAAAAAGTCCTGGAAAAAAAGTCCATAAACAATTTTTAGGCAGGTAAATTTGGGGAAAATAACTGTTTATCCCTGCAAGTAGACAAAAAGAAATAAATCTGCTCTTTGGGATCTGCTGGGCACTTCCTAGAGATCCAGACTGGCTACAGTCAGAGAGAGGATGCAGGGCTCAGTGGACCCTTGCTGTGATCCAACATGGCACCTCTTATGTTCTTAGAGAAGTAGGTGGACCAGAATGCCATACAACCCGAATACAGGTGAGTCTAATAATTAGAAAGCTCAAATTAGAAAATGGGTGGTCAGAGTCAGGAATGGAGATGCAGTAGCAAACCCATTTAATTAATGCTCGTGAAGGCCTAACCAGGTTAAAAGACCTGTCAGAGTTAATCTTCTGATCTTGGTGATGAGACCCAGTTTAATGTTTTAACCCATTGAGGGTCAGGAGTTATTTTACATGTTTTTTTTTCCATTAAACACTAAAAATGTTTGAGCATTGTTAAAGGGAGAGGGACAGCTTGTTCCCATGCTACCAAAAGAAAATGAAAGTATTGCATTTAACACTACCTAGAAGAAGTGTGCAACACTAGCTGCTTGGGAAAGAGCCTGGGGAACCCCATAGAATAGCCAGAGCCGTAGCCAGGCCATTTGCCACCTATGGCCAAGTGAAAAAGTGCGCCCTCACCATGAACACAACATACATCACCACAAAACAGAGGCCTCTGTTAAATGTAGGGGACTTTAATTTCTATTTTTAATTTTGACCAAGCAGGTTCCTCCTGATCCTTTGGGTTTCCAGCTTAATTGGAACCAGTATGAGGATTCTGGCACCATGAGCTTTATTTATTTATAAAAGTGTATAGCCCACTCCCTCTACAGTTCTAGGTGGAATACAAAATTACATATAGATTAAAACTGATAACTATCAAAAGATTCACAAACAAAAATATTTATATATCCACGCATCAAATATTATTCACCATATTTAAATTAGTTAGGTTTCTAATGTTGGAATAATGGGCATGGAAATAACTTTATCAGTATCTTATGGATAGATCAGAGGATTGAGTATCATCAGACATATCCAATGTACCTAATGTTAGAGGCTGCTTGCCATACTTAAACATAAGAATATAAGAATATAAGAAAATAAGAACATGCCATACTGGGTCAGACAAGGGTCCATCAAGCCCAGTATCCTGTTTCCAACAGTGGCCAAGCCAGGCCACAAGTACCTGGCAGGATCCCAAGGGTTAGAAAGATTCCAAGCTGCTTATCCCAAGAATAAACAGTGGATTTCTTCAACACTACCTTAATAATGGTTAATGGACTTTTCCTCCAGGAACTTGTCCAAACCCTTAATTATGAGTTGAGTAAAAAAATATTTTCTCTTATTTTAATCTTAAACGTTTTTTATTGGTTAGATACACAATACAACAAAACCGGTGATGTTGTGATTCTTAGATAGCCCCCCCCGAACAAGATATAAAACTAAGAAAAAGATACAGAAGTATGTTTTACCACCCTAACCTCCCTCAACCCACCTACCCCCCTTTTTCCACCCTCCCCACTCACTAATACCACAACATCAACCTATACCGCACTGCGTTGCCAAATATCAAAAGAAACAGCTGGAAGCACCTCAGTATCTGTCGAAACCCGAGCAAACCTGGAATCAGTCATTTAGAATCAAACTCCTAGAGCGTTGCGGAAGAGCCTGGGTGTAAGGGTCCCATATTGACAAGAATTTCTGGCATAGAAGAGGAGAGCATCGAGACGCCAAATCTTCCATGCGCAGCATTTGATAAAGGTGATTTCGCCAGGTCCAGAATGAAGGGGCAGCTGTATCCCGCCAGTGCAACAGAATCACTTTTTCCCTCACTAAACATGCTTTATGGATAAACAACCGAGGCCCAACACCTCTAACCGGTAAGGGAGGGAAGCATCCAAAAAGGAAAATTAAAGCCGATATGGGGAGGGAAACCCCTAGTAGATTCATGAGATAGCTGGCAATATGACCCCAGAGACGCCGTATAGGGGGGCAGGCCCAAAATGAATGAGATAAAGTGCCCTTTGCCCACTGATCTTTACACATATTGCAGAAGAAGAAATTTGGGAGCGGCATGCTATGTGGGCCGACACATAAGCCCGCCTCAGAAATTTATACTGCATTTCCCTAGAGTCCATGCCAGAGGACAGTTGGGACATTTGTTTGAAACATGCCTTAAGAATAGAAACAGTAAGAACAAACACTCCATCCCTATTCCAATGCTCCACAAGGATGGAATACGTGTCTGTCCACCCAGATTTGTGTAGGGTCTTGTAGTACAGAGAAAGGGAAGGAGGCTGTGATTTATCAAACAGGAACAAAGCATCTAGGGATTGAAAGACTGTGGGACTCAGGGACTCCGACGGCAAGGACTTAATATAGTGTTGAATCTGGAGGTAGGAAAACACCTGGGTCCCCTGCATATTGTACATATCCCTCAATTCTGAAAAAGACAGCAGCTGCCCATCTGCGGTTAGTAAATGGCCCAACTGAGTGATACCCTTGGTCCCCCAAAGGCGAAAACTCGCAGTTTGAGAACCTGGGTGAAAATCCAAGTTTCCCTGGATAGGAAGCAAGTAGAAACAGAGCCTTGGAATCTTTAACAACTTGGTCACTGCAAGCCAGGTTTTCCGAAGAGGCACTATTGAGGGAGAGTGGTTTAGAAAGTGGGGGAGTTTATCTGAGGGAAGCTGCAGCACATACCTCAGATCTAAAGGGGCTACCAGGGCCTTCTCAGCGGACACATCAACATAGAAAGACTGTCCCAGGAGCCATTCTCTGACAATACGCAAATTGCATGCCAGATTGTATCTACCCAAGTCCAATACCCCCATCCCCCCTTCTCCCCATCTCTCTCTCAACCCAGCCAGGGGTATCCTAGGTTTCACTCTCCTCCACAAAAAGGAGCGTAACTCTTTATCTAAAGTAACAAGATCTTGGCGTTTGAGGAGTGGCAGATTTTGAAGGACGTAGCTCCACCTAGGCAGGAGGACCATTTTAAACAAATTTACCCTACCACCCAGAGAAAACGGAAAAGCCCACCAAGTACGCAACTTCTCCTGTGAGTACTGAATCGGGTGGGGGGGGGGGGATATTAAGCCTATATAGGTGATATAGAGAGTGTGGAAGGAGGACCCCTAGGTATCTAAGTGATGCTCCAGCCTATTGTAATGGAAATGTCTCATCCCAACGCTCTCGTAGGTCTTCAGGGAAGGCCTCCGATTTGTCAGTGTTAAGACGCAAACAGTAAAAAAACCCAAAATCCCACAATAAATGCAACAGGGGTTGGAGGGAGTGGGTGGGGGTCTGTCAGGAAGACCAAAATATCGTCTGCGAAGGCTGCACATTTGAATACCTCCGATTGCAAATTGATCCCCCTCACCTCACGAGCAGCTTGAATTGATAAGAGGAGGGGTTCAAGCTGCAGTAGGAATAAAAGAGGGAATAATGGGCAGCCCTGCCGGGTTCTCCATGCTATTGAAAAAATCTCGGACTGGGAACGGTTGGCAACAATAAGGACAGTCGGGTCCTGGTACAACAATTGGATGGCATCATAAAATAGGCCATCGAATGCCATAGTTCGCAAGATGTAAAAAAGGTACTGCCACTCCACCCTATCAAACGCCTTCTCTGCATCAAAAATGATTGCTAGATATGGGGCGTCCATTTGTTGGTACATAGCCATAGCGGCCAGCCCCTTCCGAATATTAGTCAGGGCAAAGTGGTTTCAAACAAACCCTACCTGACTTGGATTAATCAGGGAGGGCAACACCTCTGCCAAACGATCTGCCAATATCTTAGCCAATAACTTCTGATCAAAATTAAGTAAGGAAATAGGACGATATGAGGCTAAGGAGAGAGAGACCTTCCCAGGTTTTGCAATAAAAGTAATATGGGCAGTGTTAACATGTGCTGGAAATGCTCTGATAGTTATCAACTCTGAAAAAGTAAGCGCCACGGGGGACCCCACACAATCCACCAGGGATTTATAAAATTCAGCAGTATAGCCATCGGGGCCAAGGGCCTTAAATTGCTTCGCCTGTTGGATAGCCAACTGCACTTCCTTGGCCTCTAGTGGTCGATTCAACCATTCCTGCTGTGCTACCGAAAGGCGGGGAAGGTCTAGCCGAGCACAAAACCAAATCACATGCCTCTGCATCCCAACCCTCAGAGAAATATAACTCAGAATAGAATTGCCTGAAACAATTTAAAATGGCTGAAGTGTCAGTGACTATTTGTCCAGTAGGGGACCGGATAGCAGCGATATATCGAGGACTACAGGCAGCTCTAATCAAATTGGCCAGTAATTTCCCTGACCTGTTGCTAAATTGGTATAATCGGTATTGGTAATAGAGGAGGCTCTTTTTGGCACGCTGATGGAGCAAAGAATTTAAGGCCCCTTGAAGAGTGAGGTAGCTTTCCCTTGCTGAGCTGGCTTTAGAACGGGCCAAGATTTCCTTTGCATGTCTCAGTTGAGAACTGAGATCCAGATTGCGTTTGTCCAATATTTTGTGCTGATGGGCTACATAGGAAATAATATCTCCCTGTACTACCGCCTTAGCGGTATACCAAAAAAGGGTCAGATTCCCGGTATGTTCACTATTTAATTTAGCATACTTCATCCATTTAGCCCTTAAATATTCATGAAATTGTGTGTCATCGGCCAGATAATAAGGAAAACGCCATTGGTGAGCTGAGGAAGTGGCTGAAGAAAACTGTAGGTCGACCCATATTTGAGCATGATCAGAGATAACAATATCTCCAATACAAGCCGCACATTTTACTTTCAGAAATTAGCGCCGACCTTTGGGTCGGCGCTAATTTCTTCCGGTGCCGGGAAAGTGCACAGAAAAGCAGTTTTAAGTACCCTCCGACTTAATATCATAGGGATATTAAGTTGGAGGGTAAAAAAGTAAAAAAAAAAGTAAAAAAAAAAGTAAAAAAAAATAAATTTGAATTCGGCCCGCGGCTGTCAGGCCGAAAACCGGACACTCAATTTTGCTGGCGTCCAGTTTCCGAGCCCATGGCTGTCAGCGGGCTCGAGAACCGACGCCGGTAAAATTGAGCTTCGGCTGTCAAACCCACTGACAGCCGCCGCTATAGGCCAAAAGGAGGCGCTAGGGACGCGCTAGTGTCCCTAGCGCCTCCTTTTCCCCGTTTTTATCGCATCACCTAATTTAAATACAGAATCCCACGCACCGGCGAAGGGCCAGTGCGTGCGCCGGGAGAGCGGGTGTTCGTCCGCTCTCCCGCGGACTTTACTGAATCAGCCCGTAAAATATAGTCTAAACAGGACAGGGTGGCATGCGCTCTTGAGAGATGTGTAAAATCCTTTTCCATAGGATGAAGGTTGTCCCTCCACCAGACTAGGTGGAGGGATTGTTCTTGATGTAAGAGGCCCTTACTTGCACCCGAGTCTCGTTTAGAAGCCTGGGATTGATCTAGCTGGGGATCTCCAATGGCATTAAAATCATCCCCTATAATAATAACCTCATCTAAGTATGGGAGAAGCAAGCGGTAAAGCTCCCGAAAGAAGCCAGGACTAGTTATTGGGAGCATAAATGCTACATAGCCCAACTGTGGAGTTATAAACCTGAATGACCAAGATGAGGTACCGCCCCTGAGCATCCTTGATTACCTTATGCACCTTGAAAGGCAGTTGCTTATTAAATAATATGGTCACTCCCGCTGATTTAGTAGATACCGAGGCAAAGTGGACCTCTCCCACCGAACTCTACGCAGTTTCTCATGTTCTATATCCGTGAGATGAGTCTCCTGCAGAAATGCTATATCAACTTGTTTCCTTTTTAAATGGGTAAGAATTTTGGAGTGCGTAATAGGAAAGTTTATGCCGCACACATTCCAAGAGATTATACGAGTGCTCTGACTAGGAATGCTTCAACCCACAAAAATATAGCATGAACACCAGATGGTACCCCTCAAAATGAGGGGTACCATCTGGTTCAAGGATGTATTTCCCTGCCATCCTCGCTCTATCTCTATCAAAGGTTTAATCCTCCTTAGTCTATGCCAATCAATGATTGCTCATAATTGGGAAGCTGTAAAATACCACTCAAGATTGGAAACCCCCAATCCCTCCCTCTGTTTAGTTTGATATAGTACCCCCTTTGCCACTCTCGGAGGTCTATGCTTCCAAATTAATCTGAATATCTTTTTCTGCCACACCTTCAGCAAGTGGTCAGGTATCGGAATTGGGAGACTCTGTAAAAAGTAGCAGACTTTAGGTGACACATTCATTTTCATGGTAGATATCTGGCCCATCCATGAGATGTCCAATTGATCCCACTTATCTATAATCACTAAAGACATTCTTAATCAAATTTTCATAATTCAAGTGAAATAACTGATCTCCCTCTGGGCCAATATGCACCCTAAGATATTTCACCAATCCTTGGCAACCCTAAAAGGTAAATGTGACCTCATGCTTTGAATACATTCTGAGGTAGCAGATATATTCAAGATCTCTGACTTATCTTCATTCCCCTTGAACCCTGAAACCAAACCAAAACCCCACATTTCTCCCAATAACATCTCTAATGACTCCTCCAGTGACTCCAAAGTGAACAAAATATTGTCAGCAAATATCGTCATCTTATAATTACCCCCCAAGCTGTATTCCTCTGATTTTCCCCTCTCTACATACCCTTTCAGCAAAGGGCTCCACTGACAGGGCTAAGAGCAAGGGCGACAATGGACAACCATGACTGGTTCCTCTCCTAACTTCAAAAGGTATCAGTATACCCTCCATTTATCCTAATATATGCTCGTGGACACAAGTACAATTTTTGTATCCATGTGATAAATTTAGATCCCAGCTGAAACTTATCCAAGATCCGGAACAAGTTGACTTATCCAAGATCCGGAACAAGTTGACTTGATCAAAGGCCTTTTCAGTGTCCACTGCCAGTAAAACCGCTGGTTTGCCCTGCTTTCTTGCCCACCATATCAAATTGATAACTCTGTGAACATTGTTGGAGACAAGTCTTCCCGGTACAAATCCTGACTGGTCCTTGTGGATTATGGTTGGAGCAACCAAACTCAATCTGTTCGCCAGTACCTTGGCCAATATCTTCAAATCTTTATTTTGTAAGAGATATAGGGCGATATGACTCACACAGCATGGCATCCCCTCCTGCCTTAGCTTATGACTGTAATGCCCACTACATTCACATTAGTAGAGGTTAGAGAATGCCCTTTCCCCACAAACAGAATTAAACATTGCGACCATTGGACCCACCAGGACAGTCTTAAATGTTTTGTAGAATTTGGTCGTGAAGCTATCTTGTCCAGGAGATTTGCTCAACTTCAGTTCATTGATAACTTGCATTATTTCCTCTACCCTAAGAACATAAGAACATAAGAAAATGCCATACTGGGTCAGACCAAGGGTCCATCAAGCCCAGCATCCTGTTTCCAACAGTGGCCAATCCAGGCCATAAGAACCTGGCAAGTACCCAAAAACTAAGTCTATTCCATGTAACCATTGCTAATGGCAGTGGCTATTCTCTAAGTGAACTTAATAGCAGGTAATGGACTTCTCCAAGAACTTATCCAATCCTTTTTTAAACACAGCTATCCTAACTGCACGAACCACATTCTCTGGCAACAAATTCCAGAGTTTAATTGTGCGTTGAGTAAAAAAGAACTTTCTCCGATTAGTTTTAAATGTGCCCCATGCTAACTTCATCGAGTGCCCCCTAGTCTTTCTACTATCCGAAAGAGTAAATAACCGATTCACATCTACCCGTTCTAGACCTCTCATGATTTTAAACACCTCTATCATATCCCCCCTCAGTCGTCTCTTCTCCAAGCTGAAAAGTCCTAACCTCTTTAGTCTTTCCTCATAGGGGAGTTGTTCCATTCCCCTTATCATTTTGGTAGCCCTTCTCTGTACCTTCTCCATTGCAATTATATCTTTTTTGACCCTAATATCATTAAGCAAACCTCTACACTCCTCTCCTTTAGGACCAGCAGAGGAATATCCTTGAGAAACTCTTCCACCCCTGCCTCATCCATTGCACCTTAATTACAGTATAACTCCTCATAAAATTTAACAAAACACAGTCCAATGCTTTTGGAGTCAAATAAGAATTTCCCATCTCTATCTTTAATTTTTGTAAATTGATTCTGAACAGCTCTCTCCTTTAACCTCCTAGCCAATAATTGTCCTGGTTTATTTCCAAATAAAAAAAAACAACTTGTTTGGTTAAATCTAATTGATGAGCTATCTTATCAATCTCCAGTGATCACAATTCCCATCTTGCCTGCTCCAGTTTACCCTGTATGTTTTAGTCTAACAATCTCTTATGTAGTAGTTCCCATGTGGCTATTTTTTGTAACAATTTCAGATGGGCTCCCTCTTTTTCCCTTTTGCCAAAGATGACTCTAGAGATCAATTTACCTCTAACCATGGCCTTCATACATTCCCACAAAGTGACCAGACTGCAATCCCCAGTTTCACTGTCTAAAAAATATTCTTTTATCTCTTTCGACAGTTGTTCCTCATATGCTGCATCATCTAGTAAACTATCATTCAGACGCCAGAATTTCCTGCCTTCACCATTCTGGGAGATACCAAATGAAATCCAAATAGGCGCATGGTCTGACCATGTGATACTACCCATACCCACATCCACGGTCTTGTCTATCAATGTTTTGTCAATTAAAAAATAATCCAGTCTAGAATAGGACAGGTGAGCTTTAGAGAAAAAAGTATGGTTACAAACAAATATCTACTAACCCTCTATCAGAGGTCATATGTTTAAGGGCTAAGCGAGAAACCCAGGTTTCCACTGTCTCTTTTTTAGAATGATCTAAAAATCGATAATGAGTGAGGTTAAAGTGTCCTCCAATGATCAAGTGACCTTTTGCCCATTCAGACACCATCCCTGAAAACCTTGCCCTGTATTGGGGGACATAGATATTCACCATAGTAAACTGCTATAAATCTCCCCTCTGTATCTTTCAGGGTTGCCTTAACGTCCATCACCAAATGTTTTGAAAATAAGAAAATATGCATATACAGCATAGTTCTCTGATTCAACGGCAGGGGAGAAGAAAAGAGGGTTCGCACTCACAAAGCGGGGAGTAGCTGGCTTGTTACGGCGGTTACTACCCCAAACCAAATGGGCCTGATACTTCACTTTCGATGCACATCCAGCATGGCTCTCTGCTTCAACGGCATGGGAGAAGACTTATACGTCACGCATATCCAGCATAGCTCCCTGCTTCAACGGCAGGGGAGAAGAAAAACAACCAATAAGGGCTAATAACATAGTCTGGGTAAAACAAATAAGCATGGGTGCAGCTTGCTTATTGCGGCGGCTACTACCCCTAACTAATCAAGCTAGATATTTCACTTGGATGCAGCTCTATCACTGCTCTCTACATTAAAGGTGGGGATGGAAGGGAAATAGAACCAAGAGCTAAGAGAAACAGATAAGTATGAGAGAAAATATGTGTGAAGCTTGCTGGGCAGACTAGATGGGCCATTTGGTCTTCTTCTGCCGTCATTTCTATGTTTCTATGTTTCTATGAACCCTGCAGTATCTGTGGCGTAACATTGCAGAAGCTAAATATTGCTTAGGGGACTGCTGGGACCTAAGTACCCTTTCATTGCTCTGTCTAAGGTGAGTCTCCTGGCAAAAGACCACTGAGACCTTTAAATGTTCCACTTCCTGGAAAAATGGTCTCCTTTTACCAGGGGCATTCAGCCCTTTAGTATTAAGTGAAACAATGTTTAATGTACCCATAGTGAAAACCAAACTACAATGCACAAAGAACCACTGTTAACCCTTTCCCCCCATTCTAGTACTAATTCTAATCTCCACATAAACTCACCCAATGTCAAAGTTACCTTCCACTGCACCTCTTTACTGTACCATCCCACCCCAACCAAACTTCCTCCTAACTCCCCCGTATCCTACCCCAATGTACACCACTACTCCCTGTAGTGGCTAATCTCCTCTTTAAGGAATGAAGTCATCTGGGTCCACCACCCCCATATCACCCCCTACCATCAAAACAGAATAATGATTCATAATCAGAATCATGTTTAAAATCAGCATCCTGCTGTCTCTGGGCTGAACCACTTGTCTCTATTTACTATCCTCGAGGCCCACCTAAGTCCTGCCGGCCCTGGCACCCAAAGCTCAACCCGAGGGGAATAAGGGCTGGTATAGGTGAAGCTCCAGCGGCCTCTAACCTCAGCCCACTCCACCTGCCAGCGGCGGGGACCCATAGGTCCCTACCTACGGGTTGCGTCAACCCCACCTCGGCCCAAGGGTCCACCTCCGACGCAACACCATCTGGGGAGGGGGGTTCAGCCCAGGACCTACAGGTGCTTTCCCCCTCAAGGGAGGGGATTGGACAAGTGGTGAGAAGACAGCGTTTGGGAGAGTGTGACTGGAGAAGGGTGAAAGCTAGGACACTGGAGAGGATCATGACATTGCATAGATGAGAGCCGGGAGAAAGATTCTAGAGTGAGAAGAGATACTGGGTAACACGTAGTAAGTGCTGGAAATGCCTTGTGATGTCTACTTGATTGTTGAGATTGTGATATCCATGGTCTCTCAAAGAGAAAGAAAAATAGTGGTGTATTAGAAGTGATAATTGTATTTACTATTAGTGCTTTGAGCTGTTGGACGAAGAGGGGAAGAAAGGTTGTAAATGATTCTCCTAACTAGGGGAGCAAATGTACATAGTTGTGGAAGTACTTATACTTTTAACTTTCCTGGTATCTGTTGAAGTCACCTTAACCTAGCTGTCAGGCCGATACACACTGTTAGCCTGCTATTGGACGCGCGTTTTCCCTTACCCCTTATTCAGTAAGGGGAGGAAAACGCGCGTCCAACCCGCGGCACCTAATAGCGCCCTCAACATGCAAATACATGGTGATAGCCCTATTAGGTATGCGCGCGGGATACAGAAAGTAAAATGTGCAGCCAAGCCGCACATTTTACTTTCAGAAATTAGCGCCGACCCAAAGGTAGGAGCTAATTTCTTCCGGCACCAGGAAAGTGCACAGAAAAGCAGTAAAATCTTTTTTTCTGTGCACCCTCCGACTTAATATCATAGCGATATTAAGTCGGAGGTCCCGAAGAGTAAAAAAAGTAAAAAAAAAAAATTTGAATTCGGCCCGCGGCTGTCGGGCCGAAAACCGGACGCTCAATTTTGCCGGCGTCCGGTTTCCGAGCCCGTGGCTGTCAGCGGGCTCGAGAACCGACGCCGGCAAAATTGAGCGTCGGCTGTCAAACCCGCTGACAGCCACCGCTCCTTTTCCCCGTTTCTACCACGCCACCTAATTTGAATACTGCATTGCGCGCACCGGCGAGGGGCCGGTATGCCCGCCGGGAGAGCGGGCGTTCATCCGCTCTCCCGCGGACTTTACTGAATCGGCCTGTGTGTAAGCTTACGTACCCTGACCTAATCAGTTCATTTCTATTACTATAGCCAATACTCTGTTGGTATTTACTATAAAAAGAAAAGTTCTGTTTGTTGGAATATGCTTTGGAGTGAGCCCCATCCTTCCATAATTGGTGTGGTGAAGCTGAAAAAACAGAGCGGTCAGAGAGAGTCATAGAGGGGTTCTCAGTGGGTGGGATCCCTATCCAGCTAAGGACACCTTCACACCCTCCAAGTCTCTGGGCTCAGGTCCAATAAATCATCTGCTCACCCCCAAATTATTTTGAACCCTACCCTGAGAGACTGCTACTTGGGTGCCACAGGTGTCAAATCCTCTCACATTCTGTGTGACTACTTGTTTACAATAATAAATACGACAAACATGGCCTAAATAACAAGAAATAAAACCAGGAAGGGATAATGAAACTACAAAGTATCAACTGCATGAATTAAAAGTTCCAAAAATAAAAATGTCTTCAATTTTTTTTTAAAAAAATGGCAAATCACTTTCCTGTCTACACTATTCCAGAGTTGTGGGCTCGCAAATCCAGCTGTGACTCACTTGTAATTGAAATTCTTTGAAAGATAGCACGGCAACTTGTTATTTATCAGTAGAATGCAATGCCTAAGTCAGCACATAAGGGAATAAGAGCTCTTTAAGATGTCCAGGCCCAGGCTCATCATCCTGCAAGTCTTTAAAAATTAGAACTAAAACCTTTAAATTTTGGTTTTATGGTTGTAGGCAGCCAATGGAAATCTTTCAGCCTGGGGTTATGTGACCTTTTTTTTTTTTAATTTGTAATCAAGAAAGCAACACTTTAAGATTCCTTTTAGGAGGGCCACAGTCGATTATGATACAATAATCTAAGGCAAATAAAATCAATGCTTGAACAATGAATTGGAAATCCTCTGGCATAAAATGTACCTGGGACATCTCACCAACTGAAGCTTATAAAAAAGCTGCTTGAGGAATCAAAATGGCCGCGGGAGCGGACGTGTATTGATTTGCTCCGCAGCCCCCGTCTTCACTGTTTTCTGCGATTTCTTTTTTCTTCGAGATACTAATGCCACATAAGAGGAAGAGGAAAATCCGGATTTATCATCCCATTCCGGAGAATCTCGAGGGGCAACGGTTGATATCTCAATATGCGACCTCAACACCAGGAACGAGGACGTCTAGCCCCATTGGTGAGGAAGGGAAAGGAGCTCCATACTCACCCGGGGAACTATCTCTGATGCCTCCGGATCCTAAAACGCTGGTTCAAGCAGCTCTACTGTCTGATTCTGCGCCTGCTGAGACGCCGTCGGAAACTTCCTTCGGGCATGCTCAGTTGGGAGGCAAGCCCAGAGTCGTTTCAGAGGGGGAGGGGCAGCTTGGGCTCCTGCTTCTGCTGAGGCTGCAAGAGTGGTGGTGAGTGAAGCCAGCGGTGAGGGGACATCTGAGCTGGCTGCTCTGTTTACCCCGCAGAGAATTACAAAACCGGCGACTGTTATGCTTGATGCCCTTTGGGATTTGGTAGCAGGGAATGCCGTGAAACTTGACGAACAGGCCTACAAACTGGAGGAGGTTTCCAAAAGAATTAATAAGATTGAAACTAACCAGATGAATCAAGCAAATGTCTTAACAAAGATAACTGCTGAAGTGAAAAAACGACAAGATTTAAGTGCAGTTTCTGTGAATGAGAAACTATCGTCTTTGAGAAGACTGGAGTCGGTAGAAAACTATTTAAGGCACTTAAACTTAAGGCTCCTTAACTTTCCTAAGGCTATGGGAGAGTTGCCTTTTCAGACTTTTAAAAAGTTTGTTATTGAGATCCTAAAGATACCTCCTGATAATGTTCCTTCTGTTAAAAAAATATTCTTCTTAAAACAAAGGAGTACTTCAATATTACCTGGTATAGGGATAGATATGGAAAATCTGTCCAATTTCTTAGAGACATCTACAATGGAAATAATAGAGAGGTCTGCCTTGTTTGTGACTTTCTATTCAGAAAATGATGTTGGATTAATAATGAAGAATTATTTTAAAAATTTGAATACTTCTTTTTTGGGAGGTCAGGTTCGTATCTTTCCAGATTTGGCAAAACCAACACAAATGCGAAGGAAAAAATTTATTGCTTTGCGCCCTAAAGTTTTAGCACTAGGGGGAACCTATGTTTTGTGGTACCCCTGTAGGTGCATTGTAAAACTTTTAGGGAACACATATATATTCTTCAGTCCGGAACAACTTTAGGCCTTCTTAGAGGCATGGGAGCATAACCTGCATCCTACAGAGCAGGATCCTATAAATATACCTGAAGTGTAAACCAGCCTTGCTTGCTAATAGTTCTAATGTTCTCCTTTTTTTCTTTTCCTTTCAAGTTTCCTACGAAAGTAAGAGATTGTTTGATTGTGTTATATTTCTTTTTTATAATAAATCTTATTAGAAAATTTCATGTAAAAGAACAATATCTCACATCTCTTGTGATTCTATGCAAAGTTTCTTTGTATTAAATTGAAATGATGATAAATAAAGAATTAAAAAAATAAATAAAATAAAATAAAAAAGCTGCTTTATTGATTGTCTTAATCTGTGCTTTAAAATTCAGGCTGGAATCTTAAATGATGGCTAAGTCTCTAGCTTCGGAAAATAGAGGAAAGGACTGGCCCATTAGTTGGATATTTTGAAAGTGTTCACTAAAGAAGACTTTGGAGGAGAACCATTGGTAATAGACAAAAGTGCAGATAGGAATGGAGTAGATAGAATCCCATTTTGAGGGAGTGTACAGGAAACTCCCTCAACCCACGTTAAGGGACCAGCCACAGCTATCTAGCCCAGTCCTCTTTAAGGATCAGTCCCACAAGGGATTCTGGGCCCAGGGAGTATCCCTTCAGCCTAGCATAAGAAGGCAGGGTCTGGAATTTTAGTTGACCAGTTATGTTTCACTTTGTTACCAGTGTAACCCTTTTTTGGTAGATGGGATGTTTCCTAAGGGTCCATAAAATAAGTTATTATATGTTGCTAGCTCCTCTGTCTCTTGCCCCACATTCTTTTACCAAGGGGTGGGTCCTTTCTGTGGGGGTGAAGGAAACTTTTCTTGGCCGAAGCAGGGTTGTGTAGTATTCCATACATGTGTGTGTTACCCTTGATCTTCAGGACAGGGTCACTTACAAACCAGGCTGGACTGTCTGGATGGGTGATTAAATTAAAGTTTACTTTGACTGAATTCAAAATAATTAAGAAGTGCAGCAAATAAAATGTCCAGTTATATTCATGGTCCTTAAGATTTACATGATCCAGGATTTATTTGATCTCTAACTCTGTGGATGTGTCCCTCCAGGCAGGGGCTTGAAACTGGCTTATCCTCCATGGCAGGGAATGATAAGCGTCCCAAGTGGGCTGGGGGTATCCTAACCGTGACAGATACCCTAGGCCAGTACATGAGGTCCTCGAAGAATCCTGTATTCCAACCTGGCAGTGTCCTGTGTCCCAGGGGTGGAAACTCTGTTGGGGGTCTCCAGATGTCTTCTTCTATTTTCTCCCTTCAAACTTCTCTTCAAAGCAGATGCAGATGCAGCCTTCCAGGAGGAAAGGCCAGCTACTGAAAGCAGTCCTTCCAGCTTCGGGCAAGAAAGGGTGGCAGAAACATCTTCCTTCTCTTTTGGTAAAAAAAACTAAATCTCTGATCAAGCACTTCTCTCTCTACAGTTACTATAACCTCCTCTTAGGTTGGGCGAAGAGGCACATAGCACCCTCCTGACCTACTGAGCAGGGGGCCGGCCAGAAGGCTCAGGGCAAAACTATGAAAAAACTTCAGAAAACTGTAAGAATCATTCCTCTTCGCTCTCTCTTGCTTCCAGTCCTCTTCTGGGGACCTGGCAGAGCAGAGTCTCTCCCTCTCTGTGCTAAGCTGAGGGCCTAACTTAGAGAGCATACTGAAAACACTCCTTTTCTCTTGAAATCAAATCTACACTGCCACACTCTCACAAGGGCTCACACACCCCCTCCCCCACTTTGTGGCCTGGGAGATCATCATCCATAGGCAACCTCTGGGGGATGGCCTATTCAGGAACAGCATCTCCAGCTAAGCTGATATAAATCCTAAGGGCCAAGAACTATGGCCAATTAGTGGCTGACCAAAGGTCTGGCCACACCAGCACTGCAAGATGAGCAGTTTCTGACTGTTTTGATTTTGCTCTGTAAATAAATTGTATATAAGGAAACAACCAGTGTTTACCTCCTTTATACTACTGGCTGTTTCCTCAGCCATAACCGCCCAAGTTACCATATATGGTGGCAACCGTGGGATCTCTTGCCTATTCAGGAAGCACAGGCAGGAGCCCACAGCTGTTTCCTGAAAAACTTTGAACATACAGTTAACTGACAGGCTGGCCAGAAGATAGATGAACTTCTTATCTGGGAATCTACTCACCGGGAGTTGTTAAGATGCCTTCCAAACTGCCAATTTGGAAGAGAGGGCCATATAGGCGTATGTATGAACCCGTGGTGCTGCGGTGTAGTTGACACTAGCTTGTAGGCAACCTCATGGAGCCTACACCAGCAGTTGGAGAATGCGCCTTGAAGCGAGCCAAGCTAGAGCTTAACCTGTACCAGCCGCCTCCCCCATGGGTTGAGCCCTTGGGTTCCAGCAGCCGGCAGGACTTAGGTAGTTCAAGGGATCTAAAGCAAGAGTCCAGAAACAGGCCAAGAATCAGGGCTGGCAGAGGGCAAGATGTACTCAATATTGAAGGCTAGGGTCAGGTCCAGGCAGCGAGCAAGGAGATGGTCGAGATTCGAAGCTGAGGTCAGAACCAGAGAATCATGGCAAGACAGACAAGACACAGAGGGACAAGACAGCAAGGCAGGGCAAGATAAGACTCCCAGGATAAGAACAAGAAGGCAATAGAGAAAGAGTAGGATCAAGAATAGACAAAAGTACAGATAGGAATGGAGTAGATAGAATCCCATTTTGAGGGAGTGTACAGGAAACTCCCTCAACCCACTTTAAGGGACCAGCCACAGCTATCTAGCCCAGTCCTCTTTAAGGATCAGTCCCGCAAGGGATTCTGGGCCCAGGGAGTATCCTTTCAGCCTAGCATAAGAAGGCAGGGTCTGGAATTTTAGTTGACCAGTTACGTTTCACAAGACAAGGTAGGGAGAGACAAGTTACGGAGAGAAAAGGCTAGATGAGGCTGGACGAGGCAAAGCAGGATTACACCATGAACTAGAGGCATGGCAAAGGAACTGATATGAAGGCATCTACGAGAGCATAGTGGAGGTTTAAATACCCCCATTACGTGATGTTATCAGAGGGCGCCGGACAAGTCTTCCCACCACAGGGCCTATTTACTACAGAGTCATGCTCGCATGCACACTCTAGGAATGCAGCCTGAATGTTCATTATCAGCATTGGCATCTGGAGGTGCCAGGGGTGAGTGAAGCCAGTTGCAGTGGCCTGCCAATTCTGACAAATGTAACAAGGATGCAGGGTCTTGGAAAGGGAAAGAGGGACAGAGGAGCTATGATGGGGTTGAAAGAACTGCTAGGAGATGGAAGAGAGAATGTTGGCTGTGAGGGGAAGAGGGACTGATAGTAAAGCTGTGGGAGAGGGAGAGGAGTAGACCCATGCTATGATGGTGAGAGGGTCTCAGAGAGAAATTGAGAGAGGGAGTACAGGCTGTGAGAATGGGAAAGGAGTTAAGAGAAGGGAATACAAACTTAGGAGAGAGGACATGGGCTGTGATAAGAAGAGGAACTGGGATGAATGATTAGGTGCAGTGAACTTAAGAGGGAGAGGGGAAGATGACTGAGAAAGGAGCTGTATGGTAAGAGAGGAGAGGGGCTGATAGAGGAGGTAAAGCAAGAGAGGGTTGTGAGAAGAGGGGGTTCATGGTGGAGGGAAGATACATGAAGGGGTGAGAAAAGGGGCTGAAGTGGCAGGAGGGTGTGATACTAGGAAGAGTTAAGAGAATATACTGTACTGTGGAGAAAGAGCTGGCAGATAGAAAGAGACACATGGAGGGAAAAAACAGAAATAATAAAGAAATGAGAGGAAGACCAGGAAATAAATAAGGCAGTAGAGAGGAAACTAAGAAAAAACCAAGAGCAAGGACAGAGAGAAAATAAATTCAATGTAGAGACACAAAGATAAGAAAATTATTGTAAGCTTGGTGAAGATTTTTGGGCTAGATGGGATGGGTCCAGGATAGGAAACAGTTGGTATCTGCCAATTTCTTCCAGCCCCGCAGTCACTGGGCTAAATAAAGTATTTTACTGGAAGAATAGGGAAGGGGAAGGACATCATGGTGGCATGCAATGCCATGGGCTATTAAATATCTCTTACAAATTGATCCCCCTTGGCAGCTCCAATATTGACAGGAGCTGCAGTTAGGGCTTGAACTGAGGGAAATACTGTTCCCCTTGTTTACAAAAATAAGAAAAATTTCGTAATTATATCCCAAAGGAGATAGCAGTTATCTCTTGGATTTTCAAGCAACTATGGCTCTAGAACTAGGGAGGTGATGACTACTGAGCTGCCATGGCTGAAAATATACAGGTGCTGGACTTTGCAGGCACAGGACTGGCTCTGGCTGTTGCATTTGGCTGGTAGCGGGTTCGTCCTATGACCTGCCGCTCTTACCTCCCACCCCGGATCACAGCTGCTCAGGGCATCCCTAGGCGCGCGCGGCTCGGGCATATTTAAAGGGCCTGCAATGGAAAATCCCCTTGTGGACCTCTGCCTGCCTTATGACCTCTGCTTGCTTCATGCTGCCTGCCCCAACCTCAGCCTGCTTCTCGTCTTGCTGTCTGCTGTTGGCCCTTGGACTGACTCTGTTTTCTTCCCGTTGGCCAACTGTCTCTTCTGCAATGGAGTCACCTCTACACAGAGGCCCGCACATAAGTCCAGCCAACCCCGGCAAGCGAGGGCTCAACCAAGGGGAATGAGGGCTGGTACTGGTGAAGTTCCTGTTGGACCTCTGCTCCAGCCAGCTTCGCCTGCTGACTATGAGAATGTGCAGGGCTCCTCCCCGTGGGTAGCGCCAACATCACCCTCAGTCCAAGGGTCCATGTCCGCAACAGATTGTCGAGGCCATGGACCCGGTGGATCTCTTGGACCTCCAGGTCATCCCCGGCCTGGCACAGAAGATTCAGTAGCAGCAACAATGCATTGAACTGTTGGCGAGATCCCCACCTCGATGCCAAGGCAGCCTCCATTGTCGCTGCACCCCCCGAAATGCCTCCTGGTTCTTCCCTGGTATGCAGTAGACCCACCGCAGTGCCGCAAATTCTTGAATCAGTGCTTTATGCATTTTTTGCTTCAACCAGTGCAATTTTCCAGTGACAGCATCAAGACCACCTTCATCCTCTTCCTTCTGGATGTGAAGGCCCTGGCCTGGGCCTCTCCCTTGTGGGAGTGAAAGGACCCTTTACTCCAGGACTTACAACAGTTTGTCAAAGCATTCAAGCTGGTGTTCAATGAACCCGACCGGCTAGCCATGGTAGGATTGAACATCTGACATCTGCAGTAGGGTACTCAACCACTGATCGACTATGCCATCAAGTTCAGAACCTTGGCCACTGAGCTAAAGTGGAAAGAGGATAGTCTGTGAAGTATCTTTTTGGAAGGGTTATCCTCTTGGGTGAAAGACGAGCTGGCCACACGGGAGGTTCCTGAGTCTCTGGATGCGCTCATTGACTTGGCTGGGAGGACTGATCGCCACCTCCAGCAGTGGGCCCAGGAGCTGTGACCTCCGCGAAGGCAAGTGGTACTGGCTCCAACCTTTTCGCACCCTCTCTCTACCATACTGGCAATGGCTCCTACCACTACACGGCCTGAAGAACCTATTCAGCTTGAACAGAGTTGCCTTTCTCCAGAGGAGAAGCACCGCCACCAAGCTTTGGGGATGTGCTTCTACTGTGCTGGGATGGGACACCGGTTTGCACACTGTCCTTAGGAGCCGGGAAACTAGCAAGCCTAGGAGGTAGTGAGGAGATGATCCTAGGCTTTACCACTCCTGCTCCCCAACTTATCCTTCCAATATCTATCACCATGGACAACCACGAGTTCCCTACCCTGGCGCTAGTCGACTCAGGCGCTGGAGGGAACATCATTATGAAGACCCTTGTGGACCATCGGAAGCTTCCTGTGGTTCCCTGGGAGACACCATTACTTATCTTCTCTATCCATGGAGAACCACTTCTCGATCGGATCACTATCACCACAGCTCCTCTGCGGATCCGAACCAGCATCCTTCTGTGCATCCCATCATGTTAGGACTACCCTGGCTGCAGCTCCACGCTCCTCCATTTGACTGGGGCTCGCTTCAGCTGATGAGCTGAGGGAGTCCACTGCCATGATTCTTGCCTTCTATGAATTGAGCTTCCGCCAGTGGTGCCCCTGGTCACAACCTCATTGGGACTACCTACTCAGTATGTGGCATACGCAGATGTGTTCTCCAAAGGTAAAACCGAGACACTGCCTTCTCACTGAACATTCAACTGTGCTATTAACCTGCTGCCCAGTACCAACCCTCCACAAGGGAGGGTATATCCCCTGTCTATTCTGGAGACGCAGCCATGTCCCAATATATAAAGGAAAACATTGACCGGGGTTTTATTAGGCCATCCACGTCTCCCACTGGGGTGGGGTTCTTCTGTGTGTCCAAAAAGGATGGCTCATTATGCCCATGCATAGATTACCAGGTGTTGAACGCTATAACAAAGAAAGACCTCTACCCACTGCTGTTCATTTCAGAGCTGTTTGATCGCCTCCAGGGGGCCAGAGTGTTAATGAAGTTGGATCTCCATGGGCCCTACAACTTAATTCGAATAAAGCAGGGTGATGAATGGAAGATGGCGTTCAACACATGAGACGGCCACTATGAATATTTGGTGATGCCCTTTGGCCTATGTAATGCCCCGCGGTATTCCAAAATATGGTCAGGGATCTTCTGTTCGTCTCCGTAGTAGTGTACCTCAACAATATCCTCATCTTCTCAAAGAACCTCATGTCCCGTCGCCAAGACATTCGCCTAGTTCTCCAGCGACTATGGGCAAATAAATTGTACACTAAATTGGAGAAGTGCATCTTCATGAAGGGATACATTGTTTCCAGTAGCGACTTCCACATGGATCTGGAGAAGGTCTGGAGTATCCAGGAATGGCCCCAAACTTCGGACCTCTGTGTGCTGCAGAGATTTTTGGGCTTTGCAAACTACTACAAACACTTCATCCCCAATTACTCCAGGATCGCAGCCTCCCTTACAGCACTCATCAGGAAAGGAGCCAATACAACAGCCTGGCCTCCGGAAGCAGTCATGGCATTCATTGAAAAAAGGCCTTTCTCCAGGACTGTGCCTCCATAACCTGGACCCCACATGTCCCTTCATCTTGGAAGTTGATGTTTCCTGCTTGGGCACAGGGGCCGTGTTGTGCCAACACTCCAGTACAGAGGTCCTCTGCCCTTGCTCCTTTTTCTCAATAAAGTTCTCTTCCACTGAGCAGAATTATGGAATTGGAGACAGGGAATTGCTAGCCATCAAGATGGCACTCAAGGAGTGGCACAGTGTTTGGAAGGTGCACAACACCAGATTATGATATACACTGACCACAAGAACTTGCAGCATCTTCACTGTGCACAACGTCTAAATGCACATCAAGCCTGATGGTCCTTGTTTTTCATGCATCCAAAAACACCTGGGCTGATGCACTCTCTCGATCCTTCGAGGCTGTAGACACGCATGATCCTCCAGGTACATTATCATTCCAGCTCGGATTCTCTTGATCTCTTCTGTGATCATCCCTCCAGGGAAGATGGTCGTTCCACACCAACTCCATCAGAAGGTACTGGAATGGTCCAATGTGACTCCCGTGTCACAGGTCACCTTGGGCGGGTCCAGACTCTTGAGCTGGTCCAGCAATATTACTGGTGTCCCCAGATGCAGAGAGATGTCTGGGCCTTTGTGGACTCTTGCCCTACTTGTGCACAGCAAAAACCATTGGTGGGACGACCCTGGGCTATTATAGCCATTGCTGGCCCCCAAGGAACCCTGGATCCATTTGTCCACTGACTTTGTGGTTAATCTCTCCCTCACTAATGGCTGCAGCACTATTTGGGTCATTATCGACCAATTCTAAAAAAAATGGCTCACTTTGTTCCTCTTCCTGACCTTCCCTCTGCACCTGACCTGGCCCAACTATTTACCACTCAAAAAAGGAACCCGTGTCACACTATTAAACCATCTAAATCAATTATTTTAGTGAGTTTTTAAGCCACATCAGCAAGCCTTAACAATGTGTTCTGAGCAAACAGAACCGTTGGGTATTTTAATCATTTGCGGCAAGGTCCTTATATCCAGCGAAAGCTTGAAAATGCTATCAAACATAGTCTATCCCCATTTAAATAGTTATCACTCCAAACCGGACAATGGCTGGTGTTTCACTGCGGAACTTCTTCAGGGGTGAGTATAACCGGTAGAGCACAAATACTGTAAATGTGATAGAAATAAAAGTTAGCACAATAGATAATGAAAAACTTCCACTTAGCTGATTGTAGATGGAAAAATAACCTTCTGATCTGGATGCTGAGTCTCGAAATAGAACTTCACAAGAAGCGGGACAAGACCGAATGAAACCAGATTCTAAATTTAAATAGCCCGCGCTGAAAACAGCGTGATGACGTCATGGCTGAAAAAGTCGTGACGTCGGGAGAACCCTTGATCAGCTGAAGATCTTTACAAAAAAACATTTAATTCCACAGACGTATTCAAACCAGCTGGATGTACTGTGTCAAGTCGATGGATCCAACGTTGTTCTGCCTGTAAAAGTAACTGATTAAAGTCACCTCCACGCCAAGCCAGGTATAGTTTTTCAAGAACACACACTTTTAAAGATTCAAAATAATGAGATTATTCTAAACAGTGAGTTACTAATGGTGCTGTAAGTCTGCCCTTGTTCAGGCAAGAATGGTATTCAATGAGATGGACTTTCAAAGAGCGTTTTGTTTTACCTACATACCACAAATTGCACGGGCATTGAGCAATGTATATAACACCTGTAGACAGTCAGTATGATGTTTCAAAGTTACAGTAAAATTAAGCCTAGAGAAAAATATAACTGATGTTGAAATCATTGTGTGGCATACAGTGCAGGAGCCACAAGCTCGATGTGACCCTATGGCAGCAGAAACTTTCTGTATCGAAGAGTCTGAATGTACTAATTGATCTTGTAGGTTAGTACCTCGCATATACGTGAATCTAGGACCATCCTGAAATTCTTGATATAATTGGAGAATATGCCAATTAGTAGAAATGATATTTTTCATTGTGTGAGCCATGGAAGAAAAAGGTAAAACGTATGTCATAATATCTGTAGTTTCAACTGGACATGGTAAAAAAAACAAAAACCAGTCCCTGTATGTGAACTTGGCTCTAGTATAAGCTTGTTTGATGCAACGTTTTGGATAGCCTCGAGCTAGAAACCTTTCACTCAAAATAATTGCTTGCTGTTGGTAATCTTGCAAGGTGGTGCACAAACATCTAATCCTAAAGAATTGACTCACGGGAAGATTTTCTTTGAGAGTCCGAGGGTGAGCACTGGAAAAGTGTAAAAAAGTATTGCTTGAAACTGGTTTGCGATATAGAGTGGTGAAAAACTTCTCTGATGTTTTAATAATGGTGATGTCTAAAAAATGAATATTATCTTTTTGGATATCTGCAGTGAAATGCAAGTGAGGATTACAACCATTCAACCATGTCAAAAAATGTTGAAAATTCTCTTTTGTATTAGACTACAAAAGAAAAATGTCATCAATATATCTTTAATACAAAAAAGAAGAGGAAAAAGGATATAAATCCAATACATATCTCATATAAACCAAAACTAATTTAGAACAACTTATATAACAGCAGATGACAATATCATCAATGATTGCCTCAAGATATCTCTCTGCAGCCTCTCGCCACTCAATGGGCCGCAAGCCGTAATCGGTCAATGATGCAATAAGTTATTTGTAATCATTTACTGTCATCATGCTGTATAACTATGCAAAGAAATTTTAATAAAGAAAATTTTGTCTTAATGATACTTTTTAGTGATATCAAAAACTGTGGTGAATACACCACTAGAGAATCTAAGAACCACCAATTCAAACACTATATTTCCCACATTATTAAACTACCCCAATCTAAAATACCTAGTAACTAATACCCAAACGTCAAAGAAACATATACTTAGCACTTAGTTTGATACGACCCAAAAGGGCTCATGCAGTGGAAAACACCGTCATCTCGTTTAAAGCTGTCCTGTTTAAAGCTGTGACGGTGTTCACAAGAAATGGCGCCTCAGCGCTGAGGCGCCATTTCTTGAATGTGAAGGGAGAGGTAGTTTTTCTGCCCGGGGTTGAGGAACATTTGCTTGACATTTAGATCTTATTTTTGATCTCCTGAAGAAGATTGCTTTGCAATCGAAACATGTCGGGACAGCTTTAAACAGGACAGATTTAAACGAGATGACTGTGTTTTCCACTGCATGAACCCTTTTGGGTCGTATCAAACTAAGTGCTAAGTATATGTTTCTTTGACGTTTGGGTATTAGTTACTAGGTATTTTAGATTGGGGTAGTTTAATAATGTGGGAAATATAGTGTTTGAATTGGTGGTTCTTAGATTCTCTAGTGGTGTATTCACCACAGTTTTTGATATCACTAAAAAGTATCATTAAGACAAAATTTTCTTTATCAAAATTTCTTTGCATAGTTATACAGCATGATGACAGTAAATGATTACAAATAACTTATTGCTTCATTGACCGATTACGGCTTGCGGCCCATTGAGTGGCGAGAGGCTGCAGAGAGATATCTTGAGGCAATCATTGATGATATTGTCATCTGCTGTTATATAAGTTGTTCTAAATTAGTTTTGGTTTATATGAGATATGTATTGGATTTATATCCTTTTTCCTCTTCTTTTTTGTATTGAGTATTAATTGGAGAGGGTTTTTGCTTCTTTAGTGTTGATTACTGATCAATATATCTTTTCCATGTTGTAATTGATGAAGAAAAAGGATTGTTGGTATGTATCCACTGGTCTTAAGAATGAGCCATATATAAATTGTCTAGATCAGGGGCCATTATGGCCCCCATTGCCGTGCCGCAAATCTGCTGATAAAAAGTGCCTTCAAAAGCAAAAATATTTTTTGTTATTTATTTATTTAGAACTTTTCTATACCGACATTCATGTAGAAATACATATCACATCGGTTTACAGTGAAACAACTTATTCGGAAAACCATTACATAGAGCAGGGGTAACATCAAACTGGGATCTGGGGAAATAAATACAAACTGCTAACATAGTGGTTATTTATTGTTAATGCTATTTGTAATAGTTATTTCAGAAAATATGATGGAATTCTTTGCGATTGTGGACGTAGTTTGAAGTATTGATAGGCTATATCTATGGCTTCCTCTTGGGGAATATTGGTGTAGAGCGCTTCAACGTCCAAGATGACCATCAGAATTTGAGATAAATCAGTATTGAATCCTTCAAATGTTGTATCATGGACTGCGAATCTCTGATGTAGGTGTTGTGTCCGTCGCTGCTCGACACCCTCACTCCGCCCTCTTTACCTTTGTGGCGACTCCCTCCGGGTCTGATGGACGGCTGGCTGTGGCTGCGTCTCCATGCCGTCTCCCTCCAGCGTCCCCAGACCGACTCGACGCTGCAACACCACCATCTTGTCCTGATGCCTAGGGCGTGCATCCCGACTCTTGTACCAGCAAGGGCGCGAACCTCAGGGGCATCCCCCTGAGATGACGTCATCTGCTTCCAATATTTAAAGGTCTTTGAAGAGTTAGGAAGGGGATTGCTTCGGCTTTACTCCCAAGCTACTCTGCCTCCTCGGACTTACCAGAGGTACTCGCTCCTCGGGAGCCTCGCTCTTTTCTTTACTTTCAGATTACAGATAGGAACCAGTACTCGCTCCTTGAAGGCCCATGTTCCTGGACACTCTGAAGATTCTCTACTGCCTGGAAGCTATCACTGCTACAAACAATTGTGAGTTACCATCGCTCTCTCAGAGCTTTCCCTGGAACCAGGTACTTGCTCCTCAAGGGCCTAATCCTTTCCAGCTCCTGAGCTTACTTGAGACCTTACGTGAGTTTTGTCATCTAGTTCTGTTCATGAATTCTGCCTGCTCACTTTCTACAGTTTCTCAACAGCTCAGCCATCCTGGGATTGTTGTTCCAGTACCTGAGGGACTACAGCCCTGCCGGACATATCAGCTCACTACTGCCACCTCTGGCGGTTTCTAATAACCTGTTTAATAAAAGAACTAATGTGTGTCTGTCTCCATACTCTAGCCTAGCCGGTGGTCCCTCTTGGGGTATCCTCCCGGGGGCGTAGTCATCTGCCATCGGCCCAGAGATCCACCCACAACTATATCAGATTCATTACAGATTGCTACTCCTTAGCAAGATGATATCTGAGACACTACAAGATTGCTGACTCCTCCCTCTCCAGGAGCCTGCTATACAGAGCTTTCTCTACAGATTGCTCCTCCTATATAACTGCTCCTCCCATCAAGCATCAGATTTCCAACAGACTGCTAACTACCTAGCAAATCCATAACAGAATGCTAACTCCGCAGTTTAACCCACAACAGATTGCTAACTCCAGTGGATCCGGCTTCAACTTTGGGATGTTGTTAACTTCATGGATCCGGCACATCCCTCTGCTTTGCAGGCTATACCGGGCCTGGCCCAACGCATCTCAGAGCAGCAAGAAACTTTGGAGAAACTTACTGCAGCATTTCATCAGCTACACACACAGAAGATACAAGGCATAGCTTCTAACCAAGAAGGTCAGTTAGTTACAGGAGGTAACTTTAAACACTGCTGTACCACTGGCAGCTCCTATCCGCTTTTCCGGAGAAATCCAGAAGACCCGGGACTTTTTGCACCAGTGCTGCATGCACTTCACCTTACAACCAACTTTATTTCCCACGGCTCTTTCGAAGACCCTACATCCTGTCATACTTGGATGGGAGAGCGCTGTCGTGGGCATCTACCTTATGGGAAAGCAAGGACCCTATTTTGCAGGACATAGAAGGATTTATGGACTTGTTTAAATCCGTCTTTGATGACCCTGCTCGTAATTCTGTTGCCGGGTTTGCTTTGGTGGACTTGAAGCAAGGCAACGGATCATTGACTGAATTCGTCATAGAATTCAAGACTTTTGCAGCAGAACTATGCTGGGACCCCAATTGTCTCAAGAATCTCTTCTGCAGAGGCCTGGATACTCGCTTAAAGGATGAGCTGGCCGCTCGCCAGACACCTGACTCGCTGGACGAATTAATAGCCTTGGCTACTTGGATTGCTCACCGGCTCCGAGACAAGGTGAAGGAACTCCGGCCTAAGGTGTTACCTGGGTTGAAACAGGCTAGTACCACCACTGCACCTCGGATGGTTCCAGTAACTGCTGCTGCTGATAAAGATGAACCAATGCAACTTGGTCGTGGACACTTGACCTCCAAGGAGAGAAGATTTCGGAAGAAACGCAGCCTGTGCATATACTGTGGTCAGCCCGGCCATGATGTCTCTACATGCCCCATTCATCCGGGAAACGGACGGGCCTAAGTCCCACAGGAGGAATAATCTTGGGCCATACTACGTTTTCTCCTCTGCATTCTCTTCCAGTCTCCGTGATCTGTGAACTGGCTATGGTTCAGACTCCTGCCTTGGAGGACTCAGGGGCAGGAGGCAACTTCATTCTCAGACGTCTGGTGGAAGACCTGAGGAGTCCCTTCGTCAAATTAGAAGATCCATTATTGCATCACAACTTGAAGTGGGCTTTGGACGTTCCTTTACATCGCCACTTCTCCAGAAGATCTTAGTGATAGCATCACAATTTGAAGTGGGCTTTGGATGTTCCTTTACAGCGCCACTTCTCTTGAAGATCTCAGTGACGTCCACGGCAGTTCTACTCAAGGCTGCTGCTATTTATAGCGCCTTCTACGTTCACCTTGGTTCAAAGGCGTTCAACATTAACTGTCTGCAAGGATCACAAGAACTTTGTGTATCTCCACCATGCACACGATCTGGAGATCGAATCACCGGAGCAGACGCGCTGTCATGCTCATTCATTCAGAAGATGTGTCTGATGTACCACAGCACATCATAGATCCAAAGAAGATACAACATCTATCCGTATTTACGGATTACAAAATTAGAGATATCTGTCACGTTCCAACCATTCGGAGGATGTGTCTGATGAGCCACAGCACATAATTGATCCGAAGAAGATATCTCTGGCAACCAGCTAGTCTGTTTCCACTGGTAATGCCACCATCTACTGAAGTGGATTTCGGACAAACAACAACATCACCGCTTCCGCTGAAGCCTCAGTGACGTCCATAGCAGCTACTTATTACTGCTGAATTCTACTTCATCCCTCATCCAGCAACTTCTACTGGAGAGTCATCTTTAGAAGTGGATCTTGGACGTACTCTATCATCACCATTTCCACTGAAATCTTCAGTGACGTCCACAGCAGCTCTATCCATTACTGCTGATATCATCAATAACACTCTGCAAGATTCTTCCATATCTCAAGATCCATCTGTCATTGATGCAGAAGACAAATTAGAAATCAAGATCAAAGAGATTCTAGATGTTCGTAACAGAGGCAAGACTTTTGAATACCTTCTGATTTGGGAAGGCTTCGGCCCCGATTTAATCTCTTGGGAGCCTCAGACCAATATCTTGGATAAAGAGATGCTTCATCTGTTCCACCTCGTGCATCCTTCCAAACTCAAGCTTGGTACCCGAAGAGATCGCCCTTTGAAGGGGGGTACTGCTGCGTCTGTCGCTGCTCGGTGCCCTCATTCCGCCCTCTTTACCTGTGTGGCGACTCCTTCCGGGTCTGATGGATGGCTGGCTGCCGCGGCATCTCCATGCCATCTCCCTCCGGCGTCCCCAGACCGGCTCGACACTGCAACTCTGCCATCTTGTCCTGATGCCTAGGGCGTGCGTCCCGACTCTTGTACCAGCAAGGGCGCGAACCTCAGGGGCGTCCCCCTGAGATGACATCATCTGCTTCCAATATTTAAAGGTCTTTGAAGAGTTAGCAAGGGGATTGCTTCGGCTTTACTCCCAAGCTACTCTACCTCCTCGGACTTACCAGAGGTACTCGCTCCTCGGGGCCTCGCTCTTTATTTTCAGATTACAGATAGGAACCGGTACTCGCTCCTCGAGGGCCCATGTTCCTGGACACTCTGAAGATTCTCTACTGCCTGGAAGCTATCACTGCTACAAAAAATTGTGAGTTACCATCGCTCTCTCAAAGCTTTCCCTGGAACCAGGTACTCGCTCCTCGAGAGCCTAATCCTTTCCAGTTCCTGAGCTTACTTGAGACCGTACGTAAGTTTTGTCATCTAGTTCTGTTCATGAACTCTGCCTACTCACTTTCTACAGTTTCTCAACAGCTCAGCCATCCTGGGATCATTGTTCCAGTACCTGAGGGACTACAGCCCTGCCGGACATATCAGCTCACTACTGCCACCTCTGGCGGTTTCTAATAACCTGTTTAATAAAAGAACTAATGTGTGTCTGTCTCCATACTCTAGCCTAGCCGGTGATCCCTCTCGGGGTATCCTCCCGGGAGCGTAGTCATCTGCCATCGGCCCAGAGATCCACCCACAACTATATCAGATTCATTACAGATTGCTACTCCTTAGCAAGACGATATCTGAGACACTACAAGATTGCTGACTCCTCTCTCTCCAGGAACCTGCTATACAGAGCTTTCTCTACAGATTGCTCCTCCTATCTGACTGCTCCTCCCATCAAGCATCAGATTTCCAACAGATTGCTAACTACCTAGCAAATCCAGAACAGAATGCTAATTCCGCAATCTAACCCACAACAGTATGATTTCTGAATGTTTACAAAAGGTGCCAAAAATAATCCACAAATTTAGATAGTGGTTCTAAAAGAGAACCTCTACTAGAAACAATGGGTCTTCCAGGTGGATTTGTAATATTTTTATGTATCTTGGGGAGAATATAAAAAAACAGAATCACAGAATTTTGTTTCAACAAAAAAGAGGCCTCTTGGACTGTAAGAAAGCCCATCTCGGCTCCTTCTTTAATAATGATCTCAATATCTTTGAATAATTGAGCGGTTGGATCTGTATTGAGAAGTTGGTAAAATTTTTGATCATTAAGTTGACGATGGACCTCAGTAATGTATTGTGATCGGTCCAGTAAAACAATCTTCCCACCTTTATCAGCAGGTTTCATGATCAGATTTTGATTTTGACAAAGTGATTGTAAAGCAATAGCTTCTTGTCGTGTCAAGTTTGAGAAAGAGCATGTATTAGTGAAACCAGACTGGAGGTCTTGTAGCGCCTTCTGGTAGAAGGTATAAATAACTGCATCTGCTGGGCCTGGAGGCAACCATGTGGATTTATTTCTAAGTATCGACAGATCTGGACCACTCGGTTGAGTACTAAAAAAATGTCTTATATAAAGTTTGCAGACAAACTTATACAAAGCCACTTCTAATTTAAATAAATCTGCCTTTGGAGATGGTATAAATGTAAGACCTTTTTCTAAGATGTTTCTTTGAGTAAGAGTGAGTGTGACCGATGATAAATTCAATATCAAAGATTGTGTCGAGTTGTTGATCGAGTTTGTCTGGGGTGATAAGGGTCATCCTGCCAGCTGACCCCTCTCGTGCGGGGGGGGGGGGGGGGGGGGGCATCGGGAACCTCGACTTCGGCCTAAAAAACGATTGTCTGAACTTGGATCCTTAGGAAAATTCCCAGTAGTGCCTGAAGTGCGATCCGAAAGCTCTTCACCTGAAGAGTCATCACTTCCAGAATCAAATGTGGTTTTATGAGATTTAGGCTTCGCTTTATCATTCATCCATGGATATACATATCCTTGTGTGTACTCACGTTCATCTCTTTGAAATTTGTTGTATTTCAATTTTTTAAGGTCAATTCTAAATTTTTCAATAGACTCAGTAAGTGTATTGAGTTGTTTAGTATATGTGTCTAAATCAAGAGTACTCGTCAGATGTTCTTTTATAATAGTAACCTCAACTTGAATTTCACCATCTTTTTTCTGCGCAGTTTTTATAATAAGGATCATCAAATCCAAGCTGCATGTGTTCAATATAGAGTTCCAGTCCTGGATGAAGTCTGGATCTTCTCTATAAAGATGTGGTTCTTTTAAGACCCAAAGGCTTCGAGGAATCCTTTGTTGTCTGCAGTACTCTAATAGAGTATCTGCATGCAATGAAGTGCGGACTGAATGTCTGAGTAATCTAGTAAGAGTAACCCATTGGTCACTATCAGTAGAAGTGGTATGAGTAGTGAAGGGCTTGTAGTTCAGCTTCAGAAAAACTCAAGAGTTTTAAGGGTCTCTGTACCTGACATGGCTCATACGATTTGATAAGTCCGAAAAAAGAGCACCACTAGGGTCCTTTATATCAATAACTCAAAAATAAAAGGAACCCGTGTCACACTATTAAACCATCTAAATCAATTATTTTACCAACCACATTTTTCGCCTGCATGGCTTGCCCAAGCGTATCGTCTCAGATAGAGGCGCACAGTTTACTGCCAAATACTGGTGCACTCTTTGCTGGAAATTCAACATCATATTGCATATACTACTGCCTTCCACTGCCTACCATCCTCAAAGCCAATGGTCAGGCAGAGTAAACTAACCGGACCTTGAAAATCTTCTTGAGAGCCTACACCAATGACCGCCAGGAAAATTGGGCTACCCTCCTTCCTTGGGTGGAATTTTCCCACAATTCCCACATTAGTGCTGCCACAGGAGCCTCGCCTTTTCAGATTGTGTATGGGAGGCAGCTTCCCCTTTGTCCATTCCTTTTCCAATAGCCCAATTAACTGCCCATGAGCTCCAGGAACTTTGGGATTCATACTGAAGAGATGCTCTGGAAGGCTGCGCAAAAGGCCAAGACAGCGATGTATGCTAACTGGTGTACAGCGCTGCAACTTAGACCTGGGACAAGGTATGGCTAAGCACCCACCACATCTGGCTCAGAATGCCTTCCATGAGGCTTGTGCCTTGCTACATTGGGCCCTTTCCTGTTGCATGTCAGGTAGGACCTATGACCTACCAACTGCGCCTACCCACCTCTTTGGGAATCCACATTTTCCACGTCTCCCTCCTTAAGCCCTTAGTCCTCACATGGCCATCCCAGAGGGTACCCAGACCCCAAGAGGTATCCAATGAAGTAGGACTATCAGGTGAACGAAGTACTGGACATCCAACGTCGAAACAAAAGGTGGGAATAACTGATCTCCTGGGAGGGGTATGGCCCAGAGGAGAAACAATGGGAACCTGCCTGAAACATCCTGGATAAGAACCTCCTAAGGGCATTCCATGTGTCACACCCTAAGAATTCCAGGCCCCTTGGGGGGGGGGGTTTGAGGAGGGGTACTGTTGCATTTGGCCGGTCGTGGGTCCGTCCTTCGACCGGCTGTTCTTACTTCCTGTCCTGGATTACAAAGGGCCCGCCAACACTACGGCTGGGCCCGTCGGAGACGCAGCTGGCCGCAGCTCAGGTCTGACGCGCCACACTAGGGATGCTACTCAACTGAGCAGGGTGTCCCAATTCGCGTATGTGGGGGGGGGGGGGGCTTGAGCACACTTAAAGGGCCTGCGGCACCCTGGGATGATATCACAGGCCTTCCACTATATAAGCGATTGGCAACACACCCTAAACACACTACCCAAATCAACACGGGTACATATTCTATTTTAATCTTAAATTTCTAGAATAAGATGACATAGATTCTCTATTTTTAATCCCGCTTCAAAAATAAATGGACATAACATAACATCCAATTATGAGTTTTTATAACAACTTTTGTTACCGTATAGTCTTGGCACATGTATAGTGATAGAATTTGTAATCTGTTCCAATATTAATATTTGTGTCTTATTGTAAACCATTATAATGGTACCTAACTTAATGACGGTATAGAAAAGTTTTTAAATAAATAAATAAGTAAATAAGGCTTGTTCTGCCCTGCCTCAGATGCCTCAGCATTAGGTCAGACTCCTCGGAGTAGTGGTTGCCACAAAGTTCCTGTTCCTGCTTTTGTTTCAGTGCCTTGCCTTTGTGTTCCTGTGTCTTCAGAGTTCTTGCGTCTTCGTCTCTTGGTCCCTCGTCTGCCTTTAGTGTCTTCCTGCTGTTCCAACCTTGCCTTCCTTCCCTCAGATTGACTCCTCAGTTTGACCTCAGCCTGTACCTTTGGCTTCGTCTTCAGTTGGATTCCTGACTTGACTTCGGACCTCTTCTTGACCTCGTGGACCTCTGCCTGCCTTGTGACCTCTGCTTTCTTCTCATCTTGCTGAACTTTGCCTGCCCCAACCTCGGCCTGCTTCTTGACTTGCTGTGGTTCTGTTTTCTTCCTGCTGGTCAACTGTCTCTTCTGCGATGGATTCACCTTTGCACAGAGGCCTGCACCTAAGTCCAGCCAGCCCCGACACTTGCGGACCCAATCTAAGGGGAATGCGGGCTGGTATTGGTGAAGTTCCTGTTGGGCCTCTGCTCCAGCCAGCTATGCCTGCCGATGGTGAGAACCTGAAAGGCTCCTCCCTGTGGGTAGTACCAACCTCACCTCGGTCTGAAGGTCCACTTCCGCCACACTGGCCTGGAATCTGCGAGTGCCAGAAGAATTGCTGCAAGGGATGGGAAGGCAGGAGCACTTCCTGAAACAAGAAAGTGATCCAAGCCTGTGAAGGTGGGGAAAATTACAAATTGAGAGGTGAACTGAGCCTGTCAATGAAGATCTTCAGAGGAATAGCCAAGTTAGTCTGGTGTGGCAAAAATGATAAGAGGCAGGTGGCACTTTATACACTAACCAATTTATTGAGGCATGAGCTTTCGAGAACAGTCAATGAAGAAAAGCCTGAAGTGCTAAGGAGGAGGTGAAGGTTGGGGGAGCAGTGAAGAGATGAGTGAAGTAAGCCCATATAGGAAAGGACCTGGATAAGAAGGGGTGAGGAGGAACTGATTAGGATTGGAGCGATGAAAAAAGGAACTGGGAGGGAAACAGAGAAGAGCGGGTCAAGGGCAAATGAGGACGACAGCAGGCTAAGGGTATGTAGGTAGTGGAGCAGGCAGAGGGATTAAATATAAAAGTCAAAGTAAAAAGCACACAGGAACTAAGCAGGTGAAGGGGAAGAGGATAAAATGGGAAGACGAAGAGATTAGGAGAATGAGAGAAAAAGGGGGGTCAGAGAGTGTGATGGGAATAGGCAAGGATAGAGGAAAAAACTGTGGTGAGGATGAGCTACAGGAGGTGGGGGAAGGAGACTGGTGTGGATGAGTTAGGGGTTGGGAAGAATAACTGGTTGATCCAAGTGCTTTCCTAGCTTTTGTTTTGGCCACAGGAGTCTTTCCATTTCTGCACTACTTGCTCCTCTCTGGTCAGTCACACTCACGACCCACTGTATATTGTGTTTTCTTTTTTTGCTGGTGGTGCTCTAATGTGTGTTGAGTTCAGCACTCCCAAACATTTTCAGTAATTGGTTGCTATGTATTTGATGGACATTCAAATACCTGAATAGTGTTTAAGTGCACAAGAATGAAACCTGTTTCAAGGGAAAGAATGTTCTAGAAAAAGGGGTCATGATATGAAGCATGGAGGAGGGCAGATTGAGGAGAAACATCAGAAAACACGTTTTCATGGAAAGAGTGACAGAAGCATGGAACACTCTTTCCCAGGAAGGTGGTGACAGCTAAAGCAGTAATGGAGTTTGAGAGTGTGGGATAAGCACAGAGGATTCTTAGCTGCTAAAAGTGGAAAGACCAGAAAGTACAACCTAGCAGCATGTGTTTAAGCGTTCAAAGTGCCGTACTTGCCTGACTCAATAATGGGTCTTGGGGCTGCCAGAATTCATGGCAAAGAGATTAATCTGAAACGTTAGATGTCCTCGAGGTAACTCAGGCATCCACGTGGTTGGGTTGTCTTAACAGGCTGCAATGATAGACTTGAGCAGCAGCTTTGTCTAGCAGGCTGCCAGTTCTGTAATAACTAGAAGTCCTTCCTGAACGATATTCATAACGAGTTGCAAATAACATATAGTGGAAATGCAGGGGCTCACCTAGCGGGTCTGTCTGGCAGACTATGCAGGAGACCTAGGAAATGGGATGTTTCGGCAAAGGTGTCACCTGGCTATTAGATTACCATAGAGCTTTGTGGTTAGCAATGCGAAAGGTTGTTGCTGCAGGGAACTAAGGGCATCTCGTATGCTTTTCTACCCAAGAGATGATGGAGTAAAAAGAAGAAGGATAAAACGACTGTCTTGGATAAGGAGAAAGCTTAGAGGTGATCTGACTCTGTGGCTGGTAGCTGGGATGTGTCTTTAGCAATGTAAACAGAATAACTGGGGAGACTGGAGGGGGCCTCTTGTGCATTAATTATACCTTTGAATATTTGAATATCCCTATCTTATTCCCTCTTCCTCTTTTATGGTAAATATATTTAGATTCTCAAAGCTCCTATCATTATTAATCTAAGCACGTATATTGACCCTTATAAGAGGCCCAAGCAAGGGAAAAGGTCAAAAGAAGACCAAACAACTCCCAGCATGGCTAAATGATGCACAAAAGAGGCTACTGAAGCCATAAAGGCATCCATTAAAAATTATTTGAGAATTATAGCTCACTTTTCCAAGAGTTGAGAACCCATACAAGGTGGGTAACAGGAGGGTACATAGAAACAAAATGAAAAGTGGGTGCTACTAAGGAAAACTGGAAACAGCATCAACACTAGCAGGGCAATCCTAAGAGGTGTGAGGCCCAAGGTGATTCAGCCAGTGTGGACCCATCCCAAAGACTGAAGAGCAGTGGGAGGAGACACTGTTCCTCTTGGCCTGGTGCTATCTCTGCTGGTGATGTCAGGCATTGGAGGCAGGGCTACTGTAGCACTGAGGGGCCCTAAAAGTGCAGAGTCCAAGGTTATCACCCAAGTTGCCCCCCCCCCCCCCTCCCAAATTAGGATGGCTCTGAGCACTGGCAAACTAGATGTAAAGCATTAATAAGGCAGGCCATGAAAGAATTTAAGGAGAAACTTGCCAAAGAGTCAAAAATGAAACTTTTTCAAGTACATCAAAAGCAAGAAGATTGTGAGGGAGTCAGTTGGACCATTAGATGACCAAAGGGTAAAAGCAGTGCTTAGGGAGGATACGGCCATAGAAGGAAAACAAAAATAATTCTTTGTGTCAATCTTCACTGCAGAGGATATTTGGGGGGGGGGGGGGGGGGGTGTCAAATATAAATCATTCTTGGTGATGATTCAGAGGACCTGAAACAAATTACTGTGAATCTGCAAAAGGTGCTAGAGTAAACTGACCAACTAAATAATAGCAAATCATCAGGACTCAATGGCATTCAACCCCAGCTATGAAGAATCTCAAATATGAAATTGCAGACTTGCTACTGGTAACCCATATCCCATCATTAAAATCTCCCACTCTCCTTGATGCCTGGAGAGTAGGCAATGTAATGTCAGTTTTTAAAGAGGCTCCAAGGGTGAACCTGACATCAGTGGCATGCAAAATGGTGGACGCTATTGTTAAGAACAAATTGGGCAAATGAATAAACATGGTTTCAAAGAGAAGAACCAACATTGATTTAGCAAAGGAAAACCATGACTTTAAAATGTATTAGAATTCTTTGAAGGTGTAAATAAGCATGGGTGAGGTGGTCTATATCCTGTAGTTCATAAGGCATTTGATAAAGTTCCTCAGGCGAGACTCCTGAGGGAATTAAAAGCTATGGGTTAGAAGGCACTGTCTTATTATGGACTGTAAACAGTTAAAGGATAAGAAAGAAAGAGTAGAAATAAATGATCAGTTTTCCCAAGGAAGATGAAAAGTGCAGTTCCCCAGGGATCTATATTGGGATCTATGTTGTAAAGCTTGTAAAGCTTGTTCCTAAGTTATTATTATTATTATTATTATTGTAAAGCTTGTTGCTAAGTTATGTTACATTGTGAACCGAGGTGATGTTTTGCAAACGTGCCTCGGTATATAAGAAACCATTAAATAAATAAAATAAATAAATAAAATGTTATTTTATTTACACATTAATGATTTGGAAAAGGGAGAAATGAATGTGGTGATCAAATTGTGCAACTGTCATACAATAATTCTAAGTTGGTAGAACAGTGGATCGTGATGAGTTGCAGGAGGATCTTGCAAGATTGGGGAACTGGACATCTAAGGCAGAAGAAATTTGATATGGATAAGTGCAAAGCCATGCACATGAGGAAAATTATCCCATCTATAGGGTCAATTTTTAGTTAGATACCTAATGCAATCTTATGCAGGTACGTTTGCACCTGCAAAAGTTGTAATCAAGTTTTAATGAATGGATTTTGTTTGAAAATGTACTTAAAGGGTAGGGGGTTAGGAAAGTACCCACATACATTGCACCTGCTGGTTCTACAGATGCCCTCAGGCACAGGAAACCATGCGCCTGCCTAAAAACCGAAGAACAGCAGGCCTGCAGCTGACTAGCGACAGCTTGAGTTCCACTACACCGTTACACAACAGAGTGAAGACCTTTTTTGCATTGAAACACTTCTGGGAAGACTTCAGGGTGAAAGAAAATAGAGCGAGCACCAGGTAGGGAAAAGTGCCGACGGTGGTCTGTCCAGCTGTTCCCTCCTCCCAGCTGCTGCTGCCTCCCCTCCTCCCCCTCCTCGCCTCAGCTGCTCCCGCCGCTGCCTCCTCCTCCCTCTACTCCCTCCTCCTCCTCCTCGTCGTCCCTCCTCCCCCGCCGCCGGCTCCCTGCCCCTCTCTCTTTCACTCCCCGCAGCAGCAGCCCGCCGGTTCCTCCCGCGCCCGGCCGAGCCCTCTGTGCACCGCAGCGCGGAGGGAGGAGGAGGAGGTGGGGGGGCCACCTAGCTCCATGCAACATGACAGGCATCGCCGCCGCCTCCTTCTTCTCTAATACCTGCAGGTTCGGGGGCTGCGGACTCCACTTCCCCACCCTGGCCGAGCTCATAGAGCACATCGAGGACAACCACATTGGTAAGAGGCGGCGTCCCGATCCCCGGATGGATGGAGGGGTGGGTGGCTGGCTGGCTGAGCAGAGTCGGGACGCAGCGGGGGCGGGGCGGGCGGCGGATCTTTGCCCCACTCGAGGCTGGGGCTGTCACTATGCCGCTGCAGGAGCGGGGCGGGACGGGACAGCGCCGCTGCGGACGGGCTGGCCGAGGCCAGGGGCTTCCTGCGTCCTGTCAGCGCGGTTGCTAGGTGTGGCGGCGGCGGAGGAGGAGGAAGAGGAGGATGGGGCGCTGCTGGGCTGCCTTCCTGCTCCCCTCTGACCTCAGCTGCCCCGTGGTGGAGTGGCGGGGCTGTCAGTGTGGGGCGGGGTTGGTGGCTGCTGGTGTCTCGGTGCTGCTCTGGGACGCCGTGCTCGGGCTCAGGCCTGCAGCAGTAGCGGCGCGAGCGGGGCGTGTGTGTGTGTGCGCGCGCGCCGGGGGCCCGGAGCAGGCATGGAGTTGGATGCATGTGTCTATGGGCACTCGCGCACTCTTAAGGAAACTGCTGGCCTGGCGCGCGCGCGCCTCACCCGCTCCCGAGGGGCTGGGGGCGGAATAGGTGGGACCTCCGGCGAGGCTTCTTGCAATGCACGTGTTGGCTTGCGGGGCCGGCTACCTAGCGGCCTTCGCTGGCACATCTGCCCAGATGTTTCTCTCGCCGCTAAACAGTCGGTTCACCTGCGCGTTTTTGTGTTTGTGCGGACTGGCCCCATATCCTAGACCGGTGGTTTTCAAACTTTTTTTTTTTTTTTTTCCATGGGACCCAGTGGAAGAAAAAAAAAATCGTCTCTGGACCTAGTGGAAGATAAAAATGCCTCCGTGCCCCCGCCCCATGCGTGCACTTACGCGCATTCTCCAGCACCCATTATTCACGTTCACCCCATCCTCTGCTCATTTTACCAGGGACAGATTTTGCTCACTGCCGACCTTAGGCTCTGAACTAGTGCTGTGGCATAGCACTGCCTTTCAGTGACATTACTCATAGGTCAGTGAGCGCAGGACTAACATAAGAACATGCCATACTGGGTCAGACCGAGGGTCCATCATATGGAAGCCCAGGAGGCGGGGGGGGGACCTGTAAGCAGCAGTCTTAGTCCCTAAACTCACTGAACTATGTGGATTACCACCAGAGCCGAGATTCAGGGATTGGGACATATTCAGAGGTTGAGGGCAGGAAATGTGCCACCACTTCAAATTTTGCCACCCTAGGCACAGACCTAGTAGGCCTGTGAGTGGATCCAGGCCTGCCGTCACCCTCATTAGTCTCCACTACTCATTCTCACTATCCAGCTTCCATCATTAAGTGTCTCCAGTGTTTCTGCCCCATTTGGCTCAGTCACTTTGAGCTGCGTGGTGCCTGTACGCTTTGGCTTCTACGCCCTCATTGTGAGAACAGCGCTGAGAGTATGGGTACCACATGGCTGTAGTACCCATATTCTCAGTGCTGTTTTCATGAAGGAGACCAAGAAGCCTGAGAGTACAGGCCGCCCAGCTCAGTTGCGTTGGGATTGTGATCCAGGCACTAACATACCGCAACCCAGTAGTGGATTGTGAACCTAAGTTTGAAAACCACTGTTCTAGTCCTTTGATTTAGTTTTTAAGTATCTTGGAAAGATGACTACAGGAGGCCAACTTACTTGAATTTACTGCATGTAATGTCCCATAGTTTTCTCCAAGAATTAAAAAGAACAGTGAAACACCTTTCAACCTGGAGGGAAGGTGATTTCTAGATCTACATATAATCACATGAACAAAAAGAACGTAATGGCTTCCTGTAAGCAATAGCATGTGACAGGGTGGACATGAGTTTGCATCTCTAGGTGAATTGTGGGCAGACTCACATAATGTCATTGTGATGCAGGATGCCAAGGACTGCAGGCCTTCAATACCTCTGTATCAAAATCATCGGACACCCATCCTGGAGTGTATTATTGCAATTTTTAAATGTTCTGTAACCAAAAATCCAGTATTTTTACTTTAAAAATGAAAAAGCTCAACGTTTAATGCTTTCTTTTTTTAAACTGGCGTAGAGGCATACATTATGATGCCGCCCTGTACTGTCAAAGCTTACTTTCCATTGCTGGATATATCATGTGTTTGCTGTGCATCAAGAGTTTGGTCACAAGATGGTTATCTGAGATATGCTTAGTTTTCCTTAACCATTTCATAAAATTCTATGTGTTCAAAATGTGGTAGCATTTGAAAACTCATGTGTTGCTTTTATAGTTTACTTTTGAATTCCTTTAACTATATGTCAGACTTTTTATTATTTTTTTATGCCACCAAGTGTTAGATGCTTTTCTCTTGGTTGGCCATACAGTGTGATGTACTGAATGATTTGATGCGTAGTTACTTGATGCTGTCTGACCAACTATAATGCTTACATTTTTTTTTAGCAGCTATCAGATAAAAGTGCTTAAAGCATTATCGGAAAACTTACTGCAGCATGCATATGCTGTTCTGTGAGCATGCAGCAAGCTTGTTGGCCAAACAGAAATGTGATGGGGGTGATTAATATACATGAAAACAAAATAAAAGTATCTGGAGGGTGAATGCATAGCTCGTATGCTTTTGACAGAGATCCGCTGTTTAGCCAGGTTTGGACTTGTGAGAAGTTTGCAGCAGGACACAAGCCCCCCCCCCCCCCCCCCCCCCCCTCTGCATGTCCAGGCCTAGTCTCTTATTTGAGCACATCAGCACATCATTACTGTTGGGGCACTGTACATATTTTTTCTTTACCAAAGTTAAAATATTAGAACTTTCAATTGGTTCTAGTGATTATATGTAACATCACCCTGACAATAATAATTTTCAGAGAAACAGACAATGGCAGTAATAGATTTGTGTTATTCTGTCATAAAGAAGGATTGAGGCTCTAAAAGTTATTTGGCTTGTTGAAAATTTATGGAGACTACCATGGTGTCTTAATGAACTAAGGACACTGTACATATTACCTTGCAAAATGCACATACTTATGTATGGGAGAAGATAAGTTGTTCTTATACATGTATATGAATGGTTAGTTTTCCTCATAGGGAAACATTGACTATCAGTCTTGGTTCATCTTTGATTCTGATAAATTAAATGGAGTTTATTTTTGGCAGATTGGCATATAGGCACATAAAGCTTGATTCATCCTGGAGGTCTGGGCCTACAGCAGGCAAATATCGGGTTTTCCAGAATGTCTACTGTCCTAAAAGAGGCTATTTAGCTGATACTCTGTGTGGTTTTGAACGCTTCAAATGTTATTTAGATGGGCCCAAAATAAAGAATTTACAGTGTACACAAGGAGGAGCCAACATATAATCTCGATTATCAGATTCTGCTATGTCGTCAGTCCTGACTCCAAAGTGTCATTCATCCACTTATATATGCAGTTTTAATTCACCTTCGCAAGACAAAAAAAAAGTATCTGAAAAGAATCTTAGCTGATTGTTCTGCAGAATGTGTATTTGGAAAAGGATTAAAATACAAATGTGGAAATTCAAGACCTGGAAGTTATTGTTTTGAATGAATCTTAATATATATTGTTTACAGTAATTGTCAGTCTAAATTAGAAACTGCATAGTGAGCCTGCATGAAAGATTATGTATTCAGAGTTGACCAGTGAAATTCTTTTGCCTCTAAAGTTCATAAGGAGGTAGATGAAACCTTGATAGGTGGTGCTTTGCTTTGTTGTGAGCCACTTGGTTCTGTTTTGCAGGAGAGTGGCATATAAACCAAAAATGTAATACAAATAGATTTACCCTTACTTAGAATAAAAGTTAATCCAGGTGGTTTTCCTTTGTTTGTGCAACTATCATAGGAAGAAAAACAAACATTTTAATTTTCTTTTCTTCCTATGGCAAATTATGGGAGCTGGCCTGAACCAGCCTCTTTACTTTTACATTGTTAGATTCCATTAGAAGGGGATCAGAAAAAAAGTCTGGTTTTGGAGCCATATGACTTTTTCAGTCCCTGGGCTTCCTAGTCAATTTTGCCAAGTCAAATCTGGTTCTGTCTCAAAGAATTAAATTCATATAAGCCTGGATAGACTTGCTGTGGGAGAAAGTATTTCTCCTGGTCGAAAGGGCTGCATTGCTAATGGATATAGTAAGAGCCTTCAGCACTGAGCATTATTAGCAAGATTGGTCCTGGTCTTCCTTAGTCACATGGCAACTGCACATGTGGGGCCTTCAGCTGGATGCATCTGGATATTCTGAAGGTGGGTCTCTTGTTGCGAGGCCCACTGCTTCAAGTCGCTCTGACTACCAGTACCACCTCAAGGGGGGGGGGGGGTGCGAATACTGGTGTAACATGGACCCAAGGATTTTGGTCCCCAATAGTGTCACCTGCAGATCATCCACTGGGTGCTATGAGCCAATTGCTGTGCTCTGGGAGCTTTCTCTGACCTTCTCTCAGGCAAGAGATTCTTAATCCAGATAGACAACCAAATGGCCGTGTTCTGTATAAACAAACAAGCAGAGAGGTATGGGCTCCTATGCTGTCCGCGAGGAGGCCATCCAAATCTAGTCATGTGCAGGGCATCACAATGCTAGTCTCCAGGCTACCTAGCTTCTGTGGATTCAGAATATGTCGGTGGACTGCCTCAGCAGTGTTGCATTCATTTGAGTGATTCTTGGATCAAAGAGTTGCAGACTACTTATAGAAATGACCGCAGAAGAAGACCAAATGGCCCATCCAGTTTGCCAGCAAAGCTTTCACACTTATTTTTCTCATACTTATTTTTCTCATACTTATCTATTACTCTGACTGCTGAATTCAGGGCCCTTATTGGTTACTTTTTGGTTCTAATTTCCTTCCACCCCCGCCATTGATGTAGAGAGCAGTGCTGGAGCTGCATCAAAGTGAAGTATCGGGCTTAATTGGTTTGGGGTAGTAACCGCCGCAACAAGCAAGCTACTCCCATGCTTATTTGTTTACCCAGCCTGTGCAATTCAGTCCTTGTTGGTAGTTGTCTGAATATAAATCCTCTTTTCTTCATTCCCCCTGCCATTGAAGCAGAGAACTATGCTGGATATGCATTGAAAGTGAAGTATCAGGCTTATTTGGTTTGGGGTAGTAACCGCCGCAACAAGCAAGCTACTCCCACGCTTATTCGTGAATGCAAATCCTTTTTCCCACATTTCCTCTTGCCGTTGGAGTCACATTAACCGTGTGTATGTTTATTGAATAAGGGTATTAATCACCAGGTAGTAACCGTCATTCCTGCAAGCCACCCCATGCCTCTTCACTTCATTCACATCCTCTAGACTTTATGGATCCACAGTGTTTATCCCACGCCCCTTTGAAATCCTTCACAGTTTTGGTCTTCACCACTTCCTCCGGAAGGGTGTTCCAGGCATCCATCACCCTTTCTGTGAAGAAATACTTCCTGACATTGGTTCTGAGTCTTCCTCCCTGGAGTTTTAAATCGTGATCCCTGGTTCTGCTGATTTGTTTCCGACGGAAAAGGTTTGTCGTTGACTTTGGATCATTAAAACCTTACAAGTATCTGAAATTCTGTATCATATCACCTCTGCTCCAGAGTGTATATATTTAGATTCTTCAGTCTCTCCTCATAAGTCATTCGATGAAGACCATCCACCTTTTTTGTCGCCCTTCTCTGGACCGCCTCCATCCTGTCTCTGTCCCTTCGGAGATACGGAGATTCTTGTTCAGCCCCTGGGGAATGCTGATGATCAAACAGCTTCAGAATTCAACAGGAAGGCCAGAAAGTTCTACTTCATGCATTTGAGGAGCTACAGATCAGCTCCTGATGCTTTTCTGCTAAACTGGAATGTTGGTCTACTCTATGCATATCCACAGATTCCTCTAATCACCAGGAATGTCCAGAAGGTTCCTTGGGACAAGGCAAGAATAATCCTCATTTCACCACCCTTGCTGCAGCAAGTGTAGTTTCCAAATCTTGTCTATCAGTTCAGTCTCTGATTCCATTGGGTTATCTATGACTCTCATCGCACACACTCTGCCATCCTAACTTTCCATCCCTGGCCCTCACGGCATGGATGTTGAACATACAGTAGTCTCCTTCTAGCTCCTTCCAAAGAAGGTGGACAATATGCTGATTTTGTCTGTAAAGCCATCGACTAGGAGAATCCTACAATTTCAAGTGAAGAGATTCTTGACTTGGTGTGGGAGCGGCCAGATGGATCCCTTCTCTTGTAGCATGAGGGGCTTAATTTACTATTTATTCTTCTTCTCATCCTCTGGCATTAGCACCTCTTCAGTCAAGGTTCATATCTGCACCATTGTGGTGCAACACCAGCAGGTGTAAAGAGTTCTGATCTCTCTCCACCTTTTGGTATCCAAGTTCATGAAAGGACTGTGGCATTCCAGACCTTTGGTCAATAAACCTGCAGTGCCCTGGGACCTCATTGTAATTCAGTTCAATTCATGAAACCTCCTTTTGAACCGCCCAAGTCGATGGACTGGAAGTTTCTCACCTAGAAAGTGTCATTCCTGGCTTCGATCACTTTGGCATGACGAGTAAGCAATTTATTGTTGCGCTCGGGGGGTGAACCTTTGTCCTGGGACAGTGAAGGAACATCTCCTGAAAGGGAATAGGAGACGTTCTCCTGTTCCCAGGGGGCGGAGCACTGGAGGAGACAGAGGCTGTGAAGAGCTTCACCACTGGCAGCTCGGGGTCCTCCTGGGAGGAGCCCGTAGGGACCCAGGCCGCTTGGACTTAGTTGGGCCTTGCAGGGTCTCCTGAGAAAATGAAATTCTGGCGTGCCCACAGACATAGGGGGAGCGCGATCTGGTTCAAAGTTGGAGGTTGGTTGGAACAAGGAGAACTAGAACAGAGTTTGTGATGACAAGGCGAGGAACAGAGCCAGAATCTGGAGACAAGGTCAGGCAGGCAAAGGTCAAGATCCAGAGGTCAGTCCGAGGAATGGTCAGTAAAGCAGGGGTCAGGTATCGGAGGTCAAAGGAGGTCAAAAGCAGGCCGAGGTCTTGAGGCAGGCGGCAAGCAGGCAGGTAGGTCAGGAGCAAGCTGAGGTCTTTGAGGCAGGCAGGTCAGGAGCAAGCTGAGGTCAGTACCAGTAAGACAGTCCGAGGGTACTACCTGGGTAGACAGACAGACGAACACAGGAACAAGCAGGACGCAGGAACTAGGATGCAGGAACAAGTCAGGAACAGAACTGGAACAGAAGGATCCTGGAACGAGACTAGGAACAAACGCAGAGGCAATCTTAGAACAAACCGACCCGACTGCCAAGGCAAGGAAGCATAGATAGGAACTTCCTTATATCGAGGGATCAATCAGGGTGCGCCGTGGAGCTAAGGCCAGCCCTTGGCCCTACATGAGTCCGGGCGGTCCATGCGTGCGTAGGGGCGTGGCTAACATGGCAGAGGATGCTGAGCCTCGGCGAGAGGCCTGGCGCGCAGTGGAAGGCCCGGCGACCGCTGCCATGGGATGCCAGGGCCTGGCAGGGCTGGCAACTACCGCGAGGGAGGTCGTCCCGGGACCCACTGTGGAACCATGAAGGTGAGCAGGCCCGTGCGGAGTGCATAACAGTTATTGGCTCTGGTTTCATATTCTCCATACCTGCAGTTTTTTTCACAATAGGAATGTTTTGTGAGCTCACCCCAAATTCCTTCCAAAAATGGTGTCTGCATGCTACAAGCTATCGTGTTGCCTACATTCTTTTCCAAGATCACGTGTACAAAGAATGGGATCTTTCACTCTTTGTACTATAAGAGATCCCTGGCATATTACCTAAAGAGGACTTGATGTCACCATCAAGCTTCTCAACTTTGTGTCCTTTGATCCCAATAGATTGGGGAGGGCAGTTGCCAAATGAACTCTTATCTAATTGGCTAGTGGACTGTATAGCACGCTTATACGTTGGTTGGCTTACAGATTACAGACTCTTGTTAAGGCTCATCAGGTAAGAGCCATGGTGACTTCAGTAGTTCATGTCAGGGCCACTTCTATTGAGGACATTTGCAAAGCTGCTACTTGGGTCATCTGTGCACACCTTCATGTCCAACTACTGTCTGGACAGCATGTCCCAAGGAGACGGTAATTTAGGACAATCAGTTTTGTGCAGCCTGTTCACCCAGTAGTCTGCTCTTGACTTGGTGGGGCCGGGTTGACTTTAAGTAATTGCTTTGCAATGTGACCCTCAACTTCGGCCTCCCTAATCGCAATGGCTAATTCATGCCTGCTTGATGGCAAGTTTGTTTGCCTGGAAACAGGGTTCTCTCTAGGCGGCAGTATGAATAAACCATTCTTAATACCTGCCTCCCTCCCAGGAGAGTTGACTGCCTTGCTAAAACTTAAGCTCTGGAAGTCTGAGGGGCAAATGGGGCAGCAAGTGAGCCTGGAAACTTCTGTGCATGCTCAGTTAGACTTTTATTGAGCTCTGAGAGCTGGATCTATATTGGCATTGTCTGATGACATAATTTATCCTGCTGTCTATAGAGAACCCTGTCTACAGGTATGCAAACTTGTTTTCTCCAAACTATTATTAAAAACCATAGTTCACTTAGGGACCAACAACTCTCAAAATGCTTTATAAAATTTAGATAGTACGCTGTCCTCACCAAAGGTTTTGGAAGTGGGTAAACTTTTAATCTCCATATCAATTTTTAACTCCCTGTTCCACATGCAAGTCCCAAGAGGCAAGCAGCGCTCCGTAGTCTCAATGCGTAGATGAGACAATGGTGCAGGGAAGAGGGATTCAGTTTTGTAAGGAATTGGGCAACCTTTTGGGGAAGGGGAGTCTTTTTTTCTGAAAGGACGGGCTCCACCTTAACCAGAGTGGAACCAGGCTGCTGGCGCTAACCTTTAAAAAGGAGATAAAGCAGCTTTTAAACTAGAACAAGGGGGAAAGCCGACAGTCACTCAGCAGTGTGTGGTTTGGATACTAATGAAACAGAAGAGTGAGGCATACTAATAGAGAGGTTCCAATAAAAGCAAAATTATTCCATGTGTCTAAGTAAAGAATCACCTGAGCTAAAGGATTCCAAATTATCCCTGTCAATTGAAAAGCAGGTTAATACAAACATAAACACACTTTGAAATGTCAGTATTCCAATGCCAGAAGTCTAAGAAGTAAGATGGGAGAGTGTATAGCAGTGAATGATGAGATTGACATAATTGGCATTTCAGAGACCTGGTGGAAGGAGGACACTAATGGGACAGCGCTATACCAGGGTGCAAATTATATTGCAACTTGGGGGGGGGGGGGGGCAATTTGGAGGGCATAGAGTCCAACAGGATAAAGATCATAGAAGAGTCTAAATGCACAGTAGAATCTTTATGGGTAGAAATCCCATGTGTGTTGGGTAAGACTATAGTGATAGGAGTATATGACCGTCCACCTGGACAAAATGATGAGACAGATGATGAAATGCTAAGAGAAATCAGGGAAGCTAACCAATTTGGCAGTACAGTTATACTGGGAGATTTCAATTACCCTAGTATTGACTGGGTAAATGTAACATCAGGACTTGCTAGAGAGTAAAGTTCCTGGATGGAATAAATGACTGCTTCATGGAGCAATTGGTTCAGAAACTGACAAGAGAGGGAGCTATTTTAGATTTAATTCTTAGTGGAATGCAGGGTTTGATGAGAGAGGTAACAATGGTGGGGCCACTTGGCAATAGTGATTATAACATGATCACATTTGAACTAATGACTGGAAGGGAGACAATATGCAAATCTACAGTTCTAAGACTGAACTTCCAAAAGGGAAACTTTGATAAAATGAGGAAAATAGACAAAAACTGAAAGGTGCAACTGCAGAGGTTAAGAGTGTACAACAGGCGTGGACATTGTTTAAAAAATACTATCTTAGATGTACAGTCCAGATGTATTCCATGCATTAGGAAAAGTAGAAGGAAGGCCAAACAAATACTGGCGAGGTAAAGAAGCTATTTTATCCCAAAAAAAATGTCCTCCTAAAATTGGAAGAAGTAACAAGCTGAAGAAAATAGGAAAAAGCATAAGCATTGTCAAGTTAAATGTAAAACATTGATAAGACAGGCTAAGAAAGAATTTTGAAATGAAGTTGGCCATAGAGGCAAAAACTAAAAAACTTCAAAAAATATATCCGAAGCAGGAAACCTGCGAGTGGTTTGGTTGGCTCTTAGGGAAGATAAGGCCATCATGGAAAGACTAAATTAATTTTTTGCTTCTTTGTTTACTAATGAGGATATTGGAGAGATACTGGTTCCAGAGATGGTTTTCAAGGGTAATAATTTGAGTAACAAAATCACAGCGAACCTGGAAGATGTAGGCCAGATTGAAATGCTTACTGATCTCTTAGGTCCCAGCATTCTCCAATTAAAAGAGGAGCAGTGGGGCAGGAAGAGGAGCATTGCTCAGCTGGAATCAGTTGTGACATCCGACATAGAAAGGTCTCTGCGGCCGCTGGTGGACCCCATCCCACTGGCAGGTGAAGAGAAGAGGAGGCTCATGAAGCCACCAGTGGATCCCAACCCACCGGTGGCGGACAGAAGAGAAGGCCCTTTTCTTCAGTTTGCCCGGTGGTGCAGAAGGTGCGCATCTGCACTGCCAGGTGAACTGAACCTGTCTTGTCAACTCTGTAGGTCTCGCGGATTTAAAAGCTCAGAGGACAACACTTTCTCTATGCTGATCTCGCGATACATGAGATCAGCGTGGAGGAAGTAGTATATCCGCAAATTTTTAATACCATGGGGCCTGCAGAAGAGGAGTAGCAGAACAGGCTTCTGGATGATGGATCGACATGTGGTGACAGTGACAGCGGCAGCAGAGGAGTAAGCAGAGACTGCATTGTGAGTGTGTTTGTGTGCAAGAATGAATGGTTGCCTGCCTGGGGGTCTGTGTGTGGGTATGAGATTGAGTGCCTGTGGGGGTGTGCATGTGAGAATGAATAGGAGCTTGCCTGGGGGTGTGTGTGTGTGAGGGAGCCAGTAGGAACGAGTGCGTGTGTATGTGTGTGTCAGGGAGCCAGAGTGAGTACATGTGTGTGTGTGTGTGGTGAGTGAAGGATGAGTTGGCGCTCAATGCTTCAGTGCAGTAAACCGACAGACTCGGCTCGACATGATGCGTCAACACAGGCATGATGCAGGACACCCCAAAGCCGAACTGGGATGGATCCTTCAAAGAGTTGGCTCCACCGATAGAACCGCAGGGAGGCATCCTCCCAGACTTAAATCTAGTGATCTCTGATAAGAAGCAAGTATCGGTCGTAAGGTCCACAAGCTCCTCTCACTCCTCCAACCTAGTCTTCTCAGATTTGTCATTGGCTTCTAGGCGCAAAAGAGAGGCACTGCGCCTGCAAGAACTGCTCCGAAAATGCCACAAGCCATCTGCTTTGACAGAGTGTGTGCCAGCCTGGCCTGAGGCCCTGACTCAGACATTTTTCTAGCGACAGTGCCCCCAGGCTGCCTCTTGGGGAAGGGCATGGGGCAGCCTCCCAAGTGATGTCCCAGATCTCGAAGATCCTGTCCCAATTCCTCTCCTCTGTGGAGGACAGAGCAGTGCCATGCCTTGCCCACTTCCAAGAGAGGACTCCCCTTGGGGGGGGGGGGGGGGACTGCCTGTGGCTCCACAAGGGGATGTCAGCCTGGACTGTCGATCCAGCAGTCCAGTCCCAGGTCACTCTCCCTCTCCGCCTTCGTCCCCTGGTTCTTTGACGGGATACCCGTCCAATCCCCCCAGAAGAGCAATTGGAGCCAGCCTCCCCCTCGGAAGATCTGTCATAGTCCAAGTTTGTGGAGAAGGTGGGAGCCAAATTAAACATTGAGACATGGAAGGTGTCAGACCACCGTGCAGAAGTCTTAGGAATCCTAAAGATATTTGAGACACTAGCCGAGCCAACAGGTTTGTCCTCGCACGCTGTTTCGGAAGCAGTTATTCCGAAGTTATGGGAGTTCCCTTCTCGGGGTTGGCAACCTCCAGGAAGACTGACCTCAAATTTCAAATGAGGCAGTCTCCTTTCTACAGCACAGTACAGTTGCCCGATGCGTCAGTGGTAGTAGAGTTTATGAAAAGAGCCAAAAAGCACGCCTCCATTCCAATACCCCTCCAGGGTGTGACTCAGAATAGCTGGACGATTTCGGAAGACGAGCGTTCCAGGCGGGGATGCTAAAAGCTAAGATCCAACAGCATCAATTTTATAATACCTAATACCTATATGAGTGTCTGAAGTCCCTGAAGCCCTTCGCCAGCACCTCGCAGCAAGAGGCCCTGCTGAACTACAGTTCGATGACCTGGAGGAAGGTTTGCGACATTTATTGCATATGATCTATAAGGCCTTTGAGACATCTGCTTGTACCATGGCGGGAGGCATTGCCTTTCGGAGGATGGCATGGCTTAAAGCTAGCGCCATTCGTGAGGATGTTCATGAGAAGATAGCAGAGCTCCCTTTCACCCGGACAACCCGTTCAAGGACAAGCTCCGTGAGATGGTGGTGCAGCTGAAGGAGCAGAACATTGCAATGCTGTCTCTAGCATCCCCGACAGAACATTCGGCATCAAAGAAATATTACCCAGCTTCCAGGAAAGCCTACTTTCAGCGGGGCCCCTTTCGGCCATATTCGACATACCATCCACCGGCCTATACCCCCCCCCTCCCCTGGCAAAACTGCAGCAACAGCAGCCCCCGAAGTCATCATCAGTGTCAGAGGCAACGATGCTTGCCTCCGACCAACAATACAGAGCCCCAGTAGGATTTTTAGAGATGCAGGGGGCCACTTCTGCCACTATATATAAGGGGCAGGATCTCCCACTTCTACATCTCTTGGGAGGCTATTACTTTCGATCGTTGGGTCCTCTCCATAGTCAGAGGGTTACTCCCTACACTTCAAGACTATGCCCAATCTACCCCACCGAGTGAGCCAGCATCAATCCACCTTGGGGAATCTGTGCTGCTTGCAGGAGGATTTCTCTATGCTGCTCCAACAGCACTCCATCCGACAGATTCCCAGGTCGCAGCTGGATTGGGGATTCTACTCCCAGTACTGCCTCATTCCCAAAAAATCGGGAGACTGTGCCCCATCTTGGATCTCAGAGCTCTCAACAGGTTTCTCATCAAGGAGAAGTTCAAGATGACATCTCTCAAGTCCATCCTGCTGTTTCTTCAACCCAACAATTTGATGTGCTTGCTGGACCTCAAGGACGCTTACTCACATATCCCTATGTACCGTTCCTCCTGGCAATTCCTGTGTTTTTAGGTCAGTAGTTGACACTACCAATACAAAGTTCTCCCCTTTGGCCTCTCGTCTGCCCTGAGAGTCTTTACCAAATATCTAGCAATAGCAGTGGCCCACCTCAGGAAACAAGGAATCCAATTGTTCCCTAACCTCAATGACTGGTTACTGGTGGCATCCCGACCAGCATCTTGCAAAGCAACCTACTCACAACGATTCAGTGCTTAATCAATTACGAGAAGTCCGGCCTTAAACCAACACAGAACCTCCAGTTCATCGGCACCCGTATAAGTACAGCTCAAGGGCACAGACAGGGCCCATGTGCTGCGCACCCTAGCATTACAAATGCCTCTGCTCACACATCGGCCCAACAGCTCTTGACCTTGCTGGTCGCATGGTCCTGGCCATCTACGTCATATCCCGCACCAGTTTGCACATCCGACGGCTGCAATGGGGTCTCAAGTTTGTGGTCACAGTTCTTCCAACCACTGTCCTGCCATGTATGTCTGACCTCCAGCATGAAATCTGGCCTGAATTGGCGGCTATGCCCCTCAACCCTCTCGGTGGGAGTGTTACTTTGCCCCCCAACTCATCAGTTGATTCTCACCATGTACACCTTGAACACAGGTTGATGGGCCCACTTACGTCACTTCCGTATGCAGGGATTCTGGTCCCGCTGGGAGAAGACCCAGCAGATAAACATCCTAGAGCTCCAAGGCATTGGCAACGCAATACGCACATTCAAGGGATTCCACACGAACAATCAGGTCGCAATTTTCTACATAAACAAGGAAGGAAGGTCAGGTTCCTGGTTGTTGTGCAGGGAAGCGGTGCGCATCCTGGAGTGGGCAGATGAATGTTCAATCATTCTACAGGCGACTTACCTACCCGGGGTGGAGAACTCCATAGCGGACAAGTTAAGCAGGATTTTCCACCTGCATATGAGTGGGAACTTTGCCAAGATGTGGTGGAATCCCTCTTCCAGATCTGGGGCCTCCCATACATAAACTTCTTTGCGATGGAAGAGAACAGAAAGATACAAGTGTTCTGCTCAGTGTATCCAGGCCAGATATGCCTGGCACCAGATGCGTTCCTGATATCATGAACAGGAGAACTTCTTTAAGTGTACCCCTCGATACCGCTCATTTCGAGGACCGTATAGAAGTGTATGGTAGACTTGGCGGATCTCATCCTGATTGCCTCAGCGTGGCCCAGACAACTGTGGTATGCCTATCTTGTACGTCTCTCCACAGAACCACCCATTCTCTGGGCCACAGTGCAACTCTGCTGTTGCAGGAATGGGGCACCCTGCTTCACTCGTTACACTCCTCCCTACACCTCATGGCGTGGAGATTGAAAGGGCAGTATTGAATCACCTGCAGCTGCCCTCAGGAGTCCAGGACATATTGATATCATCCCAGAAGTTCTTCACCAGGTGAACTATTAAGGAAAATGGTTGAGAGATGCAACCTGGTGCAATGCCAAAGGTATAGACCCCTTCTCATGCTCCCTGGAGCGGCTTTTGAAGTACCTCCATTTCTTATTTCAGACGGTATTGGCAACGGCTTTAGTGAGGATTCATGTCCATGCAATTGCGGCTTATCACCACCCCCACCAGGGGCTGCCAATTTCCAACCATCCCTTTGTCTTCCACTTCATGAAGGGCATTCTGCAGCGCCGTCCACCGTTGTACAAGCCACCAGTCCCAAGGGATCTCAGTCTCATTCTGGAGCAGCTCACGCTGCCGCCATTTGAACCCCTGGAGTCTGTTCATCCGAGATAGCACCTTCCAAGAGAGGTATTCTTGGTCGCCCTAATCTCGGCAAGGAGAGTCAGTGAGCTGCAGGCGCTGGTCCACTGATCGCCTTACCTGGAATTCCATCACAACAAGGTGACCCTTCCTTCTTGCCCAAGGTAGTCTCAATTTTCCACATAAACTAAACGATCACTCTGCTGACCTTCTTCCCGAAGCCACACAAAAATGAAGGGGAGAGGCGGCTACATAACACTGGACTGCAAGCGAGCCTTGGTGTACCATAAGCGGAAAACACAGTCCAAAACCAGGGCCTCACAACTGTTCATTTCCTTCAACCCGAATACTCTGGGTCTGCCAGTTTCCAAGCGGATCCTCTCCGCTTGGATTTCGCAATGCATCCAGTACTGTTATGCCAAAAGATCTGAGACTCTTGCCAGTTCACCAAAAGCACATCAGGTCAGAGCGATGGTGGCATCAGTAGCCCATCTAAGTGAGGTTCTGATCCAGGACATTTGCAAGGTGGCTACCTGGTCCTCCCTGCATACGTTCACGGCTCATTACTGCCTAGACCAGCAAGCCATAGCTGATGCCATGATGGGAAGGTCGCTACTCCACTCGGTGACCACATAGAGAGACTGTCTGCTGCTGTGGATGAGGTTGAGCGCAGCCTGTCAGACTCAGCCTTTCTGAAACCATCCAGCTCTCTGCAAGAACTTCTTCTGGCTGTGCTCTCAACTTCAGCTGGGGACTCCCAGACAGCATGGCAATTTCAGCCTGCTTATCTGCGGGGGGAAAAAAACAAGCTTGCTTTTACCGTAAGCGGTGTTTTCTGTAGATAGCAGGATGAATTAGCCATGCTGGCCCACCAGCCTCCCTGGGCAGTCTTCACCTTATGCTTCACAGATAAGCTTTGGAATTGACTGAGGAGAAGATGGTGCCGAGCGGGGAAAGACATGCAGCCTCACACAGAGCCAAGTTCTGTCAGCTTACTTATTATTTTTATATACCGACATTTGATCTCAATTGAGATATCACACCGGTTTACATTCAGGTACTGTAGGTATTTCTCTATCCCCAGAGGGCTTACAATCTAAGTTTTTGTACCTGAGGCAATGTAGGGTAAAGTGACTTGCCCAAGGTCACAAGGAGCAACAGCAGGACTTGAACCTTGGTTTCCTGGTTCATAGTCCAGTGCTCTAACCACTAGGCTATTCCTCCTCCCTAGTTAAGCTCTGCCTCGCCATCCCGGAAGACGTCCCTAGACAGCATGGCTAATTCATCCTGCTATCTACGGAAAACGTCGTTTATGGTAAGCAAGCTTGCTTTTACATTCACCCAGCGGTTTTTCTCTGATGCCACAGCACTTTAGAAGGGGAAGTTTCTTGTGAAAGGATATTGTGTGTCTGGATCTCCTATCTTCTTTTTGTGACAGTAGGAAGAGTGAAAGGTATAGTTGTCATGGGTAAAACTTCTGTTTTGTGCACAGGTATAGGTATTTTGTTTTTTGTTACCATATCGTTTAGTTGGCTGCTGATACCAGAGGTGGCTTGGACTGGTCATATCTGACACATGAAGTATAAAACTTGGATCATTTCTTGTCACCACCCCAAGTCCTGGATGAAACTGGAAAAAACTGTGAAAGGTGGAAAAGCAACATTATTGCCCATTTTATATATTGAACCTTGGGAAACTCATTTTTCCTGCAGGCTGTATGGTGATTTCTTCAAGACCTGGCTATACTCCATGGATAGTACCTAGAAAGCTGAGGCCTAGAAGATATGGGTCAGCTTTAACTGCCTTGAGCTCTAGTAGTATGTTTCCAAGCTCTTGCAGCTTCTGACTATCTCTGAGATTTTTGGAAAGTTCTCAATCCTCTTGAACAGAACACACTCTCAATTGCTTTTGGGGTGGACTACCACACAGTTGCTCCAGTCTTTGCCACATTACAGCCGGGTCCACTAAGGGATTAAGTATGTGTACTGACCTTTAGTCTCTACATGTTCTGAAGATTCGTTTCCCAGCCATTTCACCAACAGGTTAATAATCTTCTGGTTTAGCATAAAATATTCAGATCTGAGATGATGCCTTTGAATACAAATTTCCTTTGTCTGTAGTTTTCTAGGTGATCATTGAACTTGGAGAGCTCTGCATTTATTTATTTACTGAAAAGTATTTATTACCCGCTCCTCCTAAAATGCTCGGTGACAAGCTCAAGATGAATCATGTGTTTAGCAAGGTCTGACATGCTCAGGGCCTCAGTCTTGGTGTGATGAAATACTTGTGGGATTCTCTTGGAAGTTGTATGTTTTTTGTTCGTCACATGGCATATCAGTTTTAAATACTAACAGGCCGATTAAAAAAAAAACTGCGGGAGAGCTGGCGCTCCGAGGCGAGCTCATGCTCTCCCGACACGTGCCCAGGCACCTCTCCTGGGTGCGCAATTCTTTATTTAAATTAGGGCTCGCGCTAATAAGGAGGCACTAGGGACACTAGCGTCCGTTTTCCAACTCGCGGGCCGCTGGCAGATTTAACTTTTTTTTTAAAATTTTTGGGGCCTCTGACTTAATATTGCTATGATATTAAGTCATAGGTGTTACAGCAAAGCAGTTTTTTCGGCTTTTCTGTACACTTGGCCGCACATTTTAGTTTCTGTATTGCGGGTGACTAACTAATAGGCTCATGAACATATATTTGCATGTGGTGGGCGCTATTAGTTTCGGGGGGTTTGGCCATGCGTTTTCCACACGCTATTACTATCCCTTACAGTATAAGGGGTAATAATAGCACACAAAAAATGCGCGGCCGAGCGCACCGTTCTGTATCAGCCTGTAAGGTAGGGTAAGTTTGGTCAGGTGCACTCTAGCCAGGTATCCTTGTGGAGTCAAGGTTGTGGCCATATCATGACTGCAGTTTATGTGGGATAGTTTGGTGTGGGCAGGAGGTAGTGTGACTGTAAGCAGACATACCTGGATCTAGAGCCAGTGGTAGTTCATCCATGATAGGGCATGCATTAAGTTGATGTCTATCAGGAGCAAAATCCTGCTTATGAGAAGAGTGAATTGCTTCAGCCTCTAACACCTCCTCATGGTATTGGGAGGGCAAGCTGGAATACCTAACAGATGGCTTAGCATATATAGTCTCTGGTATGCTGTGCTGGATCCTCTGAGGTAATTTGACTGATCAGATTCCTCCTACCATCTTAAGCTGCATCCATTTCAAGGATCTTAGCCTGAGCCTTAGATGCAGCTGTTCCCTTTGCTTGTTATAATACTTCTAGCTTAGCTTCTACCTCTGCTTTCTTGTATACAGCAGTGGCAGGAGCAATCTGCTCCTATTCTTCAGCTCTAGCTTGTTCTACTTTTACGGCTGCCTCTTTCTTGCTATAAGATGCACATATCTGTGCAGTTTCTGCTTCAGCACATGCTGTGGCGGTGGCTGCTCGTGTTGAAGATAGGCCTGAGTGCCACTGATTTTGAGGATTTTGTGGTATTTCTAGAGGACCTGGAACACTGAGATGCAGTTTCTTTTGAACATTCCATTTGAGATTATACTTCTGCTATAATCTCTCTGACCAAACTGTCATGTCCCTGATCAGTGGTTTGCTCCAAGCTCTTGCCCAAATTGATCCCTGTTAGGAAAGTGATATATTTTTGTGACAAGAATGGTAGCTCCTGTAAGTGGACCTGAGCTGGCTCGCAGCTTATTTACTCGCTGTGCTTGTAATATTACACTTGTCATTCCGAGTTTTTTTTTTTCCCCCAAGGCTTTGACCAATTTCTCATGATACTGGTCTCTGACAGTTTCATAATTTTCTCTGGCTTTCTGCATGAGAGTAGCAGTTCACTTAGGCCTTCATTTTTCTGAATTTACTAAGGCAGGATTTCAGCCCTTTGGTTTCTGGAGATAGAGTAGTGCTGTCTGTGGGCCACGATTCTGCCATGATGCACTGGTAACAAACTTAAAGCAATTACCTTGCAGCAGGGATGAAAGCTGACAGAGTTCAGATGGCACTGCTTAGAGTCCTGTTGTGGATCAGCTGGATACTATCAGAGAAGTCACAGTGGACAGTGTGTCTGGAGCCTTTGCCCTGCTCCTGGATTTGGCTACCTGAAGCACGGCCATGAGGAGAGGCCTGGCCATAGAGATGTAGCCAGTGGAGTGAATCTGCTGTGGTTACACTTGATCTTAGCCAAAAGGGCGAGAAGGTTCCTACTGCAGTGCTGCTTCTTTACTAACCCCACGGTTTGATAACTTATTTTACTATTTTGTCTCCATCAGCGTTCCCTATGTGCAACTTAAACAAGCTTGACTCTGCCTTTACTTGCAAAGAGAGGAGGCCGCTTCTTCAACTCTAAACTTTATTAACAGGTAAAAGAAATACATTGTGAATAAACTGGAGATAACAGCGACCAGAGCAGAGTGTGCTACAGAAATAGGTAAAATAAGGATCATTTTGTAGGGCTGGGCTGTGTACAATTCTGGTCGCCGCATCTTAAAAAAGATATAGTTGCGATGGAGAAGGTACAGAGAAGGGCTACCAAAATGATACAGGGAATGGAACAGCTCCCCTATGAGGAAAGACTAAAGAGGTTAGGACTGTTCAGCTTGGAGAAGAGACGACTGAGGGGGGATATGATAGAGGTGTTTAAAATCATGAGAGGTCTAGAACGGGTAGATGTGAATCGGTTATTTACTCTTTCGGATAGTAGAAAGACTAGGGGGCACTCCATGAAGTTAGCATGGGGCACATTTAAAACTAATCGGAGAAAGTTCTTTTTCACTCAACGCACAATTAAACTCTGGAATTTGTTGCCAGAGGATGTGGTTAGTGCAGTTAGTATAGCTGTGTTTAAAAAAAAGGATTGGATAAGTTATTGGAGAAGTCTATTACCTGCTATTAATTAAGTTGACTTAGAAAATAGCCACTGCTATTACTAGCAACAGTAACATGGAATAGACTTAGTTTTTGGATACTTGCCAGGTTCTTATGGCGTGGATTGGCCACTGTTGGAAACAGGATGCTGGGCTTGATGGACCCTTGGTCTGACCCAGTATGGCATGTTCTTATGTTCTTATCACACAGGCCTGGCCAGAGCTGAACAAAGGTGTCTGAAAAGCACCCAGGATATGCTGCTTCCAAGACAGATGTTAACCCTTTAGAGCCAGCTGCACTGAATACCACAAAAGCTGTGAACGTGCAGGCTGACCACCAGTTGGCAGCATAACAGTAACAAGGAAAGTATGCAGAATAAAAGCTTGAACGGAGCAGCAAGAGAGGCTGCTGTGGAAGCAGGACACAGTGAATAAATAGAAAAACACCTTTGGAGATAGAATAATGGTGTTTGCAGGACAATGAGTAAAAAGAAAGACCTCCCCTGTAGCAGTACATGCTGCACAGCACCCTGCCAGCACAGGAAGCAGAGACTATTTCTTTCCTTTCCTTCTGCTCTACAGGCCACCCCCCCCCCCTTCCATTTTGGAAGGGAGCAGCTGCAGTCAAGTGTTAAGGAGCTTGAATAAGACTGCCCTGCTGTCAGGCCCCACCTGCCATACAGCAGGCAGGAGGGAATGGGATCACCACAGAGCCTGAGAGTGGAGCAGACGCTGACTCGGGCTCACGTAGGCTTCTTCACATTGAGCTGCAGTTACTCCCCTTCTAGAGATTGGGCCTGGAGTTCAGCTCCAGCTGGGGGAGGAAAAAGTCCACAGAGCAAGGGTATTAATTGTAGTAGTGTCGTTTTTGGCATGCAGGGGCAAGGGAGAGAGATGGAAGATTTTTCTTTTCTTTTTTTTTTTACTGACTTAACTGATGGCTAATGAGAAGAGGGGAGAGAGAGAGATGGAGGGATTTATTTTTTTTCAATGATCAACTGGTAGCTGTCTGGGAGGGAAAGGGAGGTATGCATTTTTTCTTTTCTGAGGGCAGTACTGCTGTCGGGGAAGGGAGCATAGACATAGAGAGGACTTTGTTTTAAAAATAAGAACAAATGTTTTAAGGAAATTTTTAAAAATCCGTCTAGTTACCTTCTTGAAATGACAGACCAGCTGCAGGGATGACTTATGAGAATAAAGACTGGATAGGGAGAGAGTAAATCCTACTCCTCTTCAGCTCTTTCAATTTTGGGGTACCCCAGCTCCAAAACACGAGCGCTGCAGTTGCTCCATGTAAGTTAAGGGAAGGTAGCTGGCTAGTCCATAGCGCAAAAAATGTTGAGAAACACTCTTCTGCAAGATAATTTAGCCTCCAGATCTCATGCAATTTTTCATCTTGCATAATTTTTATGGATAAAGGATCTTGCTATAGAAAGTCTCATGTCCTGAGTATTAGATTTATCTAAGGTAGCATTCAGCACCTCATTAAAGTCTGCCCTCCAGATAACATTTGCATATGAATCATTTATTAGTAATCTACTTATTGCTTCCAGGGATGAGAGATGATCATCATTAGGACCATAGTATGATATTTGAAACTGATCCCCTCCCTTCTCTGTTAATATGTGCTGTTTTCAAAACACGATCTCTTGCTTGCAGTTTGAGATGGCTAGTTAACCTTTCTCTCAGCTTCAGGTACTAGATCAACTCAGTTCTTGATTACTAACACACTTATTGGAATGATGAACAGTACAACACAGTGCGAATGAGAAGAAAGCAAGTGAAACAGCAAAGAGAATGTTACAGCTGATAAGTTTTCTGTGGAAGTCTCAGCTCACCAAACCGCAGTTGTGATAGAAGCTATGAATGAATGTGGCAAAAAAAAAAAAAAGAGTAGCTTGTAGCTAACGAATTCAGAATGAACTGTTAGCTTGCCAATAGCCTTTTCCCAGTTGAAAATTCCTCCAGGCAAAACTGTCCCATGCTGCCTTGGGCTAAGAGACCAATAGAAAGCGGAGAGGGGGGAGAGAGAGCAGAACAGGAACAGATCCAGTTAGGAAACTGAAAACATTCAAACAGTGGCTAACAATAACCAATCGGGGTAAAGGATTTATACCCTGCAGAAAATCTAAAGTAAGAAGAATTACAAGATGACACAGGGTGGCAGTGTAATACAGAAACGTAAATAAACTGTGGAGACAGAACATATATCCTCCTCTGAGGAGGAGTTCTGATCATTTGTAAACAGTTGCACCTCCATTTGAAGTACTCCTTGTATTTTCTCCCATCTAATATATGTTTAATATATTGTCCCCCAGGTCAGATATCGCTAAATTCATCCACTTTAATTAAATTATTTGCTAATGCAAATATTGACTTACACTCTAACCCCCCCATTTATCAAAATGCTATAAGGCGTTTTCGCATGTTATCCAGGTAGAGAGTCCATCAAGCTAGGTTGAGAGAACATTGCACAAATCTCATCTTTGGGTGAGTTTCCTCACTCCGAAGGTCATCAAATCTTCACAAGAGAGCACTGTTCTGTTTGTACGTCTCACTTTGAATGTCAAAGTGGCCCCTAACCCCTACACTAATACCTAAACCTCACCTCGAGTTACTAGGTGGGCCTCCCATACAGATATAAATACCTATCAAGCGTGAGGGCATTATGGCTAGTCAGTCTCTCTCTCTCTCTCCATCCCTCTCTCTCTCTCTCTGTTGTATGTAGGAAATACCACATTCTGGCACTTCTCAAAGTGCAAAAAAGTTATCGCAATTTGCGGTAACTTAGCTCTTCACATAGGTATTAGCGCAAATTGCAATAAACTGCCTGTTACCATAAAACACACTCCTTTTTCTATCTCGTGCAGTATTTAGTGCATTTTGATAAATCCAGGCCTAAGTTTGTTATTGGTGACTTCAATTTGCATATTGATGAACAACCCCCATACTTCTGCATGTGCTGTTTTTTTGGACTTTGCTAGCTCAAGATGGTAACAATTAATGCAACAACCTACTCATGAAAAAGGGGTATACTTTGGATCTCCTTTTATGCCACCCAATTTCTTGTGGTCATTTTCTGATTTTCTTGAACTAGCTGTTATAGAGCTCAACTATTTTCAGAACTTACATTCTAGTGATCCTTAGATCACCACTGGAAGAGGACATATTAATGTTGACCAATTTTGTGACTGCTTATGTCCTTTACATTCCAACTTTGGGGACAAGGATTTGCAGGATGAACTTGATGTCTGGAATGTACTGGTTCTTTGAAAATCACTATTGATTCAGTTGCTCCGTTAGGGGGCAATATCTTGGTTTAATTGCCAATTGGCTGCTGCCAAAAAGAGTTTTCAAAATTGGAGCGTATTTGGAGACACTCCCCTTCTCCATCTAATATTGAGGCCTTTAGAGCATATCTAAATGAATATAGATTTCTAGTGGATACCACTAAGAGGGCTTATTTTTCTTCTTGTATTCAGGCCTCTCCAAACAATACGTGTGAGTAATTAGTCAGTGTTAAACTGGCTAATTTTGCTTCTTCTATAGGGACCAGAGCTGACATAGAGCTCAATACTGATATATGTGATAGATATGAAAGTTTTTGTTTTGCTGAAAAAGTCAATTCTATTTGTAATTAATGTTCACACTCCCCT